>NC_091833.1:43210384-43519342 GCF_037783145.1 Equus przewalskii
GGAGTTCAAGTAGATGATACCAAAAGAAGAAACCATAAAGGAAATGTTGATAGGTATGAGTCAGAATATGAGTTATTAAAAAATTCTTAAAAGTTATAATAAAAAATTAAAAATATAAATAAACTGAAGAAATTATAAAAATCATATTCAATAATAGTTAATGGCATGGATAAATGTTCTCGTTATAATGTTGAGTAAAAGGTCACTAGATCAAAGTTTAATTATTAAAGTTGAACTATATATATTTTGAAATAACTGCTTGGAAATTCTTTTTTAGTAGATTTCTTTGGGTGGTAGAATTATGTAGGTTTTTTATTTATTTATAGTATTCCTATATTTTTCAAAACTTTACATAATAATCCTATTCTTTATGTTTGTAGAAAGTTAGATGTATAAAAAGCAAAGGATATAAAAACCAAATAAGTGAGTCAATATTTAGACCTCTGGGTAGATTAAAGTTAACAAAAAGAAGATATTTCTAACACTTAAACTTTAACAGTCTCATGACCTATGCGCTGTTCCCTTCATTTGAAGGAAGCATTAATGTAGAAAAATCGCTGTAGATCAGATCTGCTTATCTATTTCCTTAATGGAGGGAGGGAGCTGGATTTGGTGATTTCAAATGCCCTTTCGACCCTAAACTTCTGGGGTAAGGGGAGGAGGAGGCAATTTACAATTGGGAAGATTATGCAGATTGGAGCTGAAAAGTAACATAGAAATCCACAACTTCAAGTTATTTAGACATTTTTGAAGTGAGAAAATGAAGATCATTTAATGGGCAAGAGCACAGCTGATTCAAATTTCCTGAAGCCTCTACCCCTTCCTTCCCCACCTGTAGAGATAGAGTAGTTTGAGGGTTAAATGTACATAGGTTTTGATCCCACTCCAGTCACTTCTGGTTACTGTACTTCTCTGTGCCTCAGTTTCCTCAATAAGATGGTTATCACACTTGTAAGGTTGCTGAGGGTTGAGCACTTTAACACATATAAAGCACTCAGCAGAGTTCCTGACATATGTGAGGAAATCAGGGTTACCTAGTCTTCATACCTTAAAAAGTATATATTTATGTATGATAATTTTGATATTTCAATTCTGATTTCTACAGATAGGCATGTATATATGGGGTGGGTGGGGAGAGAGGGATGTCAAGGGCTATTCCAGTTAATTTATTTTAGTGATATCTTACTACCTTCAGAAGTCACTTGCCAGGTTTCTCATCCCTCAATATAATTTACTAAGAATTATATGAATCAGAGAGAAAAAAATAGAGCTCTTTATAATTTTTCCCTCGTGTAAAAAATGACAGCTTTTCACATGTGCATTAATGCTGGCCTTTTTATTTAATATTTAATGTTTGTAGAAACTGATTAATTTTGTTGTATAGTTATCCATGTGAAGACCTAACTTAGACCATGAGCGTATTTCTGTTCATTCTAGGAGCGATAGATCACTAGGCTGAAATGCTCGTTTCACTGTTGTTTGTGTCTTCAACTGCAGAAGATTATAGAGGTGTTAGAGAATGTTTACTTTAAAGTTACTGGTGCCTGGCTCTTACTCACCAACACAGATGTTCACACGTACAATACTTCTCTCTCGGGCAGTCAGGAATGGGCACAGAATCTCCACTTTTTAAAGAAAATTCCTGAGATGACTTATATTTTTGGATGTCTCCTTTCTATTTTAAAGGATATTTCTGCCTAAATGCTTTGTAAAATATCTTTATTTGTGATTTATTTTCCCCAATTTCCAAATCAATTTTAAATAGCTAAGACAGCAAAACCTCTAAATGTATTTGTTTGAATGGAAAAGAATAATATAAAAACATTCTTTTCTGTCTTCTGAGCATATTTTATTATGAAAGCTTTTTCAGATCTTGTAGCGGTCCATAGGTAGAATCCCTTACATGCCATTTCATGACCTCATCATTCCATGGTGTTCCTTAGAGCTATTTAAAATGTTAAAGTATAGCTGCACTGGGAAAGGTGAGCTGAGAGCATGCACCTTACTTCTTCGTACCGTGCAGAAGCACCCACTGGATAAGCTGCCAGTGAATACAGGTGGAGGTGGTACCCACGTATTCTTCGCCACACGGTCAGATCACTATTATCTCTGATGTCACTGAAGTCCGAAATGCAGTTTTGTTTCTTCCAGCTCTCAAAGAGATGTTCCTGTTGAGGTAGTCCCATGATTTTTGGCTCAGGAAATTCTCTCCAGCAGAGGATATAACCCTTTCATATCGAAAGTGTCATCATTGCAATGGGGGCTGTGAAAGGATTTCTCTGCGGTAGTTAAACTGTTCTCTGGAGGTAGGGGTGAGGAGTCTCATGTTGCGCCAAGACCACCACCACTTTATGTATATTTAATAATGATGCTCCTGAGGTTTGAAAATCAACAAATTTACAATTCTCAAGTTATGGATGGATATTTTTGTTTTATATGCAAGATGCCTATAGTCATCCTTGGGATTTTATTTTCAAGAATTCAATCCTTAGTGACCACCCTCATAGCTTTTTTGTTGTTTTTGTATGCGGAAGAGGAAACACACCTGACCTCACATGTGTGTGCAAATTCGCATACAACTACAGCAGAATTATCCACTGTCAGGAGTTATCTGTAAAACTAATTAAAGAGAATAGCATATTAACATGCACACCATGAAACAAACTCCATTCTCTCTGGGGCATTCTCTCAGTGAGATACAAGGACTTTATGTTTGGCAGAGAGGGTCTGAACTAATTGAGATGTCATAAAAAAAAAAAAGAAATCAGTTAAGAAGGTTAGAGGAGAGGGATGTTGTTACAAAATTGTCAGTTTGCAAGAAGACATTCTTTAGTAAAAATACAGCCCCCAGTTGCAGATCTAATCAGTGGCAGGATGGGGGGATGTGGTGGGGAGGGAGAACAGAGAAAGAGAATGTTTCAAAGAGAAAAAAAGAGCAAGACCCTAATTGAAATGGGAGGCACTCTCTTTTTAGAAAATGTTTTCTTAACAGATTGCTCTAGCCCTCTGCCTCAAGGTTTTTGATTAAATTAATGATGGTAGTGATAAGCTCCATTAGTGTTGCTGTTTCCAGAGGGACATTTTCTACAGCCTTCTCTTTTCCTTCTTTCCCCAAATCTCAGGTATGACAATAGAATTGCTAATTGAGGCCAGACAAACCAAGAAGATGAACTTATTATTACTATGCAAATGCCGCCAATCCAGGAAATTAATATTTCATGTGTGCCTACCTACACGAGTAATGTTTCCATTACGGGCTTCATGTCACTCAGCTGGGAGGCTGTTGCTGCAGCTTGTTGTCTTCAGTGAGGTCTTGAACTTCTCTTTTTGCTGCATGTTGCCTGCTGTCTTGGGAGCAGTCGGCGCATCTGACATGTTGTGCTCGGCTGGCCCTTGCTGTTCCCACAGATCTTCTACTCGTGCGAATAGATGAATTTGTTATGATCCATAGGACATTATCAACGTGATTTCCTGTCTTGGTAGTAAAGTAACCACGGGAAAAAGCAGCCAAGTCCTACATAATAAAGAAGGGAAGAAGTATTTCGGTAAAACGAACCATAAAATCCATAATAGGAGATATGATAAGGACTATTTCATGCAACATAATTAGCTTTACTGAGAGATTTGGAAAACACAATAAAAAGAGTGTTACTTTGGGGGCCTGAAATAGTTACCTTAAATTATTCATGAACGTTTGTTTGCCAAACACGATTATATTTCATATTCTGATGAAAACTATTGTGTTAACAATTAACTGTATGTGTGTGTGCGTGTGTGTGTATGAGAAAAAGAGAGTATGTAGTAGAAGCAAGTGTGAAATAATTTGGTTATAACTTTCTGATTCTCATTTTGGATCAAATATCGAATAATAGATATACAACTTAAGGGCAGAAACCAAAAGAACATCTTTTCTTTAATCTACCATAGTACCTGAAATAATACTAAGCATTCAAATAGATGTCCAATAAATGTGTTGAATTTAATTTATTTTTGCTTTCCTAACCTTGTTAAAAAAATAGGTAAATTCCAAAAATGGAGAATGGAGATGAGTGACAGAGACAGGTGAGCTTGTTGAGGTCTCTGCTATTCTCTCGCATTCTGTCTGTCAACAAAGCCATTGATTCAGACTTTATACCTCACTGTCAGATCTTTCTTTACCTTTATGAAGAATACATCACAGTTATACAGTGGTATTCAGTAGTAAAGAGACTTTTAGAGTAACTGGGGTCAGAAAAGTTTGTTCCAAAAAGATCACGTGGAAGTTTCGAGGATGCAGAATAGTTTGTTAAACAGAAATGATTGAGAGGTAAATGTCTGGTAATTGAGAGAGGGAAAACATTGCTTCTCTTTGCCTAGATAGAGTGAAAAAACTGAGCTAGAATTTTACAGAGATTGGGGATAGTTAGATCTTTCAGAGAACTAGCCCCAAATCTTAACATGAAATAGGTGGTTGACCAGGAATTAAATCCTTGGATGGCCTTAGCTTGCTAATCTCAAGTGCTAATCATACAATTTTAAAGAATTTGATCAAAGTAGCTTTTGTTCTTTACTGGAGAATTTTCTTCATTTAACCTCTTTTAAAACTGTAACCAAGATTATCTACATTTCCCTTTTCTGGTTCTTCCTTAAGTCTCATGTATCTTTTCCACGTCATTCGCAATGGTGGTGCACAGATGCCTCCATAAAAGATACGTGAATGCATCCTACTGTGTTTACAGGAACTTTGTGTTAAAGCCAACATTTTGTTGAAGCTTTTATTATTACAGTTATAACAAAATCTAAAAGATATTCCCATTTAAAAGAAAGGAAAACAAAACGAGCAAATAAATGTTTTAAATCAACTTAAAACTCTAAAAGATATTTTATATATTTTAGCATATGCATCAATAAGACATAGTTGCAGAAAGTTTTATTGGGGAGTATTTATCAATCTCCTTTTTAAAAAAAAGTGTGCAAGTGCAGGTAACTAGAACAAATTAAATTTGTTGACTCTCTAGACTTATGAAAATATTGATTTTTCTGTTATGTGTCCCCTTTGACAGAAATATAGCTGACATTCTCAATGAAATTTCTCCCAAAATAGACTAAATTTGCCTGGATTTTATATCAGACATCCCCAATGAAAGTAACACCGAAGAATAACTGGAGTTGGAGCCTAAAGTTACTGTTTTGGTACTTGTTCAGTGAGTTTGCATTGTATTTTAGAGGGTATAGATTCATAACATTTTCAAATAAAACTCATTATTTAACCTGTTTCATCTTTTTTCAGACACACAGTAAGTGCAGAATAAATTAACAAATTCTATGTGCTTACTAATGCTTTGTTTTCGCATTTGATTATTTGTATTTGTTCTCAGGACCTCGCAAGCAGAAATGTTGAAAATACCATTTCTTCATAAAAAAAAGCCATCAAAAATATGGATATATTGTGTCATATATCAAGTACTTTTTATTTGTAAACTCCTGTAAACAAGATCCATGCTACTCATTTCCATAAAAACTATTGAGCTATTGTGATCCTTTGTTTTGGGTATTTTATACTATTCTGTATATCCATTATAGCATCAAGACTAGTTACTATTTTATAAATTAATGTTCAATGTATGGCAGGAAAGCACCACTCTAGGAATGAATTCCTTTGGTGTGAGGCTCTGAAAGAAGAAAAATTTGAGGGTCTGTGGGGTAGTGAGGTGGTGACTGCATTACCACATTTCTGCAACACTCTGTCTTATGTACAGCAGTGCTCAGTAAGTACATATTTACTTTAGAGACATCATCACCGTGGAGGTGTGAGAGGATCCTTTTGTCCTTCCCCTTCAATCTACAGTGAGTAATACATTCATAACCCAACAAAGGACTCATTGCCCAATACACCGGAAAGCCAAGAGATCTGCACATTGGTACATACAAAGGTGAGTGGATTAGAGCACACAGAGGAGGCAAAATGAGGGAACAGCAGAGGCAGTGCCCAGGACCCTGGATGCCCAGCTGTGGCAGCTGAATCAGTCACTCCCAGCCCAAAAAAACCCAGTGGGAAGCAGCAGAGGCACATATGTGACTCTGGCCAGAAAATTGCAGCGGCACTTGCAGACAAGGGGACAGAGCAATAGCAGAGGTGGAGCCCCATGATCTCAGGCCCATGGCTGTGGCTCAGAGCCTGGTAGCAGCTGTGGAGGTGCACATACAACTCCAACATCCTGACTACAGTAGCACCTACAGCCACAAGGTAACAAACAACAACAGAGATGTGCCCCCAAAACCTGGCTCCCTCCTCCCCAACTCCCTCCCCCTGCCATAGCAGTGCAGCTTCCCAAATAAAGGGAGTGGAGGGCGGAACCTGCAGCTCCTCAAATATAGCCAGAAGGACCTCAGGTAAGGGAAACAAAAAACTAACAGTATCGCACCACACAAAACAGATTAAAGCCCTCAAATCTCCAATTGGTTAGAAAGTTTGAATCAAAACAAACAAAGCTATACCTAAATAAGAAAAGTGGTTGTCACGACAAATGTGCCAGCAAAGAAATAACTCAGCAAGCACCAAGGAAAGCCATGGTAACATGACATCACAAAAAGAAAATAAGCATTCTCCATAAACCAAACATAAAGTTATGGAAGATTGTGATCTAACTGATAAAGAATTCAAAATAGCTGTCATGAAGAAGCTCAAGGAGCTACAAGAAAGACAGTTCAGTGAGGTCAGGAGTAAAATCAATGAACAGAAGGAATACATTACCAAAGAGAATGAAAATCTAAAAAAGAACCAAACAGAAATTCAGGGGCCAAAGGATTCAATAAATGGGATGAAGAATGCTTTAGAAAGCATTGAAAATACAGCAGACCAGACAGAAAAGGGAATTAGTGATCTCAAAGATAGAAACCTATAAATGATGCAGGTAGAAGAAGAGAGAACTAAGATTTTTCAAAAATGTATAAATTCTATGAGAATTATCTGAATCCATTAGAAAGGGCAACATAAGGATAATGAGTATTCCAGAAAGAAAAGCAAGAGAGAAGGGAACAGAGAGCTTACTTAAAGAAATAATAGCTGACAATTTCCCAAACCTGGGAAAGGAACTGGAAATACAAAGCCATGACGCTAATAATACACTCAGTTATCTCAATGCAAAAAAATCTTATCTGAGACACATGCTAATCAAACTGTCAAAAGTCAATGACAAAGAAAGAATATTCAATGAAGCTAGGGGGAAAGAAACAATAATCTACAAGGGAACCCCCATTAGGCTATTAGCAGATTTCTCAACAGAAACTCTACAGTCCAGGAGAGAGTGGAAGGTATATTAAAAATATTGAGAAAGAAAAATTGTCAGCCATGAATACTTTATTCAGCAAAGTTATCTTTCAGATATGAAGGTGAAATAAAGGCTTTCTAAGACAAATAAAAGCTGAGGGAGTTCATTGCCACTAGACTTGCCTTACAAGAAATGTTGAAAGGAGCTCTTCTACCTGAAACAAACAGGCAAAATTAGAGAAACTTTGAGTAAAGTGATAAATAGTCAAACAGAATCATAAAATTGCAGCTATATATTAAAAAAGGTGAGTAAACAATTATAACATAAAGTTTAAAGGGAAAGGAAGCATTAAAAATAACTATAGTTCCTTCAATTTGGTAATGAACTCACAGTACAAAAAGAAATAATTTGTGACAACAAAAGCAAAAAAGGGGAAAAGGAAAAGGATGAAACCTACACAGGCAAATGAAGATAAGATGCTATCACCATAAAAAGGGCTATCATCTCATCTATGAGACTTTTTGTACAAACTTCCTGATAACCACAAAACAAAAATTCAGAGCAAAAACACAAAACATGAAAAAAGAGGAAATTGTGCAACACATCACAGAAAACCACCAAACTGAAACAGCCGACAGAAAAACAAGGGAAAAGAAATAGCGGAAATATAATGCAACCAGAAAATAAAAGATAAAATGACAGCATTAACTCTTCATATATTAACAATCACCCTAAATGTAAATGGATTGAATTCACCAAACAATATACTGACTCCATGAGACCCATGTCAGATCTGAAGACAAACATAAGATCAAAGAGAAGGGACGGAAGATGATACTCCAAGACAATGGCAACCAAAAGAAAACAAATGTAGCTGTATTTATATCACACAAAATAGACTTCAAGCCAAAAATGATAATAAGTGACAAAGATAGACACTATATGGTGATAAAGGGGAAAATCTGTCAAGAAGGCATAACATTTATTAATATATATGCACCCAACATAGGAGCACCAAAGTATATAAAATAATTATTAACAGACCTAAAAGGGTAAATTGACAGCAACACAATACTAGTAGGGGACTTTAAAACCACACTAACATCAATGGATACATTATCCAGACAGAAAGTCAAGGAGGAAATATTGGCCTTAAATGAAACATTAGACCAGATGAACTTACTAGATTTATATAGAACATTCCATCCAAAAGCAGCAGAATACATATTCTTCTCAAGTATTCATGAGATGTTCTCAAAGATAGACCATATGTTGAGAAAGAAAACAAATCTCAATAAATTTAAGAGGAATGAAATCATATCAAGCATCATTTTCAACCACAATGGTATAAAACTAGAAATCAACTACAAGAAGAAAGCTGAAAGGTCACAAATTTGTGGAGACTAAACAAAATACTACTGAACAACTATTGGATCAATGAAGAAATCAAAAGAGAAATCAAAAAATACCTGAAGACAAATGAAAATTATAACACAACATACCAAAATCTATGGGATGCAGGAAAAGCAGTACTAAGAGGGAAGTTTATAGCAATACATGCTGACCTTAAGAAACAAGAAAAATCTCAAATAAACAACCTAACATTATGCCTAAAGGAGCCAGAAAAAGAAATGAAGCTCAAAGTCAGTAGAAGGAAGGAAATAATAAAAATCAGAGCAAAAATAAATCAAATAGATTCTATAAAGGCAGTAGAAAAGATCAATGAAACTAAAAGCTTGTGCTTTAAAAGATAAAAAAAAATTGACAAGTCTTTAGCTAGACTCACTAAGAAGAAAAGAGAGAAGTTTCAAATAAATGAAATCAGAAACAAAAGAAAATAAATTACAACAGATAACACAGAAATACAAAGGATTATAGGAGAATACTGTGAAAAGCTATACACCAACAAATTGGATAACCTAGAAGAAATGGATACATTCTTGGAATAAAATAACCTTCCAAAACAGAATCAAGAAGAAATAGAGTATTTGAATCAGCTGATCACTAGTAACGAGATTGAAATAGTAATCAAAAACCTCCCCAAAAGCAAAAGCCCAGGACCAGATGGCTTCTCTGGTGAATTCTACCAAACACTCAAAGAATGTTCTTAAACTCTTTCAAAAAATTGAAAAGGAGAGGACACTTCCTAACTCATTTTACGAGGGTAGCATTACCTTGATACCAAAACTAGACAAGAACAACACAGAAAAGAAAAATTAGAAGCCAAGGTATGATGAACATAGATGCAAAAATCTTCAACAAAATACTAGCAAATCGAATACAACAATATGTTAAAAGGATCACTTACACCATAATCAAGTGGGATTTATTCCAGGGATGCAAAGATGGTTCAGCATTCACAAATCAATCAGTTGTGATGCACCATATTAACAAAATAAAGAATAAAAATTACATGAGCATCTCAATAGATATCGAGAAAGCATTTGACAAGATTCAGCATCCATTTATGATACAATTATCAATAAAATGGGTTTAGAAGGAAAGTACCTCAACATAATAAAGGCCATGTATGACAAACCCACAGCTAACATCATACTCAATGGTAAAAAACTGAAAGCTGTTCCTCTAAGAACAGAAACAAGGCAACGATGCCCACTCTTGCCACTCCTATTCAACATAGTATTGAAGTCCTAGCCAGAGCAATTAGGCAAGATAAAGAAATGAAAGGGACCCAAATTGGGAAGGAAGATGTAAAACTGTCACTATTTGTGGGTGACATGATATTATATGTAGAAAACCCTAAAGAATCCACAAAAAAACTATTCGAAAATATAAATACAGTAAATTTGCAGGATGCGAAAATCAGTTGTGTTTCTATACACTAACAGTGAACTACCAGAAAGAGAAATCAAGAATGCAATCCCATTTACAATCACAACACAAAGAATAAAATACTTAGGAATAAATTTAACCAAGGAAGTGAAAGACCTGTGCACTAAAAACCGTAAGACAATGTTGAAAGAAATTGAAGAAGACACAAAGAAATGGAAAGATATTTTGTGATCATAGATTGGAAAAATTAGCATAGTTAAAATGTCCATAATACCTAAAACAATCTACAGATTTAATGTAATCTCTATCAAAGTCCCAACAATATTTTTCATGAAAAAAGAACAAAGAATCCTCAACTTTGTATGGAACAACAAGACCTTAAATTGCCAAAGCAATCCTAAAATGAAAGAATAAAGCTGGAAGTATCACACTCCCTGATTTTAAAGTATACTACAAAGCTGTAGTAATCACAACACAATGGTACTGGCAGAAAAACAGACACTCAGATCAATGGAATAGAATTTTGAGTCCAGAAATAAACCCATATATGTATGGATAGCCAATTTTTGACAAAGAAGCCAAGAACATACAATGGAGAAAGAAAAGTCTCCTCAGTAAATGGTGTTGGGAAAACTGTACAGCCACATGCAGAAGAATGAAAGTAGACCACACAAAAATTAACTCAAAAAAGATTAAGGACTTGGATATAAGACCTGAAACCATAAAACTCCTAGGAAAAAACACAGGTAGTGTGGTTTTTGCCATCAGTCTTAGAAATATCTTCTTAGATATGTCTCCTTAGGTAAGGGAAACAAAAGAAAAAGTAAATGGGACTATATCAAACTAAAAAGCTCTGTACAGCAAAGGAAACCATCAACAAAAGGAAAATACAACTTGTGGATTAGGAGAATATATTAGCAAGTCATATATCTGATAAAGGGTTAATATCCAAAATATGTAGAGGACTCATACAACTCAACAACAAAAAAACAACCTGATTAAAAATTGTACAGAGGATCTGAACAGACGTTTTTCCAAAGAAGACATACAGATGGCCAACAGGCACATAAAAAGATGTTCAACATCACTATTTATTAGGGAAATGCAAATCAAAACCACAATGAGATATTACCTCACACCTGTCAGAATGACTATCATTAAGAAAAACAAGAAACAGCAAGTGTTGGAGAGGCTGTGGAGAGAAGAGAATCCTCGTACACTGCTCTTGAGAATGCAAATTGGCGCAGCCACTATGGAAAGTAGTATGGAGATTCCTCAAAAATTGAAAATAGAGCAACCATGTGATCCGACTTCTGGGTATTTATCCAAAAACCAGGAAAGCACTCATTTTTAAAGATACATGCACCCCTGTGTTCATTGCGATGTTATTCACCATAGCCAAGACTTAGAAACAACCTAAGTGTTCCTCAATGGATGAATGGATAAAGAAGATGTGATATATATGCAACGTGGAATACTACTGAGACAAAAAATAAGATGAGATCTTGCCATTTGCAACAACACGGATGGACTTTGTGGGTAGTAAGCAAAATAAGTCAGACGGAGAAAGACAAATACCGTATGATTTCACTCATATATGGAAGATAAAACAACAAGAACAAACAAATACATAAATATAGAGAACAGATTGATGGTTACCAGAGGAGAAGGGGGTGGGAGGAAGGTGAAAGGGGTAAAGGGAGACACTTGTACTGTGACAGATGGAAACTAGATTCTATTGTGACCATGATTTAGAGTATAGAGGAGTCGAAATATAATGGTGTACAACTGAAATTTATGTAATGTTATAAAGCAATGTTACCTCAATATAAACAAACAAACTAATAAATGTTTACGTTAATTGAGTGTACATAAACAGCATTTACCAGAAATTCCTTGCTGGCAGCCAGCTGCATTGGCTGCTGAGAACCGTGGCGTGTTCTCCCTGCAATCAGAGGAGATGCCACCTCTTTTGAGTGTGCAGTGTTGCTCAAAAGGGAGACTCAAGCTGTAAGATCAATTATGGTTTCATTCTGATCACTAATAAAATGGCTTAATAGAAAACAAATTTCATATTATCATAAAGAATCTATGGGCAAAGAGGCAAATGGAGTAAAATACTAGGTTTTCAGATAATTATTTGAGTTCTTAAGTGGTTTTTATCATCTTAAGAAATTAAGAATTACTGTCTCTATATATGTTTACATAATAGTAAGTTTACTTTGTTGTCTGAATTTCCCTGGTGTAAAACTGGGTGAGCTAGAGGGCACATTTAGAAACCAACCAAAAAATCACCTAGATATAGTTACTTCATCTCCATCAACGATTTATCACAAATTTGAAAGCTTAACATATCAGGTGTCAGAATATTGACTTTAATCTAAGGAAGTTTATATTTTTGTTTACATTATCTCGCTTCCAAATATCTCTCTATGAGAAAAAAAATTAAGGGATGTCAAAAGTATCAAAGATTATTGTCTCACCTAATGAGATGGATACTCCCCAAACAAACTAAAGGCAGTAATACAGAAAGTGAGCAGCAGAAAAACATTCTGAAGTCGTGGGAGGCAGGAGGTGGGGAGGGTGGCAGTTTAGGGAGGAAGGGAGTTAGTCTGGGGTGTTCAGCTGGTGTTAGCTTCTGATTGTGATGGCAAGCAGGGACTGTCCTGTAATCCTTTCTCATCTTTCTAAAGAAAGTAAGATTTTCTCTTGTTAGCGCTGAGAGCTTTTCTTTTACTCCATAATGGCTGGTATTGTTTCATACCACCTTTTCTCTTTATAAATGCTCAGGAGTCAGAGCGCGGGCAGCTGGGTCTTGTTCAGTAAGCAATATTCATGTCGTGCTAGAAGACGGGCCCCAGGTTACCGCACATGCCTTCCCTCCACGGCCTGGCACCTCTGTTCAGATGCACATTTTAGATAGCAGCACCATCACTTGTAATGCATTTTCTTTTCATCATTTCTTTCTTAATTTTATGTTTCTTAAAATTCCTAACCAGGTTTGTTCTAAAAATTGCTTAAAAGATGACGTGAATGTCCTCCTCATTTCCCAAAACTATCGGCAAATGAAAGTGAAAACCTCTTGTCATGGCGTTTCTAATTAAACTTGCGTGATTTTAGAATTGAATTCTCAAAGAGGACAATAACCACAGACTGATGTTTCAAAGGAGGACGCACTTGTTTTTGGAATATGTAAATGCTTCACTATAGCAAGACGAAGCCTATAAAGCTGTCAGTCTGCAGTCATGGGTGAGCGGGTTGCGTCCTCACTGCTCCTTCACCTGAGTGGAGGAATTGACTCTAAGATGAGTTTGGAGGATGGGGCCCATTCAAAACACCATTCCCCGCTGACTTTTTGCTCATTCCTAAGCTATCACTTTTCCATACTAAAGAAGAAATAATAATAAAGTTTCTAATCACTTCACGTGATTATTAAATATCTTAATTTGTCACTAAGTCATTTTCTTTGAGATAACTGCCAAAGACTACCTGGTGCTTGGAGGGAAAGGTGGCCCGTAAGGAGGAGTACAGGTGCAGAAAAGACACACAGGGGGACAAATTTCTGTTGCTTTAACTTCTGTAAGAACTGACCCGCTAGCAAGCAAATAAGCCCGTTTTAGGAATTCCAGAATTTGGAAACATTCTAAGAAGTTTGGAGGAGATGCATTTAATTCAAATAAAGTGAAATACTAGGTTAAACAGAAGATTATAGTGTCTTGAGGAGATAATGCTAAAAATGTTAACAGACTCATAAAGGATTTAGCAAACTTCATGGATAAACCTTAATTATTTATTTAGGGGGTGTTTGGGTGTGTATCCCTAGTCTGTTGCAGTTGATGTTACGAAAGACAAAACAATGACTGCTTATCCCAAAGAGCCCGTTGTATACAGAATTCTTTGCATAAAATTGATGCAGCATGTATGGATTTTTACAAACTCTGTCTCTCATGTGATTTGCATTTCCTGTGTTCATACATAGTTGTTTTAATTGAGCTTGATAACAGATCAGGGGAGAGGAAATAGCTGGTGTGGCTCTGACAAAACAACAGATAACTGCCATATTTTTGTTTGGACGTGGCATGGCATGATGCCCGAGGCATGCCCTCAGTCCTATGCGAGCACATTCACCTACTTATTCCCTTTGTGCTGTTCCCACTTCCTTCCTGCTTTGGCTCCACTCCATGAATAATCACCGAATGAATGATGAAATACAACTACGAAATGTTATGTCAATTACAGAGACTTTATATGATGCTAATTAGCTTAGGAACTGAAGATGCTTGTCTCCTTCTTCCTCTAAATTAGTTTTAATCAATCTGAACATCCCAAGGAAACATTTTGAAGGAGAATTACAAAATGGTCATCAAGAGGATGATTTTTCCTGCTCACTAAATGTGAAAATCACTATGCAACAAGTGCCTGATATCAAACACTATGAGTTTATTAATAATGAAAATAACAGAATATAGGTCAAAGAGCTGTGTGTGGGGGGAGACACATTTAAAACAAATGATTAAACTTAATGCACATTCAGGACTTAGAGTAGTAATTTATGTAAAAAGATGTATTAAATCTCCACCTGGCAAAATCATTTCCATATACAGTTCATTTTTCTGTGTGCCGTTAGAGCGATAGTTTCTTCATACTACGGAGGATGAATGAGAGCTGATGGAGCTCATTCTGAAACATGTAAAGAAAAATATGCCAGAGCAAGAAGAGTGTATGGAGATGACTCAGCCGAGACTTAACAGTGGGTAAGCGTGTGGTCTGGGGCACCGGACACACTTGGGTTTATTTCTTGTTTCCGACACTTACCTTGGGCTAGTTCCTTGGCCTCAGTTTCTCACCAGTAAGAGAAGTGTCATAGAATCTACCTCATAGGGCTGTTTAAATAAATAAATGAGAGAGATTTAACACTCTCTAAATTCCTGGAACAGAAGTTTGAGTTGTCCCAAGCACTCATCTAGTTCTAACCATGCATTCCACACATCTTTATGGCGTGTTTACCATGTGGCAGGATGGGCGTTTGCTAGGTGCTGGGTCCTTTCAAACAGCTTTACGTTGCACACGCTGTTGAATGCTTGTTTTTCCAAGAAGCACAAGCTATTTAATTATGTCAGATATTTTGTTGGGTCACCCTGTGCCTTGAACATGGCGTGCAGACGTTTTGATAATGATGTCATAGAAGTTTTGAAAGTGAAAGCATATTTCTGTGATGCTGATAAAAGCATATTTAAGCAAATTGGACCTAACTGTTCTAATTGCCAGAAAAATCCCATTTATCTTGAACCAAATTCTCTCTCTTTTTAATTCTCACATGTTAATTTCCTTTCTGTCCCTTAGAGTCGGGGAATCGAGGCAGTGCTTATACCGGGTGGCATAGATTTTGCGTCATATATCCATCCTTCTCTCCTCATTTTTTTGTTTAAATCACGGTCCCCAAGATAGTCTTTACTTATCTGGTGTTCTACTTGGTTCTGAAAGGCAAACATACTTCAAGGATGAACTGAAGAGTGAGCTTTCCTAAAATTAACCTTTCTAATTCTTTAGGGAAGCTACAGTGCACACCACCATTTCAGGTACTTACCCCTCTAAAAAGGCTCTCACGTGGAGCCTGTAATCTTTCAAAACCCTTAGTCTGAGAGCTCGTAGAAAACAGTCTCTGCTGAAAGCCAGGCCATTCCATAAAGTAAGTTTTTAAAGGTTCTTCCTTACATTGACTAAAATCTTTCTAACTTCCATTAACCATTTTTTTTCTAACTTCCATTCTATTTCTGCCCTCTGGACATTCACAAATAAATTTATTCCAAAGACTCCCTTCTTTCACTTATTTTCTTATATTTAATCTTTTTTTTTCTTAAAGATTTTATTTTTCCTCTTTCTCCCCAAAGCCCCCTGGTACATAGTTGTATCTTTTAGTTGTGGGTCCTTCTAGTTGTGGCATATGGGACGCCTCCTCAGCATGGCTTGATGAGCAGTGCCATGTCCGCAGCCAGGATCCGAACCGGGGAAACCCTGGGCACCAAAGCAGAGCGCGCGAATTTAACCACTCAGGCACAGGGCCGGCCCCCTCTTATATTTAATCTTAACGTGCCCAGTTCCATCAATGTTTTTACATAATCTGATGAAGTTTGAAGTTGGAGTTGGGGAAAAAGGGACATTATTATCTCTCAGTTATTGCCAGAGTGAGAAAGCAACAATTTTAAAGAGTGATTTTCAAAGCACTTGAAAAGTAGTCTCAAAGCAACTGTCTCTTTTCAGAATGATAGGGTCTTGACACTTGCACTTCCTGAACTCAAGCAATAATCCACTCTATTTATCTCGTGCTTTCTAATTACTCATCGTGGACGACCATCAAGGTTGTTAATCAAAGTTGTTTTGGAAGTAAGTTCTGATACATGTAATAAGACTTATTTTAAAAATCAGCATTGCTGTAATGAAAATGAGGCATTGAACTTATTAAAACCAGACAACTGACCATATAAATAGTGTGTAAATAGTGCCCCAGGACTAGAAAAGTGATTGTCACCTAAAAGACCCTCAGTGAATATCATCTCAGTCAATGAATAATCACCTTAACGTATTCATTCCAGTTTTCATCGACTTGCTTTTGTTTTTCTTAGAAATCTGTGTTTTAGGGGAACACTCTAAGTGTTTGCTATGAATCATCTGTATTCCCTACCCCATCTGAGATTTGGTTCCAGAAAGTCATGTCAGGGCTAGGAAGTTATAATCACTGCCACAATTTCTGTGATTCCTGTTACTGAGTAATTTGAGGATCGCTGTCTGAATGTACTTGGGAACTTGTAGCCAGTTGTGATGAGAAGAAGGGAGTGAGGTGTAGGTAAAGATAGCCTAGGCTGAGACAAATACTAATGACTAATAAAACTTTTACACGCCTATTTTAAAAAATTATTTACTTGGTTCTTTTACATTCATGCTTCCGGTACTCCCTTTAAGAGTCAAAGGGGTCTGTGACAGCTCAGCCTAAAGTATCAAAAAGAGAAGAAAAGAAAGAAATCCTTAGCTGTGATGGCCAAGTCTCAGATGGATTTATAATCAAGGGAGAGGCTTAAGGTTATATGAATTTAATATGATGAGTAAATATTATTCTACTGAAGATTTGAGCTTTATTTTATTTCCCACTTGTAAAAGAAAGGTCACAATAATCTACAAAATTCTTTTCTTCATATTTTCAGCATAATTATCCAGATCATTTTTTCTCCTTCACTGCACTCTATAACCTCCTTGAAGAAAATCTGTTCAAGTTCAAAGGCATTTTACTGAACCTAAAGAAATTACCTTAAAATATTAGGTTATGAATTTCTGCCTGCCCTTTTCCATGTTGGTAAGGTTATAGGCATTCATATTCTTGTGTAGAGGGGTATTTACCTTAAGTTATCTTTTAGACGTACATGTATATTTTATTAGAATATATTGTAGGCTAAAGATTAGAAAAAACTGGCATCACAAAAGTGTTCAGAATCGTGTGGACACAGTAATAAACTCTATATTCATGTCAAATGCAAAAACAGTTAGGTCTAAGCACCTTAGTTGCTGGGTATTTTCTTTATACTGTGTATTTTCCCATTATATGCCAGTAAATTCAGCCAAGACCTCCTATCGCCTGACAGAATTCAAGTCATTGCTGACGGGCTTCATAGCAAAGCCAACTGAGTTCGATACTCAGCTTGTGTCTTTGGAAACTCGTAAGGAATCATGAAGGTGTTGGGAGCAGAGACAACTTTGCGGACAGGGCAGACCTTTAGATGCTTGCCTGATTTCTTTGTTAGTATGACCCTTCACTTTTTCATCTTATCTGGGCCTTTTTTTTTTTTTTTGGTAACTTTTCCTCTCCAAAAAGGCCTTCATTCTGGAAAAAAGAGGTGGAAATTGAAACATCGGAAATTAAAGGGGATTCTAAAGAGCTAATAAGAGAATCTCTCCTTAATTTCAGAATTTTAACCAACCATATGAGCGACTCAATAAATTAATTTGATGTGCTATGTCAGATGATGCTTAGATCTGATCATAAAAAATTGGTATGTGCCTCCTCTATTTGGTAAGGTACAGAGAAATTTGACAGCTCACTTGGGTCTGAGTGCAAATGAGGAAAGCGCTTTTCCTGAAGGTGAGGACTCATCCCTCCCATTTGCAGGCTGTGTCTCGAGTATGAAAAGGACACCCAGGGAGCCATGCTGCGGTTCACCGAACACCTGCACATGTGCAGGGGCCGCAGTGACGAGCTGCGGAGTCCCATGACTCAGGAATGGGACTTCTACCATCTTCTTCCTTGGCTGTTGTGCGTACTCACAATTAGGCCATGAGGAAAAGTTCTCAACTCTTTGGAAGAAACCTTTTTTTAATGCAAAGCTTATTATTGTTATAAGCACAAAATGAGACGTATGACAGTAGTAGGAAACACTTTCCTTGGTCTGTGTAGCTTTAAAACCTTTGTTCCCACCATTGGGAGAATGAATTCAGTTGACTATTCTAAATCATATTATCTTCAATAAAGTGCAAAGGTAATAAGACCCTCTGCACAAAAGTAGTGTAATCAGAATAATTAGATGTTAGATCACATCTGAATGATGAGGTTGATGAATGGCAATTCTGGAAAGGAGTGTAGCCCTCTGTGGGAAAATGTTGGAGGCTGGGCTCCACCATGGGTGGCCCTTGAGAAAGCAGGGCTGAGGAGGTATGCAGGGAAATATAGAGCAGTGCTCTCGTCAGCACCTCCAGAGAGCACACGAAAAAGCCCCCTTGGGTTGCATTAGTGGTGTTCTGAGAGAATTTGGAAGCAGAGGAGACATCAGACAAAAACCTGAACAGGATATGCCTCAGGTATCTGACAGTAAGTAAGAACTCCAGAAACTCAAGGCAGCGTAAGACCAGGAGGCTGAGTGTGGCAAGGGCGTTGGGATATGAGTTTGGGGAATTGAGTGTAGTGAAGACGGGAGGTAGGTTTATCAGAGTCACTTGGGATTCTTCCATTCTTTGTTTACCAAGATTTGTTGTACCTATGAAAGAAAAATCACCCTGTTCACTTTTGTTCAATTCCCATAAGTGAAATTAACAGGGAGAATCCTGACTTTGTAGATGGAAAACAAGAGCTGGTGTCGGGGAAAATTATAAAGCTGATAAATATAATTTTCTTCTTCTCCTCTGCTCCCTATACAGTCTGGCCTGATGCTCTTGCTATCTGCCCTTTCTCTTACCACCTATATCTTGCAGTCTTATGTCCTCAGTTCTCTCTGGTGACGGTGGGAACCTAAAAACCTGTTCAAGGTCAGGAGTTGGTGACTCACTGTGCTCACTCTTACAAGACTATTTACATTTTAATAGTCTTCCAGGGATAAGGCAATAAATCATTTATGGAATAAATCCTGAATGGTAGATTTTCAGGCATCAGTACTTTTTTTTTTTTTGGAGACGTTTGGCTTCCCAGTTTCTCAAATCATACCCAATACGGTGACTCTCAGCTCTTAATATACTCTTAATATATTCATTTATCCAACATTTGTGGAGTGTCTGCTAATATATGCCAGGCACAACTCTTGGTACTTGAAAAACAACTACAAGATAAAGGTCAGTTCCTTCAAGAAACTCACAGTCCAGGAAAGTGGAGGAAAAGCTAACATAAGATTACAGTAAAGTGTGAGAAAAGAGAAGCAGATCCAGTGGGAACCCCTGACGGGACAGCTGTACTGCACAGAATGTGTTCAGGAAAAAGACAGTATCTGAGTTGGATTGCGTGTAAAGTGATGTTAACCTGGTGAAGAGAACTGAGAAGGACAGTTTTGAGAAGAGGGAGCAGTCTGCACGCACACTACTTTTGATGAATTGCAAGTCATTTGGCCTTGGACATGAGATATTGGGAGAGAAGGGTAAGGACAAGAGATGAGACTGAAGAAGCTCATGCGGGACCCTCTGCCAGCCTGTGAAGTTGGCATCTGCATCCTGAAGGCAATGAAGAAATAGATATGACATGATTAGAGTTGTGTTTTAGAAAAAAACATTCCACAGCATTATGAAGAACTGATGGGAGGGAGTGAGGACAAGAGGCCAGGGGGCCCACTTAGGAGGCTCCTGCGGTTGTTAGGCAAGAAATGGGAAGGTCCTTAATGAAGACAGGAGCAGTGGATACAGGCGGGGGGGACCAGCTGGAGGGAAAATAATGACTAGGCTGGGATCTATGATTGCCCCTGCTGAAAGCCATCAGGAAAGCTCCGACTTAATAAGCAACTCTATTCTCCTAGACATCACTTAGCCAACCAGGAGGATTTAAAACTTACGAATAAAGAGAAGAGATTGAGATCCCATTTAATTGTGACTTTTGGCCTAATTTCCTTCAGTGTAATACAAGGTCATACCACAATATGTGAATTATTTAAAATGCATGTCCTTTTGGTCTAGTGTGCAGATTTATGGGTGGATATGAGGGAGCTGATGTTAAACATATGTGTACATTCATTTTTGAAAATCAGGAAACGAGAGGGTTACTATTTCCTGCAGAAACTTTTAACAGACACAAAAAAGTAATATAACATGCCAGGAAGCTCAAGGGAACGTATAAAAGTAAATTGCAAAGAAGAGAGAAACCTGGCCACCAAAAGGAGGATAACTTTCTCTTTAAAATTCTGCCCTGTGTGCCCCTAATCAGATAGGCTGAGTGACTAACGCAGGATCCTTTATGGACATCCAAGTTTCTTTTGCCTCCTAGACCAGAAACATAAATCTTGTTTCTCTAATAAAGTCATTTAAGGCAGAAAGTTATGATAGTAGCCTCAATATCCTAAAGTTAGATGGGTCAAGACACTGGAACACATCCGTCTTCCGTGTCCCACCGATTCTCTGCTTTGTCCCGAGGGGCTGTGGCATGTGTTTTCCTTGAAATTTTCAATAAAAGATAAGAAAATAATTTCTTTTAGATCATCAGCTTTCCCAGCTGAACTCCTGCGAGGCTGACTTGTAGAGACAATTAAACCGAGCATTTGCTCAGTTTACGTGGACGTTGTTATTGCAACGTTTGTTCCCGTTCCTGACAAATTACATTATTCCTTTGCCCTCTGAACCATTAGAAGGTCCAGAGGGAGCCAGGTGGTGACGAGAAGGGGCTGATCTCGCATTTGTCAACCCCCGGGCAGAGCCAGGCTGAAGGAGAAGTCCCTTTGATTCTTTCCACTGGGTAAAGGGGGCGGGGGCTGAATTCGGGTGGGACACACATTTGAATACTGTCGTTTGCCTCTGAGCAGAAGGCCATCATCTCTTTAGTGTTCAGAGTGAATGCGATGCCCCCAGATTTGTTCAATAATTGCCCTGATTTCTGCCTGAGGCTTGACTTTCTTCTAGCTAAAGCTCGCATCCCCTAACACTCTCCCCCATTACTAACAAAGTGGCTCTTTCATTTGCTCTGGGTGGTAGCAGCATCGTTCTGCCAGCGCTTCAGCTCCGAGGCTGATTCAGCATCACAGACTTCCCTTTGTGAACATCTCGCCTCTCCTCCCTCTTCTCTCCCTTCCTCCAGGAGTTGAAAAAATAATGGAGGATTTTAGTTAATGCTGAAACATCTGTTGAATCCTAGAGAAGGAGTTGAGTTTTAATGAATGCGCAAAAGTAAGAGAGGACAGGCAGCCCCGTGGATGGAATCTGTTGATCTCTTTTTTATAAACGAGGCTGTGACCTAGTATGAGCTGTCATGCAATTGTAATGGTACCAGGGACAACATGACCCAGTGGATTAGGGCAGTTTTTAGGAATATGCAGATGTAGTTAAGAGATACGTCAGCACCTCTTCCTGGTGTGGCCCAGGGTATGATACCTAACTGCTCTGACAATCCGTTGTGTCATCTGCAAAGCAGAGGCCATAATGCCCACCTTACTGACCAGGAAGTAAATACAATACATATATAAGACACTAACATGATATGCTGAGCACCCCAAAACCATCATTAGCAGTCAGCATTTTCATTGGCATAGTTGTTTTCTGCTTATTCTGTGGTCGTCTGCGCTCAAAGAGGGTAGAGCCACAAACCAGCTGGAGAATGGGTGTGACAGTGTTCCTTTCAGGTGACACCTGCAGAGCCGGATGCAGCCACTTCCTTGCTCCAGGCCAATCCTAGGTGCACATGACAGAGAGTGAGAGCAACACTGCCTCTGCCCTTGTGGACCACACCCTCTTGTGGTGGGTGAGGCATGGATCAGAGAGGACCCAGAATGAGTCAAAAGATAAAGGGAATGCTTGTGGAGATGAATGCCATGAAGAGAAAAAGGGGCCAAGATAGAGAACAGTGGGTGGAGCTGGTGCTTAATTTAGTTTGGCTGGTCAAGGAGGGCCTCTCTGAGAACATGGGACTCCCCAACTTTATTCATATAGGATCCCTTTTCCACATCAAAAAATTTTGACCACATCCACAGAATAAGTAGTGGTACCTTTTAAATTTTCATTGATTTGAGAATACACAGAGATAAAGGGTAATGTTAATTCAGTAAAAAGCTTTTACACAAATGTATATTTTATTCATCAGAGCAACATCAATGCGCATTTGAAAAATAGAAGTATATGCATAAGCGTAGGGAATGTTCGCGATTCTTCTGAAGACAATGCCGAGTTTGCTTTTGGACCTGAGGATTTGGACCCTTTAATATTATTCTGAGTCCCCTGAGTTGTTTGAGGCAAGCAAATTGGGAATCACTGACAGAATACAAAAAGAATTAGATGGAGAAGAAAGGAGACCTATTTTCTCCTTTTTCAAAAGCTAAACAAAGAGCAAAGAAGCCACTTAACTTTTTGAGTCTGTTTCCTCATTATTGGAATGAGGATAATAATGTTTGTCATTTAACCTCTTAATGATTCTACGAGGTTGAACTAATCTGACAGAAAGGAAAGTTCTTGTAAAGCATTTTGAACTCTGTGAAGATACAAGTATTAGCATTGTCTTGAAATAAGGAATTCTAATAATCTAGAATATAATTCACTTGTTTAAAAAAACTGATTTGTCAAACTACTCACTTCAGCTGCCTCTTCTTGGATTAGGGTCGTGAGAAACTCTACTGGCCTCAGCTGCTTTTGCCTGTGTCTCTCTAAGTGATGTGAATGTGGGTCAAATCAAGGGCTCAAAAGGGACACGGGATTCTTATCCTCAGCCCTCTAGTCTTTGGGGAGGTTATACTATGTTGGCCACTTAAACACTATAAGGAGTTGCCCTTTCCTCATACTTGAAGTAGCTAGGAATGTCCCTTTCTCTTTTTTGCTTTATTTCCCTTAAAAAAACATATATACATATGTATGTGTGTGTGTGCGTGTGTGTGTGTGTGAGTATATTCCCTGTTCCCTTGTATATCATGTAATCTCAGAGAGACATTTGTGGACAACTTTTTGTATCAGAAATATCTCAATGTTCTAAGCACTAGTGTTTCACTGTGTTAAGTAGCCAACCCTGATTCCCTTTCTTATTGAATAGTTCAATGTTAAATTAGTATATTTCATATCATATTGATTTTGCTGCTTTTTGTATTTGGTAACAAATACTTCACTATATATAGAGGCAAGATTTCCTTTAGAAGTTTTAAAGAAGATGAGCAATTCAAAGAAGAATCTATAGTTCATCATATCTTTAATATTTTCAGTTGAATGTGAGTCACTCCAAAGGCAAAAGCATTAATGAAAACAGACTAAGTGCATTTATATAATAAGGAACAGAGAAGGAAGATTGCAGGTAAAAATCCTTGGTATCTTGTAGACAGAGAATATTAGCCAGACAACAGGAAGCATTATTCTTCAGAAGTCTCAAAAACACCTTAAATCATTTAAAACAGTTTTAGATTAGAAGAATATGCATATTTGAGAAGAATATGAGTATTCTATGACAATGAAATATTCCTGCTACATTTTTCTATTCAATGGTATAAAATATCTGCCTGAGATATGTACAGAAATTAACAATTTATTTAACAATAGATGTAGTTAACAATACATTTAACAATCTGGGGGCAATCATTTTAATTTGTAGATCAGTTAAATATGTAATACATTTTTATTAAATAGTGAAATATGCGACATTTTTAAAAGTCAAACAACTCCTTACCCATTCCTCTCAAACCTCTGAGCCAACCACTTTCAACTCCATTGTTTCTTCTAGTTTTTACACATTTTTTCCTAAATACACTATTTATTCTATTATTTCTTAACATTTTTAGCATCTATGACTGACTTTCAACCATTGCAAAGTGTAATTTAGCTCTATTATAACTTCTTTTCCACCCCATATGCTTTCTTCCTCTATGTCCCAATATAGTAATACAACATTTTTTTGGTTAAATTAGTATTGTTTACAGCCTCATGACTGTAAATATCGTCATAGTGATTTATTTGTTCTCTTGTACAACTTTTTGGTTTTATTGAAGTTAATATCTGCCTCTCTCTGCTCCTCTATCTCTCTGTCTCATTGACTCTCTCCCTGTCTCATTGAGTCTGTCTTTGTTTGTCTCCCTCTCTCATTAGATTTCTTAAGGATTAACACTAATGTATCTCCAAATACTTCCACTAAATTTTAAAACACCCCCCAGTAAAGACAAACACATCATGTAATCTGTGTATTGTCCCTTGGATCCAACCCTTTTGGAGCTCTCTGCCCTCTGTCCCAGCTCCAATTTTCTTGAGGCTCCTGCACAGCTGTCCACCTAGGGTCCCCTTGCCTGTGGCTCTGGAAACACCCTCTGCCTGTCGCTTTTGCTGAATATTCTCCCTGTTAAAATACCTCATATCCTCTTGTGTGGTTTACTCTGCGGTGTTGGTGAAACACACTCTTCAGTATCTTCATAGGAATAGGTAAGTGTGAAAGATAACACTTTAAGAGTTCTCTGTATATCTGAAAACATCTTTTTTCTCTTCATGTAGTCAAGTGATACTGTACTGCATAGAGAATTCTAGATAAGAACTTCATTATCTAAAACCTTAGCTTTTAATAATTCATCATTTTGTTTCCATATTTCATTTTTTGACAGCCTTCATTTGCTATTGTCTACTCTCTCATTCTCTTTGTTCTGGAGTGTTTGTAGTTTTTCTGTTTCTTCACTGGAATTATGAGTTTCAGGAGCTAAGTGCAATCATTTATGTATAACCAATAAATTAGAGCTCTTTCATGAAACCTCTAAAACATGCCCATTTAACATTATATTTGTTAAATTTGCCATCTACAACCATTGAATTATTTTGATTTTAAAAGCAAATGTTTGCATTTCTTAATGGGCATATTTTTCAAATAATGAAATTGCTGAAAATATAGTTTGGAATGAACTAGCTTTTGAAAAATATATTAATTCCGTTTACTTAACATTTTTCATCATTAAGGTTTGAATTTTACTTTAATTCTCCAGGAGCATATCATGCATTTTACTTCTCAGTGTTTGAGTTGCTTTAAATTATGCTCAGAAATTTAAACATTAAAATAAGGAACAAATAAACTGTGTTAATAAAGTAAGGTAGCTTATGGGACTAACAGTAAAAGAGGTCAGGGGTGATGACCTATTTTTTTGTTATATATCCTATTTTTTCTTGCCCATTCTGATAAATTTGGACTGTGAATCCTGTCTGCCCTAGTTGCATCGCATATAAGCCATGCCTAAACTAGAGTTGTCAGGTTTCATTTTACAGAAATGAAATCAGGACTGGCCCTAATGGAATCAAACAGTACCTTTTCAGATGGTTTCAAGGTCTTGGAAAAGCCTGCCACATTACCTGTGGATCATGGCATTGCCTCCAAGAAGCTCGTCCTGTATAACGCAGCGTATTAACTGGAGGGAAGGCAACTTCTCGCTCAGCCTAATACTGATACAGATGAAGTATCCCTACGGATGGTGGCAGAGCATTGGAAAGCAGGGAAATGGGAAATAGAACTAGTAAATTGTTCATGTGGGGGTGGATTTAGAAGTCAAGATATTGGGAAGGCAAGTAATCTTGGAATCATGCCTTGATCTATCATGAGAGCAGAGTTGTTTCTGTTTTTCAGTCCTCGTTAAATTCTTGAAACAAGAATCTCCTGTTTTTGCTAGTTATGGGTGACATCTCCTAACATTTGCTAATCTTCGTTTTTAACAAAGACAGTTTGCCTTAGGCTCCAGGCCTATGGCAAGAAAAAATATCTAACTAAATGATGAAGCATCATTTTGTGCTCATTGTATAGATCGTGGTAACCTTCTCTTGATGGCAGTTGATATAGGTTCCAATTTACTGTGATAATATGTAGATTCCTCTTGTAATAAATGCACTTAAGTGAAAAAATGAATTGTTTTCATGTTTCAGGGAAAAAATTCACAACGAATACTTCAAGTAGTGAGCAAATAAATCAGAAATTGTGAACATGGAGCCCACACAGCTGAGGTTTAGGAGACACTGGCAGAGGGTGAGAAGACAGGAGGACCAGACTTTGGTTCTGTCCATAGCAAATGTATGATGTGGGCGGGTCATCTAACTTCTCCATCTAAAATGAGGCGTTGGACCAGCTTTCGTAATAAATTTTGTGATTTCAAGGATTTCTTTTTTTCTGGCACTGTATATGTTATTGTTTTTGCTTTGATGCAACTTGGGAGGAGTGAAAAATATGATGCTGCTCATAGTAACCATCCACAGCATCCCACTAAGGAGCAGAGGAATTATAGAAGAACAGACTAAATTCGTTTCATAGAGTTTTAAAGCTGGTAGCACCCTTAGCGAACGTAAAGGCTGACTCCCCCTGCCACTGCTCATTTAATAAATGAGAAAACCAGAGGACCCAGAAAACTTGTGAGGCTCATTATCATACAGCTGAGTAGTCTGAGGCAAAGAACTCCTTGGATCCTTGGACCTTGGCCTAGAACCTTGGGTCCACTTTGATCCTCTTCATACTGTATCATTATGGTCTTAGAATATGATTTTCTCCAACGTTTTATGCTTGTAAGAAGAAGTGAGGGTCATGCCTGAATGCTGAAGTGTTTTACATCCAACACGGTCAGAAATAATATAAGGCTCAGCCAAGTGGACCCTTGAATAATTATATTACTAGCTTCATCAATACCAGCAGCTCATAAGAAGAACTCAAACTACTAATTTTTTTTTTTACATACTTTGGGCGGTTTTGTCCAAAAATAGTCTATTTCCCTTTAGTGGTTACATCTAACTGAAATATGAGATATAATCAAACCCCTTCCAGGAGAACGTTATGAAAATTAGCAGGATTGTAAATTACTTCTGAGTTGTAAATAGTTGCATTATTAATTTGTTGTTCTAGTTGGTGGTATAAAATGAAAGTTATTCTTAAAGAGAGATGGAGGAGGGGAATGTCTGTGTGCTTTTTTGTTTTCCTCCCAGTCCTTTAGAGTCTATTGACTCTTCGTCAATTTAATTATTGTGTTATATCTGTCTAATGTACTTGCCACACAGGAGGCTAAGTAGTTTTCTTCCCCCAAGGTAGCTTTCTATTGCTGGAAAGCGATCCATCTGTGAGCCACGCTGGCTTCTTTGGAAATGTCCTCCTATTGATTACTCTATGAGAAAGAACTTTAAAAGATGACTCAAGGAACAGTACTGAGGAAAGTCACTAGTGTTTCCTTCTTTAATTATGACCTGAAGCAAATCCTTGAAACAAGGGATTGTAAAGATCCATGGAGCAGTGAAGGACAGCGTGGTGACACAGAGACTTAGGAAAATGGAAGGAGATGAATCTGAGCCAGAAGAAAGGAACTTATGAAATAGTGATTGATCTGCAGCTGGCTATGACTATGAAAAGCATGTATTAAGTTTGTTTCCACAATAAAAGTATTATGTTTAAAACATTTACAGTGGTTCCTGAAGGGAAACAAGGCTTTGAAAGGTAGTAGAAATAAAACAAAAATATCAGTAAATATTTATTTAGCACTATTGACCTCCCTGCATACAAGCTTTCAGTGGCTTCCCGCTATCTGCCAAATTAAATGCCTTCTCTTCACCGCCACACTGAGTTTCTTCCCAAGCGTGAGTCCCAGCCTCTGCACGGGGCTGTGTTGCAGCAAAGCTGACTTGTTCAAGAATATGGTCTCGATTACTCTACCAACACGTTTTTGCTCAGGCTATTTTCTTGAATATTCTCTTTCCATTCAACTCCCAGTGTCTGGCTTTGGAAATTTCATTAATACCGACAGGCTTATTTCAAGATCTTCCTCTAAAGAAATCTTACCTGATTCTCCAATCAGATGCAATCTTTTGCTCTTTTTTTATTTTTAATACCTGCCATATTTACTCCTGTATTCCGCTTATTAATTATTGGTGCGCTTGTCTAATTCTGGAGGAGCATCTGTCCCCAAGACATCTTCCTGAGCATAGAAGTAATTTATACTCATCAAGTTGAAAAGATATCTTAAATATCTTACAACGTATTTTAAAGAGTCGGTATCTCATACATGAAAAAGTAAATAACCCAAAATTTAGAGCATTGTTAGGACCACAGAAGAAATGTCCCAAAGAGACTTTAGATTAGTTACTAACTTTAGAAAAAAAAGGAGCAATCTCTTTAGGCTAAGGGACTCTAGCGAAATTGCTGCCAAGGAACCAGAATTTCAAATAAGTTTAGAAAGATTTACCTAAATGGAGATAATAATCGAGACATAGCCTGAACTGAAGCGGAGAGGAGGAAGGTATGGGTACAATCACAAAACAGATAGTAAATATGTGTCATAATATGTTTATATAGTGATAGAGGGTCTCTATAGTTTGTAGATTGTTTTTGTATGTATTATCTTTGTCCTCAAAACCGCTCTGTAACACTTAGGTACTATAAACCTTTAAGGCCATCTGGAACTATCTGTTTATTCCTCTCCATTAGTGGTCTCATGTGATCAGAAACAAGGGGAACCATTTGCATGCACTTTTATTCCCCTCAAGGCTAAGCAGTTCTTCATGAAATAAGCACACGGAGAATGATTATGCCTGTGACACAAAACAAGTCTCTGAGAGAAGCATACTTGAGCACAGAGCCCAGACTTAAACTCAGGTCTACTTTGTCACGGCCAGAGCTCTTTCTTGCACGTCACGTCCTCCAGTGTGCCAGTACAGCAGGCCCAGGCAGAAGAAAGAAACCTGGAAATGCACATCTGATGGATGCTATACATGGGGTGGGAGCCATTTCAAAACTATAACCAGCAGCGTGAAACATAGATGGTATCTTTATATTGCATAATAGCATTGATTAGAAAGCATTCTGAAAAAAATTACAAGTAGGCAGAAGTGGAATTAAGTGAAGATGTTGCATTAGTAGCATTATATTTCACAAAATGAATAAAACTACGAATGATACATTTTTAGAAACAGCTTTTAACAAAAAACTAGGTAATTGGTACGTGAAATTGCATAAAGACAGGAGGAAAGCTATTTCTCCAATCCCTCTGCTATTAACTGCTGTCCACATCTTCAAGAACCAATTTTAAGATACCACTTTCAAGAAGCTGCCCTTGACATGCTCCATCATACTCCATATCTCTTGGGCTTTCAATTAAAAATCAATATTGCTTGAATGTAAACTATGCATCTAGGGAATACACAGGTGAAAAGAATATTGTTCCTGGCCTCAAGTGAGAGGGGAGAGTGTCAGATAATTCTGCCTGCTCTGATCCATCAGCCTCACCTCTCTCAGGCCCACGACCACTGGTTCTGCCCCGAACACCAGCAGGGGCTGCACCCCAGCCGCTCAGGGATGAAGATTGGAATAAAAATATCATAAAGAGGCACTGAATGTATCTGTTGAGTTCTTTGTACTACAGTCCAGTCTGTTTTATATTATTGAACTGTAGGTTTTCTCCAACAGCTTCAATATCCCCCAGAAAAGTACACTCTAACTTACGCATCCTGTGGTGCACATAGTAGGCACTCAGTTGTGAACGAATCAGAGTCCCCAAATCAGAAAACAAATTGAAAAGAAAAATACATCTAAGATTATATCTCGAGGAAAAAAATAGATCTTTTTAGTGAGAAAATCATCTCAAAAAAAAAAAGGAAAACACCCTACCATCCAAAACTCGGTTGATAAAGTCAGAACAAATTAGAAGAAAGAAAGCATTTGATGGCAATTTGGCTTTGGATGTGATCCACTTTGGCAGTTGTGTTAGTTTCCTATTGCTGCATGATAAGTTACCATAAAATTAGCCGCTCACAATCGCACCCATTTGTTGTCTCACAGTTTCTGCATGTGAGGAATCTGCACACAGCTTCCTTGGGTTCTCTGCTCAGGGTCTCACCAGGCTCCACTGCAGGTGTTGGCCAGAGGTGTGTTCTCTTCAGAGGCTTGATGTGGTGAGGGTGGGATCTACTTCTTGGCTCCCTTAGGTTGTTGGAGTAATTCGTTTCCTTATGACTGTAGGACTGAGGGCCCCATGTTCTTGTTGGCTGTTGGTTCAGTCTGCCCACAGCTCCCGGCCACATGCCCCTCTCAGAGTGTGGCAGCCTACTTCACCAAAGCCACCATGGGGAGTCTCTATCTGCTAAGACAGTCTTATATAATATAATGTAACCCAATCATGCAAGAGACATTCCATCACCTTCAGCGTATTCTCTTAGTCAGGAGCAAGTCAAAGGGTCCTCCTGCGCTCAAGGAAAGGGGATTATACAAGGATGTAACTCATTGGGATTGGCTTAGGTTACGTCCACTACAAAGGCTTTGTCCACTACAGTCTCTCTCTATATATATGTAAAAGATTAGTTACTTTTATGTATAGCAAAGTTAGGAACCATGTACAGTGATTGAGAAGCTAACCGTTATTTTAGGAAATATATGTGCAGGCATTGTGCTAGGTTAGAGATAAACAATGGAGAGACAGTCCCTGTAGTTGCAGAACACACACTCTAATGGGGAAGACTAATATTAAAGACAAACAAATAAAAATCCTACTTTCATTCAGAATTATAGTTTCTAAAAAGACCGAGAAGGAGCCGGATTCTAAGAAAAAGATTAATGAGGGAACCTCACTTGGGTGTTAGAGAAGATAACGAGAAAAAAGTACTCTGGATTTGGTGATGATGGCACACTTCCCTGAAGAAATGCCGTTTGACTACCTAAAGAATGCCTAGAAATTATTCAAGAGGAAGGAAAGGGACCTTTGGGTAGGAAGAACATAAATGCAAAGGCCCCGAAGCCGGAAAGACTAAATTCATCCGAGAGATTAGAAGACTAGCGTACCTGGAGGAGATGCAGCGCGGAGACGGAGACAGGAAGACAGGAGGTAGGAAGGCGCTGTCGCCACGCTGAGGCTTTCACATTTCTCCCGAGTGCAGTGGGAGTCATTGAAGGGTTTTCAGCGGGGAAGTGACATGCTCCAACTTGAAAACGTTAATGGAGAACAAATATTTTACATATTTTTCTTCGTCTTCAATAACTTAAAGAGTTCTTGCCTGTTGTATGGAGTACAATGCTTTTTTTGTGAAGTCATTGACAGGTTTCTCTTCTAGAGCAGGCCCTGCTTAAATCAAATTAATTGTACTTAATCATGTCTCCGTTGGCATTTTTAGAATACTGTTTTTGGCATGATAATTCCTGTGTCATGTTTTTTTTTTTTTCCGTTATTTCACAATGATTGCATTTTTATTTTAGGAACACGGCATTGCAGGTGACATGCTTCTATTCATATATGTTATTCTAATTTTGTCTAAGATATTAGAAAGACCTGTGATGTAAATTGCATGTTTGAAGTAAGTCAACCTGATTTTGGAAGATTTCAGTGGAGAAATACAGAATCTAAGTTCTATATTTTTCTTGTGTTACTCAGGGAATTCATAGAGTAAAACAATGTTTTCAGTTTCTTTTCAAATAATAAGCAATATTTTTCCTGTGATTTTTATCTAATTAGTTCTAAAACTGCATTTATATCTAAAAGCCTTCTGCAGCAACCTCATTCCCACATAGAATTCACTGTTGGCAGAAAAAGGGCATGCTGCTGAGGTTTTTTGCTACCAATTAAATAGCAAAAACCATCCCACTGAGAAAGCACAGACTAAATTTTATCTCATTAAGACAAAGTCCAGATGCCTTGTTTACTTGTGGTTGAAAATCAATGCCCTATTGTCTTCTAGAAATACATAATTTGTAACAGAAACAAGAAACGAGGTATACGTTCATTGCTTTGTCTAAACTAGTAATTAAAATGGAAGTTTTATTTTCGGATGGACAGTTCTAGCAGGTCAACAATAGTTTACGATGATGCAGACACTCAGAAAGGGAGAATTCTCTGCTATGGTAGAACGTTACTTCTTGCCTTGTGCGTAGCTGACACTCAAATAATTCTTGACTAAATGAATAATGAGTGATTGAATGAAGTTAGACTTCTGAATTGAAGCTATTATTTTCCCTAATTTGGTAGTTTCAGAATCTGGCCATCAGAATTGGGCAGGACTGGTGTCACAATTGACAATGATGGTTTCTTGGTTGCAACTTTGGTAAAATGCAGAATAGATTCAATTATTCGGCAGTAGAAGATACCTTTCATTAAAATTCTGGTGAGTTAATTTCTTCTGATTACCTAAGTCGTTGTGATGATCCAGGTAAATGATTTTGATTATAAGCATGGAATCCTTTGTTTCAATTTGCATATGGTTAGCGATATAAATTTTCTTTCTGCCCTTTGGGAGCAAGGATGTATGTTATCCACCATAGCATTTTTCATAGGAAGCAAAAAAAAAAAGCTACATTTGGCTAGTTTTTATTGGGAAATTGTGTCCCAAGGGTGCCGTAAAGATGCCAATTTTATGAACAGATGTAGAACTGGACACATTGAATTATGAAGATGGAACAGAATGCAGACAATTAATAATACTACTGCTGTAAAATATAGATGAGAGTTTTAAAGAAATGTTTTTGATAGTTGTCTAGATGTTGGAGGACAAGATGATCTCTGCTCTCTGCTTTGCACAGCTAATTTAAACGTGCTTTTATTCCCTGCAGTCTGTATCTAAAAAGTTGAAGGGCAGTAAAAACTCATACGTTATTTCTTCAGTGTATGGACATTAGTCCAAAGAGCTGAATTTTAAAGTACTTCTTGGCCACATTGTGTACATTTTTGTCCTAGGCATCTAGTGGCACAGACAAAATACATCAAAAGAGCTACAAAAGTTTCTGCTTGTAGTGTATCCTGTCCACTGTACATTTTTCTAGTTTGGAAGAATATATTTGGTGTTTATTTGAAAATTAACTGTTAGTATAATGTCTGATGACAAATATGGAGGGATATGAAGAAAATAGGTTCTTTGTCTAGGGCATAGTTAACTAAATCCTTTAGGTACCTAAGTGTTGTCTTACCAACTTCTCTCTAGTGTTAGTATTTAAAAATCTCCTGTGAAATGGGATTAACAGAAAGACTCATTCAAATGTGAGTTTTTATATTCATACTAATTTAGTTGAAAATATAACAGATTAGCAAAGATTTAAATGCATCAATTAATTAACCTTGGAATTTCTTGGACTTCCTGACTTTGTGTAAAGCACTTGTATTTCTCAGAATCACGAGTGGAACCTATTTATGTTCTTTAAGAAAATTCTTTTGCTTCCCACTTGTCAAATCCTTGCTTTTCCCTGCTGTATCCCGCTCCTCCTTAGGGCACCCAGATAGCACACACAGGACTTGGAGGCTTTCCTCTCTCTCCAGTCCCTTCTCTGGCTTCCTGGCTTCCTGGTCTGAATGCACTGAACCCATGGGCTCTGCCACAGATCTTAGCACATGATAGGAGTTTAGTAATGTCAGTGTCCTTAAGCTCTTTGGACCTTAATTTCCTTACCTGTAAAATAGGCATAATAATAGTATCTACCTCGTGAAGTATTTATAAAGGCTAGATGAGCTAAATGCAAACTGAATTCCTTAAATGTAACATGTAAAGCACTTAAACAGAGTTTCACACATAGTATCATCATCATCATCATCACCCTTCTATAAAATTAAATGTCCATTAAGAGTAGAGCTCTTTCCCTCTCTGAGAAAAGAAAATACAGATCATCTCTCTTTTTTCTCATCTCATAGGCCTAGTAAATATTCCAGGGACCCTTGGAACCACATAGCCACTACCTTTTACCTTATAAGTGAGAAAAAGGAGATTTAGAGAGTTGGGATACCTTACAGAAGATCACATAGCTAGTTAGTGAGCACCAGACCCTGAATCCACGTGTTCTGAGAACTGTGGGGTCAGCACATGTTTTCTGCACAGCGGAATCTCTCCTTTCCCTGTAGCTTCCCAGGGTCCTAGAGACACAAACCCTCAGAGTAATATCCTGTGGGTTTCTCCTGAGCTGAAACCTCTTGCCCTAGTTATCAGCTATCTGTTTATAATAGTCTGCAGGTTATTTCCTACAGCTCTCAGCACAAAGGCTGACTCGGAAAAATACGGAAGTAGCTTCATGATGAATGATCATTCCAGCTCAGGGAGACGCAGAGACAAGGCCAGCCTCATGGGTGTGTGTCCTGAAGGGTCTTGACCCTTATGAGGGCTCCATTCTTAGTTTAATGCTCTGCTGTTGCTATGTTGAAATACTTAATATTTTTTGAAGAAGGAATCCCACATTTTCCTGGTCTCTCGGCTTCACAAATTATGTGGCCTGATAGAAGTGGTGGATCTTTGTGGTCAATCCCTGGGCATTCAGGAAACTTTAGATCTGCCTTGTGTGGGAGGAACTGAGATGCTTTTAATAGCAAAACTCAGGGCTATAAAACTTCCCAATTAGTACTGTAGATGAGAACCGTATTTTCATTAGAGCAGCATGCTGCATTTTATTTAAGAAAAATGTTCTTTAGCTTTGATATGCCAGCGAAAGAGACAAGACCTGTTCTGTGATAGCTGTGCCCTTAGACAGTTCGTGGAGGACACTAAGACTTAGAACTCTGTAGATTTAACCTTTCGAGCTCTATTTAAAGCAATTCTGTTCTGATTTTTAAAAATAAAGAGCATAGTCTTATATATAGGAATAAAGCTAATCATGCTTTATCAGAACCTGTGCAGAAGGAAAACAGCCTTACCATGAGGGTGATCAGCATTTTAAGCATTGAACTGAATGAATGGTTCTATTGGGAAAAGAAGCTAGTAACTTAAAAAATCACCCAAGTACATTGCCAAGAGGCAAATAACTTTGGATCCAATTGGCAGTCTGTTAGCATTTCAATGTAGACCCTCGCAGAGCTCAAACTAGTAGTGGGGCCACTTTCACACTGATGTAAAGAGAGCCTTGGCCAAATGACCTGCCCACCAGGGAGGGCTTCTCCAAACTATTTACCTTCTGGGCAGAGAGGAGGGCTGAAGCAGCAGACCGGTGGGAAATAGGGGGCTCACTGTGAATCTTTGCCCTTTGAATTAATTCTAGTTGACCTACTTGAGCAATGATTGAGGAATTTTTTATTCAGTTAGCCCCGATCTATCCCCTGGTGAGCATGGGCTTGTTATTTTTTAATGAAACCATTTTCACAGCCTGTTGTTTGAGATGTCAGCAATGGAAGAGAGTGAGGTTAGTTTTTTTTGGTTCGTATTCCATTTTTTCATCAGTTCTTCTAGTGCTGCTTGTGCTGCTGAATTTCTTTGAACCAGCATCTTGCTACAGAGACTACTTTCTAGCAAACCGCAGGATAACAGTAACAAAGGATAAAAATAATCCCAGATAATGACAGATGAGAAAAAAATACATAGCAAATACCTTTTCAGAATTATGACCGTATATTTTTGTCACCCCTTCTGATTTATGTAAAGAAATCTGTTGGGAGGTACTTGTCCCAGCATTGAACTTCTCCAGCCCAGCTCACAGGCCATCTCTGGAAATCAATGGAAAAATATTACTTTATAATTTTTGCTGTTAAAGTAAACTCTGTTTATTTACTCCAGCTTTCATCTTTTGGCAGTCAGGGTAAATAAAGGTCAATCCTGTTTTACCAAGAGGAGTTTTCCAATTTAGAGACATTTTATTCACGGTATAAGGAGGGACTAACTGCACAGTGAGCCGCCCCCAGTGTGTGAGATTTCATTACCGCCTTTCAAAAATTGCTTTCGTACGATTAAAGGTGGCTTTACAAATTATTCATAAAGCTTCAGGAGTGGGCAGAAGTCTCAGTTAGATAGTTAGAAAGCAGCAGGGTACAGAAGTCAAGCTTAGCTAACTCTTAAAACAAAAGGAGTAGCGATACTGCCGAAAATAGTAGATTTATTCACAGCATCAGCATGAGCCGCAGTACATCAAAAGCACCACTGCAGCCGATGCAATAACTCAGGACAGGTTTGCAGATAAGATGGCCTTAGCTACCCAGCCATGTATCTTCATTTGTTTTTCTATTTCTTAATGAAACTATTAGAGAATAGGTTTTCAAAACTGAGTGCCATTATCATAAGTTTAATCTTATTTATATTCAAAACTGTCCTCCAAGGTTGATGTCTAGGGGAAAGACATATAGTAAGCTATCTTTTAAAAAGCAGATTATACAGGAATTGCTTTTTGAACTCTATTTTTTTACAAAGCTGCTCTGTAATTTATGGAATAGCTGGCTATAATAAAACATCGGAAAAATGTCCATTTTAGGCTTTTAATTGCAAATGAATAAATGATCACAGGAAGAAAGTATCAGCAGGCTAAATATTCTCCACATAAACCTGGTAAAATTATACTCATATCCATATTTCAGGGGTAGGGGGTAAATAATTAGACCCCAGGAATAATATCCTCATTCAATATTTAGAAGCAACAAAAAATTAAATATTTGGAAATGTTGCTGATACTCAGTGGCACTTCCTAATCAAGTCCAGAGTGCCAACTGGAATAACTCTAATTTAGAAAATGCTCCAGGAGAACCTTAAGATGTAGTAAGGGTCCTGTGGGGTTATCACTCCAGCCCATACAGTGTATGTGCTATAAGCGTCTGAAAGGAAGAAGCTTTTACCTCCTTTTTGAGTTTCCCTCTTGATTCCTCCAACAGCACTCTACAGTCAGCTACAATGAGATGACTGAGTCACAAAAGTTCCATCTTGGCAAATTCAAATTACTTACATTCACTCAACATTTTATGTTTTATCCTTTGGCCTCTTTAAAATAATAACTCCTAATATATTGATGGAAGAGGTAACGTTGCAGTCAACAGGCGTGACTTTTAGATTCCTTCTGAACCATCTGACTCCTCGATCTGTCCTACTCCCACCTTGCATTCTATCATCAAATGACACATAATGGAAGAGCAGTACAATAAATCTAAGCCAATGACTTACTGCATTTCCCCAAGGGTAGAAATCCCTTCTGTTTCTTTTCTCTTTTATTTCCAGGTTAAAGGGTGCATTTGTGGACATCTAATACTTTGCATGCTGATCTGAAGGAATTTCCCTGGGGGGATGCGAGATGTATATATCTTATTTATAGTCTCCTGGGAGATTTTTACTTTTAGATAGTCGTAGTTAAATCAATATGGCCTCTGTTCTTCCAAACCAGTAATAAGGCTTAGCTCAATTTGTTTATAAAAAACATCTGATAAATTAAAATTCTCTTAATTTTTATCTTGTGACACTTTTAATCAGCAGTGATAAGATTTCTCTAGTAGAATATAGCTTTTTGGAAAAGTGTTTACATAATTCAAACACTCAAAAACTGCTCCACCAATTGTGTAAATTATGCCAAAAATTTATACCACTTTTAGACTAATTAATGACTAATCATTGTAACTGGAATACTTTCCCTTAGCGTAAAATGTTATCAGTACATCATTATTTTCTACCAACTCCCAGAAAATGTTAGAAATAACTGTATAATATTACGCAATAATGAACCAGGTTTCCAGGGGAAGGGGCTCCTTGCTTGAAAATTGGGTACATTTTTAAGCTATTTAGTTCTTCTAGGCTACAAGGACATATTCTATAAAATATCTTAATTTATTTTTCAACCTACATTACAAAATATTATGAATACCTACTAAAAAGTACTTTTTTCCCCATGAAAAGAACATGGATCACTTCATAGTTTGTACAACATGGCAGTTGAAAGAAGTTAAGAGATTTGTCATCATTAAAATAGTGATGACACTGTCTACTAAGTAGTTTTTAATCTATATTTAATAGATAGTCTCACTGAGGTCTAACGGTTTACATATAAAATAAGTGGTGTTGACAGGGAAAGAAAAGGAAAGAGTGCGGGATGCCACATAGAGGAAGACATGGCAGCGACCTGCCTGTCTAGCCCATCCCTTGTAAATGATTTAATGGATGAAAGTTGTTCAGCATGATTTCTGTGATTGTCAGAAAATGACAATCAATGTAATATACTGGAAACTGATTTAGATTAATTGTAGTCCCAGGCTCCCTGGTTTCTAAAAATGTGTCAATTTGGACACTTAGCCTCTTTGTGTCTCAGATTTCACCTCGGTGAAAGGGGGTTAAGAAGCCTGTCATCAGGTGGGTGCAAATTAAAAATAGAGCATGCTATGAAAAACCGAAAGCGTTCTGTAAGAGTTAGCTTCCTAGAATCCGTTTGGAATCACCAACTTTTAGAGCTAGAGCAGGCCTCTGGAGGTGGTGAACCTCCCCATCTCTTTCAGGAAATGAGGGAACAGGCCCAGGGAGATAGTGATCTTTGCTCCATGTCATACAGGTCTTGGGCTTCAATTCAGACCACTTAACACACTGAGCCATCTCATTTGTTTCCTCATGGGTTTATTTTTTTGGTTTGGTTCTATTTACCTTTACAGTGTAGCGCAAAGGAGGGAACACCATTGGGATCGTTAAGTGTAAGGTTATAACTTTATCTCTTTTGAAAATGTAGAAGCCAAGAATGAGAACACTATAGAGGGTTTTTGTGTTTGAAGCTCCCCTGTTCAGAAGTTCTAGGGAGTGTGCCTGTTCTGACCCTACTAGAAATGTGCCTTGCCTAAGTTGCCTGGCTAGCTTCCAGCTAAGCATTTTACCAAATCCTGGCTTTGACCCACCGGTGGTGTCTGGAGCAATGGCATGAGTTAGACACTCCACAGAGCCTCCTACTTTCTCTTTTAGTTGCTGATTCTGCTTAATAAAGAATCAAAATGATACATCTTACTGTCCAATGGAATGGAGATTATGATTGAGAAATAATGTCATTTTCATAAGTTTTGGGCACACAAACTATTTTGAAGACAAACGATGAACTTTCAACTTTACCCTCTAGAACATTGCTATCCAATAGAACTAGAAAGTACACTGCATATGTAATTTAAATTTTCTTGTAGTCACACTAAAAAAGTAAAAAGAAGCAGGTAAAATTACTTCAACATTATTTTTAACTCAATGTCTCTACAATATTATTCAATGTGTAATTCATATTTTCAAACTATTAATGAGATTTTTGCATTCTCTTTTTTAACATGTTTGAAATCTAATGTGTATTTTGTACTCATAGCACATCTCAATTCAGATGCTATATTTTCCTTGGAAATACATGATCTGTATTTGATTCCATGAAATTTGCATTTGAAAAAGTGACTTTACATATGCCAGCTGTTCCAAAGATACTTAAAATTTTTCTAAAAACTCAATTATCAGTCAATTTTAAATTTAAATCAGTTAATATAAATTAAGGTTAAAAATTCAGTTTGTCAGTTATATTAGCCAGATTTCCAGTGCTCAATAGGCACGTGTAGCTGGTGGCTACCATATAGGATACTACAGTTCTAGAAGACAGCAGTGCTCTCATTTGAGCATGTTCCTAATTATTTTGTTAGGCAGACATCTTCCCCATACCTTCCATAGTAAATACTTAGATTTTTTTTCATACTGAACAGTACTGGGGAAGATGTCTGCCTAACAAAATAAAGTATAGGTCAATGAAACAAGATAAAATGGATGGATAGATGGATTTTTGTCTCTTTTCCTTCCGCATAATTAGGAACATGAAATATGCTTAGGGCAGCTTTTTCCAGCATTTCCTATACCTGGCAAAAAAATTTATAAAAAATGTTCCGGGGGCCGGCCCGGTGGCACAGTGGTTAAGTGCACACGTTCTGCTTCTCAGCAGCCCTGGTTTGCTGTTTTGGATCCCGGGTGCAGACATGGCACTGCTTGGCAAAAGCCGTGCTGTGGTAGGCATCCCATGTGTAAAAGAGAGGAAGACGGGCATGTATGTTAGCTCAGGGCCAGTCTTCCTCAGCAAAAAGAGGAGGATTGGCAGGAGTTATCTCACGGCCAATCTTCCTAAAAAAAAAAAAGAAAAGATTCCATTGCACAGTGGTCTCTTAACTGGCAGATTCTAGAAAATACTTCTTTATATAACATATGGGCTTATTAACTACTATTACATTTTTAAAAATTAGTGTTCTGGGGCCATACAGAGAGATGGTACAGCACAGGCTCTGGAGTCACACTGGCTGTGTTTGGATCATGATTCCATCACTTATATATTATGTGAATTTGTGCAAAGTTCTGTCACCTTTCCAAGCCTTAGCTTCCTCATTCTAGAATGGAGATAGGAATAGGATCTACTTAGTAGTGTTGTGGGAGAGTTAACTAAGAATAGATCCTCAGCCCTGTGCCTGGCACAGAGCAAATGCTCAGAGTGTGGCTCACTGCTGCACCAGATGCTAGGACTGTGGGTGTCATCACTCTTTAAACCATCTCTGAAGGTTAAGAAGAGGAAGGGCGAATGCTTTCCATGGCCTTGGTGATGTAAAGTCAATGTGTAGAAACCCAGAAAAGTGCAGAGTCAGAGTGGTGAGTCACATGGGAGAGTCTCCAGTTTCTTTTTCTTTTTTAATTAGCGTGTCAGGTCTTTCTCTCAAGTAGCAAAAGGAATTGCTCATCAGTTTCACTGTGAGAATTTTGCTTTTCCTACCTGTTCCAAAATGACTAGTTTGCATCTGTTTTGAAACAAGACTTTATAAACAGATTCTCTAAAATGATTCTATGAATAATAGATCAGACTTTTAATCAAGGTATGGTTTTATGTTCTGAAAATTATAGCAAAGATAAACATCATGAAGTACATTTGCTAGTTTTATGTAGTTCCAGACTGGTAAATTACTGTACTTCTTTGCTATCCTGTTGTTGTTGTTGTTGATTTGTTAATTTACGTTGTCTTTCCTGTTCCTGGACTCCTATTTCTCAGACTCCTTTTCTGTATATTATTATTAATGTGACGTGTAATGATTATAGTGTTTGCATAAAAATAGATCATCTCTTATAGGTAGTTTTCAGTATTACAGCAAATGTGCTTATTCATTGAATATGAAAAATATCCTCTGGAACAAATGTAGAACCATCCATCTCTTGAACAGAGTTCTTATGGGCTCTGCTTATCTACCTAACTGCCTTGAAAACATAGCTTGGAAATGACTCTCATGCTTTTGGGGAGCAGTCAACCGTTTAGGCAGTTTCCACTGAACAACAAACTCCTTGAGACAGGTTATTACAAGTCAAAATATTTTAGGAAGGACGTCTCCATCCGATAAAGCAAAAACCTACACTGAACTGATGTTTAAGCGTTATCACAGGCAAAAAACGTATCTGCCTTTGCTCTTCAACAGAGTTGGTTACAAAAGTTCATAGTGAGGTCAGCAGTGACAGAGACACAGGGTTTAAAATGTACTTGGCATAATTTTTAAAACCATTAATATTGAGATGTTAGCTTTGTATGTGATGGAATTTCCGAGCACTTCTTTATTTATGTTTTAAAAGTGGAATTAGATCAGAAAGTGGCACAAAATTAGAAATGTAAGGATATTTAATTTGAGGTATGACTATTTATTCTTAAAGATATTGAATTCAAACAAATAGGGTACTGTGTCACATAAGGCATGAATGTGTTTTTAAAATATTTTTTATGAGTTAGAATTAAATTTTTTCTTCCAGATTTGAATTAATATTCTTTAAATCTCACATTTTATGTATGTGAGGAGTGAAAGAGAAGTGTATCTAGAAGACCAGAGTTTAGAGTAGTTTAAAAATTGCCCTAAATGTCCAAACCTTGATAATATCCTTTGTATTTTGTTGACATCTTGTCCATTAAGATCCATAAGAAGATCCTCATGGAGGAAAAGAAAAATACTTTGCTGCATTAAATTAAGCATAAGAGGAGCACAAGACAAGGGCCCTTTCTGGTGGGAAGTGAAAACAGCTCCAGCATCCACCCCTCCCAACAAGGCAAGGAACGGCCATGGTGTCTCCAGCTATCAATGTTCTTGTCCCCAGAAAGACTAGTAAGTCACAGCCCTGCAGAATTTTGTTTGTCTTGGGCAGACTGACATCATCTGCATCTCAAAGGATAAACACTCATTAGATGGAGAAGAACAGAGGGCTTCAGATAGAGACAGTGGAGTCATCAAAGGCATTCATGTCCAAACTATGCAGCTGTGCTAAATGTGCTCAGAAGAAAGAAATATTTGAGTGCTTCAAAAGATCAGTGTTGTAGTAAAGGAGATAAGACTAAAAAGATGTAGAGACAAGAATGTTCAGCCAGCAGTATATGCAGAAAGTGTATCTGAGCATAACATAGTGTCAAAGACCACTTAGAAATTGTAATAATACAAGAGTGAGCTGGGGAGAATGAAGAAACAGATGGGAGAAACATTAGAAAAATTACAGGAAGAAACACTGCAAGTTATGATGGGTGATTAGAAATGCGTCAAGACAGGTTTCAGAATGTGTACCAGTAGTAATGGTGGCACCATTAACAGAGTCTTCATGTAGAGAGAACGTTAGATGTTGTTTAGTGAAGACTGAGGCTTTTTGGTGGTTCAACTCTGTGTGAACCTGATTCAGCCCATGAGCTCCTTTTAGGTTTTGGTTTATGCAATAATTGTCATTCTGGTAGAGCCTGACTTTTCTCAGGCCATTACTACAATATGGTCGAAGAAAAGAATTCTGGACCCAGCAGAGCTCCAAAATATATTAAATAAGAAACAAGCCTGGGAGGGGCATTTCTTAAAGACATGTAATTTGAGGTCTCAGGAGGACATTCAAGTAAGTTGCCTACTGAAAGTTATCATCATGGGACTGGACCTCCAGCCACTGGCCAGCACTGGAGATAAAGTTTGGCCATCAGCAAAAATAATAATTTTGTTGTAAAAATGTGAAGATTTGCAAATTTATAAGCACTTTTTTGTTTCCTCTTTCTAATGTAAAAACTGTCTACTTGGTAGCAGTGGGAACTTCTGACACTTTCAATTGCAAAACCCTAGAATAATACACTCTGCTACTAAAATTCCTCTTTCTATGTTCTATGGTTCTATGAAGTATCGTCGAAAACCATTTGGCTTTAGTCCTTACTTGTTTAGTGATGATAAAAATGAATTTTAATGAAAATATAAATTTTTTACAAGAACAAAATGAAGTTGAGCAGTACAACATTATGTGTTCTTCTATCTTTCTGCAAAGCGTAATCTATAATTTTTTATAGGTCTGAGCAATCCAACATATCTACACAATAGGGAAAAAATCCTGAACAGCGCAGTTGTGTTTTCAGAGCATGTTTGGAATAAAATGAAATCTTTATGAGCATAAAAAGTTTTTCTTCCTTTAATTGAGAGTCTACAAAGCACTGAGTGAATGGATGATATAAACAGGAACCTCTGATTGTTCCAGTGGTTGAAGACGTTTCACTTCACCCTGGGAGATTTCCCACTGCCACTTCCAAATGACCCCCAGACCTCCCTCTGGGCACAGATGCAATGTGAGGGAACTCATCTCCCTTCTCCCTACCTTTTTTTTTTTTCTTTGAGGAGGATTAGCCCTGAGCTAACATCTGCTGCCAGTCCTCTTCTTTTTGCTGAGGAAGAGTGGCCCTGAGCTAACATCCGTGCCCATCTTCCTCTGTTTTATATGTGGGGCACCTGCCACAGCATGGCTTGATGAACGGTGTGTAAGTCTGTGCCCAGGACCCGAACCGGCAAACCCCAGGCTGCCAAAGGGGAGCGCATGAACTTAACCAGTATGCCACCGGGCCAGCCCCTGCCTTCTCCCCTTTTTAAACTCTGTCCTTCTCTTACATTCTCTGTCTAGCTTATTGGTAGCACCAGTTGGCCAAGCCAGGCACTTCATCTCTCTCTTCTAGTACCCACATCCAAGCAAAGATCTGATCTTCTCAATTCAGCCTTTAAGGATCTTTTAAATTTTCTTGCTCATTTTCTCTAAAGCCACTGTCTGGGTACAGGCCACCATAATCTCTCACCAGATTTGCAAGACCTTTCTGCCTGCTCATCCCCTTTCTGTCTTGTACCCCTTCCAATCCCTCCTCCACACAGCCAACAGAGTAATTACTTTTCAAAGGAAATCTGGATCTGTTACTCTCCCCTAAAAAATTCTTTAATGGCCTCTCGTCAGGATGTCATTGAAGTTTCTTGATTCCACCTGCCAAGCCTCTATCTACTCTCTAGTATCTGTCCACCCTCGAGCCTCTGAGGCCTGGGTTCCAGCTTTACCACACTCCCTGTGCTTCTCCACGACTCCTCTGTTGGCCTTCCTTCAGTAACGCTGCCAGTGTACAGAGGGCGCTTTACCCACCTGCCCACCTAAGGAGGTCGTCCTTCAAGATTATGCCAAAACAGAATCTCTTCTGAGCTCTTCTCTTGCAGGCAAAATTTTTTCCCTTTGCTTTATACTTCTATTTTTCCTGTATTTGTAATTATTTTTCAGTCTCTCAATTATACTGTGAACTCTTTAAGGACAGAGACAATCCATAAGCATGTTGCATTTGCAAGACCAAGCACAGCACCTAGTACACAATAGTTCCTCGATAATAATTACCACGTGAAGTTGACTTAAGAAAGGGCAGGGATGGGCTTCATGTTGGGTCAATATCAGTTCTCCCTTAATCAGACCATTGACAAGCTTTCCTATAAAGCCTGGTGAACTTACATAGATATAACTTACATATATCCACATGTACGTATATATTTGGGATATATATGATTAATTATACTTACGTACAATAAAATATGTGGGTTTGAAACATACTGTTCTAGTTATTACTCTCTTTTAGAGTAAATCATTTTTTCAACACTACTGATTTAATAAATGACACTTTATGAAGCAAATTAGTTAACACTCGTTACAAAAGTGTTTAGTGTACTAAAGCAAAATAATGTTTTGAAAGAATCTAGTCCTCTTTTTAAAACGAAAAATGCAAGAGACAAATTTGAGCATCCTCATGTGATAAAGAAACGAGTGGGTCTTATTGAGAACTAAGATGAAAAGGTTACGTGTGCACTTATTTGCCAGTGTAATGAGGATGTCCATGTCTCAGCTTATTAAAAATTGGGACATTTATATTGGAGATAGTTGTCATGCTTCAATTAAGTTAGCAAATATGGAAGTCAATATTATCCCAAATGCGGTATTAGAGCTGATGTTTGGCCCTGTCTTGAATGTAATGATTAAATTAAGTCTAGTCTTCAACTGTCTCACATTGAATAAGGAGTAAACAGCCTGGCATTTTCCTTATCACAGAAATCTCCTTGGTATGCTGTAGTTTGGTATTTATATAAATAAGCAGTTAGGAAAAGGTGAACAGACTCATCATTAAGTTGTTGTATTGAATCAGTAAAAGTGATAATTGAGTCCTAACATACCAAAACAGAAATCTTGAGAATGACTATTATGGGGATAGTTTTTAAAAAGGAGAAAACGTTAAATCAGCGAAAGAGATTTGTTTGTACCGTCCCGCTATTTTCATGCATTTTACAGCAACAATAAGGAAAATCCATGCACATGCAGTTTGGAGTGCTAATCCCTTTATAACTGGTTATCAGTTCGGAAAAGATGCCTGGCTAAAAGTAAATATATATTTATCTCTCAGATAATTTATGTGCCCTTTGTTGGAAGAAGAAAAATATGAGTGTTGATGATTTCGCTTCTTTTTCTTCGTCCTCTCCTCTTTTTTGATTTGTTATTTCCACGCTTATCTTCAGCTTTGATGTTGCTTCCAGCTTGTGCAGCATTGCTGACTGTTTATTGTGAGGATGCTTCCTGTACAGAGCCTCTGTTATCATATCCTGCTAACAATACGGTAAATGGAAATTTGGGGAAAGCAACAGTAGGCACTGCTGTGTATCTGCAGTAAGTTAATCAGATTTTGATACCCCAAAACTAACACAGCCCACAAGACTAACAGCCCAATGCTACAGTAAATCGTTTCTTAGCAGGAAATCTACAGTAGCAGTGTAATTTGGACAATGGGGCGTTTGACAGCTAACCCATCAAAAGCAGTGCACCCTGAGGAAGTCGCTCACTTCCAGCTTTACATTCAGTCAAGCGTTGATAAAGCAGTGGCTAAGTAGGAGAATCAATTTAGAATCAAATGATGGCAAGGCTATTTATCCCATTGCCAAAAGGGGATACAGGGTGATAGTAGATTACTCCGCCTGGGGACCCTATGCTACATCCTTACCCAAGTTAGGGGATGGATCACCCATGCCTTATGAATTCCTTTTGAGTGCCAGTTTACTCAAACATTAAAAAGCATGATTAAAAGCTAAGCTATTATCTGTTCCCAAAAGATTGATTTATGCAAAATGACACAGGATAGTTCTAACTTGTCTCTCATACAGGGTAGTAGATAATCAAATATGCAAGATGGTGTTTATAACTTCAAGGGAAAAGATCTTTGGAGAATATGAATGCTATGTTTCTATATGGAGGTTTATCTCACATGGTGGGCCAGAAAGTGTTAGAAGATTTAAAGGGAATAAAGATGCTTCCAATTCCCAAATTGGGAGAGCACTTATTTGAATGTAAGCTTTTCATGTTTTTTCATATTAAGCAAAGTACACAAAGTTATTTCACATGCCCAACAGTTGTAACCTATCCTTTACTGCTTACAAAAAGATTTCAGGTTGAAGGTTCCCACTCCATATCCTAATTTGCTGTAAGGAAAGGCCAGAGATGCCAGTCACAGTGGAGTCGGGAGAGATAGCAAAGCTGGGACAGGGGGAAGCCAGTGGTGACTGTGAAACCAAACCCGTTGAGGTATCTGCGGGGCAGTGTAACTGAGAAGAGCGATTCGCTGCAACTGCAACAGGAGTACTCAGCAGCCCAGGGGCTACATGCCATCAAGAGGAGAAGCAAGGCCCTGTGCTGAGGAGGAAGAGGCTAAAGGGAAGCAGCGGTGGGAAATGTTTCAAAGACCAACGTGACAATGGACTACAGGCTTGAAATTATAGGATGTGATTATGACCCGAGGAAATGAGACAAAGTCAGATGAATACACACTAAATGCAAAACCTTTGTCACATGGAAAGGCCGTCAAAGAGCATGCAACAAAACAAATGCAACAAAAACAATATTGTAGAAGTGTGACAAGCAGTTAGTTAAGAAGAAAAACTTACTTTTCTGAATTTTGTGATGTTTGTGATACTTGTTATTTTTTCAGATTTTTAGTTTATGACTTCCATTCTCATTCTAAATAAAATATTTAATTTGTGTCTTAATTTACATACGTGATTTTGGATTATTCTCTTCTTTTGCTTTTTTTTAAGATTGGCACCTGAGCTAACAACTGTTGCCAATCTTCTTCTTTTTTTTTTTTTTCTGCTTTTTCTCCCAGAATCCCCTCAGTACATAGTTGTGTATTTTAGTTGTGGGTCTTTCTAGTTGTAGCATGTGGGACACTGCCTCAATGTGGCCTGATGAGTGGTGCCATGTCCACACCCAGGATCCGAACCAGCAAAACCCTGGGCCACCTAAGTGGAGCGTGTGAACTTCATCACTCAGCCCCGGGGCCGGCCCCATGATTTTGGATTATTCTTAATGAGGACTCTCAAATTCTTTAAGCTTCAGGTCCCGCAAAACCTGGACATACTCCTGCAGGTCAGAGAGGATGCCACTGGTAAAAAGGACTTTACATGTGCCAAGCGCTGCCACTGGACTTTGAAATGGGCCCCTCTTGACCTGAACCAACTCATTGGCATCGTTAGCAGATTGGCTGGGAAACCTGGAAACCAGATTTTCACTCAGTTCTGTGTGGGGCTCCTGAGCTTGCAGACAGATGCTTTAGTCATCCTAGAGTTTGCACTTGACTCCTTCCTTCTAGTAACACTCTGTTACTAGACCAGCTACCCCTCACACACACATCCACTCATACCTATGTTCCAGGGTGTGGTCAACAACCAGTCACTATTAAACTGGTCTCGTATTAGCATGAGAAGCCCCTGTTGTCTGAATATCTTAATAGCCTTGTAAATCTATCGTTTTCATTTAATGTTTAAGCAGGTTTTTTTTTTTTTTAAATTTAGGCACTTGTGTTGCCATTTAGGTAGTTGGTAAATGTATATGAAATATTTTATGCAATATTTCCACATCTCCATTATTGACAGTAAAACACAAAATTTGGAAGTAAATATCAAGTTATATTGTACAATTTAATTTGACATTCTAATATTTGAGCTTTAGATAATCTTAAACATTTAAATAATTTTTATTAAGTTAATAGTACTCAAGATGACTGTCACAGAGACAGAGATGAGGGTAGTGCTGGTGCTGGTGGTGGTGTTTTTCTTTCTGAAAAAGCTAGAAAAGACATGTTTATTTGAAAAGATAAAAGAAGAATATATAAGAATAGGAATAATCGTGCCTTCCACTTCCATTTTCTTCTAGCAACATGGCACCCACACACATACACATATTTTCTTTTCACAGCAGATCTACTGTGAATTTCAAGTCATTCAGGACCTTCATGAATAATTTCACAGAAATATACAATCAACACATCCAGTTTCATGATGTAGCTCTTCAAAGTGCCTCTGTTAGAAGCACTAGATGTTCAATAATGATGAGTGTTCTCTGAAGCAAAGCATACATCTCATTTTGTGCCTGTAAGAGATTCAAGTTGTTTCTTGTTGTTTGATGATAATGCAGTAAAATTTTTAGAAAACGTGATTCTAAAAGAGAAAGCTCATTAAGAATTTATTTATAAACAGTAATGATATTAGATATTAGAATTTAAAAATATTTAAATCCTAGGTATTATTTCCTTTTCCTGTGTACTGAGTAAAATTCTCTCCAGTATAAATCGCATGTATAACAAATATTCATTACAATGAAGGTTTTAAATTGGCATGGCATGGTAAAATTGAACAAAATATGAACTTTCACATTTCTCTGGTCTCATGGTCCCTGGGAGAGAGATTCTTTCTTTAATGAGGTTAAGTTAATTAGAGTGGGCTCATCAGTGCTATTAGCTACATGCAAAATCTGAAGCTAAATGCTTAATCATAGAATTAGAAATGATGATTTAATGAATTCTGAATGAATAGTGTGGTTTTACTCCAGCATATTCACAAAAGGGAGTTGTTTGTCATATATAGAAAGAAACATGGGAAAAATAGCATCACAGCAAATCTAAGGATTTAATTTGCAGTGTTGGTTTGCTTGTTTTTTTTGTAAATGACTAATTTTAAGAAGTTATGTTAAAGATGGCCACATAAGGAGTATAAAGGTCTTAGACATAAGGAAAAATAGTAATTTGTAATAATAATAATTATATTAGTGAACTTAGGTATTCTTTATAATGTATTATTTATATTCCACCCAAATTTGACCATGTTAATGAGAAATAAAATACAAACTTTGATTTTATTTTTAAATAGATTTAAATGTTCTATATTATTTTAAACATCAAAATCAAAATAATTTTGGGGCTGGCCCAGTAGTGTAGTGGTTAAGTTCGTGCACTCCACTTTGGCAACCTGGGGTTCACAGGTTCAGATCCCGGGCACAGACCTACACACTGCTCATCAGGCCATGTTGTGGCAGCATCCCACAAACAAAATAAGGGAAGATTGGCACAGATGATAGGTCAGGGAAAATCTTCCTCAAGCAAAAAGAGGAAGATTGGCAACAGATGTTAGCTCAGGAACAATCTTCCTCACCAAAAAAAATAATAAATAATCAAAATAATTTGTAAGATACATTTAAAGTATGTGGAAAGAAACTAGATATGAGAATAGAGCCAAAACAAAAATTGAAGCATGAGAAAATGGGATAAAATAGGATTGCTTTCCATCAAAGTGAGTTAAGTCAACATAGAGGGCATGAGAATAAAGTAAGGAACAGAGAATTTTCAGAAGAGAAATTTTGAAGAGGATGTTTCAGAAAGCTTCCTAATGGAGAAGGAGCACAGTGATAAATGCAGCAAGTGCTGCCATAATACAATCATCTTACATCCCCTAGCCACAGTCTTTCAGCCACTCTTCCTGGTTCTTATACCTCGACGGGCCCCATCCAACAGCCCTTCTCTTGGAGTAGTTGACAGAGCTAACCAAGACATGAGGCAGCGCTGCCATCTTGTCACCTCTTATCTTGTGCCTGTACTCCCTGAGATTCCTTATCACGCCTCAGAAGTGCCAAGTCCTTGTTATTCTGTTGGCTGCTGAGCCCTGATCTACCACCGTGTAAAACTAAATCATGTGAAACTAAATCCAAAATTCCGCAAGGAATGGGGTCAACCTATCAGTGAAAATAATAGCCTATTTGAGTACTTCTTCTTTCTCTGACCGGAAGGCAAGCTCTCCAGAGTCCACTGGGGATATTTCCTAAAAACACTTTGAAAGCTCACACATGTGTGCTGTGATTTTTAGAAAGCAGGATACTCCGCTTGGGGAATAGGAAAGCCTCAGCCACAGTGAAAAATGGTAGCAACAAGAAAGATCCATGAGCATGTTCAGAGAGGTTTTTGCATAATGTAATGTTGTTTATGTTTTCTAAAGCTTAGATAATTGCTTATTAAAGACTTCAGCAAGTTTATAGACATAGTGCTTGCTACATGGTAGTCACTGTGTGGCATAAGCCTATTTTAGCAGATTCTCCAATAGCGCACAGCATGCATCTGTGACTGAGACAAAAATCAATGCTTATGGATTTAGCAGTGTAATCCTATCACTTGTTCTGTGAGATATGATTTGAAATGTAAAGTACGTTATGACTTAAGTGAACTTGGAGGTATGGAGTCTCTGGGGTGTTTCTTAGCATCCTATTTATTATTGATCAGACTATTTCTTTACGGTCTCTCTACTCCTTGCCCCACTTCCCCTTCCCCTGCTCACCAATAGTTTTTAAATTATGTGTATCAGAACCAATAAATGATCTTCAGTATGAATATTTAGTTCCTGATTTCAAAATAAGTAATAATTTTAACGTTATCATACCTAGAACATAATCATGTGGCCAATCGATTTGTCTTAAAAGAAAATACTCGTAAAATATTAGATAAAGTTTCTAAGTTCTACAAAGAAAATTTAATGTTTTCTCTAGGAACATAACACAAAGTCCATAAGTCGTCTGCTTCTAAGTAACCTTAAATAACCCTAACTTACTGTGTTTAGTATCCACGGGAAGTCACCAAAGTAAAATTTTAGAAATTGTGGTTTTTAAATTAATTTAATTAAGATTTTTTAAATCACATGCTTGCTCTCAAATTTACTATGAAAGAATAATTAAATGCAGTTTGAAATAGTCATAGCTACCTGGAATCGTTCATTCAGTAAATTTGTGTCCAAGACCTATCATGTGCCAGTCACTTACAGGTACTGGGACAAAGTCCCTCCCTCTATGAGGCTCCTTTGGAGTGATCCCTCTTAAGCTCTCTATAGGAAGCTATTGCTAACTGGAATTTACATAAGCCATATTTGTTTCTACATGCAAAAAGTTTGACTCCCCCCCAACCCCACTCTATCAGCCATAATACCCTCAGGACATCACAAAAAATAGTTACAATTATATAGGCTTTTATCAGTACTTTAATCTAGCCTGATCTGAGATAAAATTCTGCCCAGTTTAGTAAACGTTCCTCCCATTAATAGATTATATCTCTGAGAATCTGATTTTTAGTCTCTATTCTGAAAGTGCATTGTACTTTGCATTTACTGAATACTTTTGATATAGGCAATTCAGTTGCAAACTAATCTGAATTCTAAAAACAATAATTCCTCTCAAGTTATGCTGTACAACTTAAACTTATATAGAGCTGAATGTCAATTATAATAAAAATGAAAGAAAAATAAAAACTATTTTCATTCCCATCAGCGTATTCTTAATTTGGGGAAGAGTGAGACCCGCCACTCTGTACATAAACTTGTAAACCTTGGGTTTCCATGAGCTCAGTGCATTTAGACATAGGTGAAACTAGTAAAAGACAAGAATATAAGTTTCTGTGTCAGGTAAGATCTGAATGAGAATCATTCAGAACACTTCTGTGCAGACTCTGTGTGAAAATAATCATGGGGGGACAATCTGTTCCCACTGCTGCGAGCTCTTTTTGCTTGGATACATGTGTATACATTTAAAATTTCTCACTTATCTAGAAGGAATTCTTCTGAATATTATGAACACTATGGATAGTATCTGCTTACACATGCAGTCTGAGTCTTTGAAAAGTTATTTTGTCTTTAAAAGAGCAAATCCACAGAATGACCTTCAGCTACTATTAATCCATCTAAATGTAGGGCGCGAAGGCAGAACACATCTGCCATCTGTCAACTGAGAAGTCCCCTGCGACTGCCCGACCCCCACTCCCCACAGAGTCCTCTTGGGGCTGAGATAACTTAGGGAGAGGTCTTTCTCTGCTGGCAAGGAAGGAGTGCATTTAGACTAATCATTAAAACCCATTACCTAACAAAGTGCATGTTCTTAAGGAGCACAGAGATACTTGCCAATGAATTAATCAGCAAAAGAGACTATGAGAAGGTGAGATTAGCAGCCTCAGAAAAGATCAGAATCCATGAGCTGCCAAAGCGGTTTCTGGTTGCCATAAATCTTAGCACAATTAGAGGGGTTTTCTCTTAACAATTTAGAATGCTATCTGGATTTGGTCTCTTTGTTTCTCCACACTGTGTTATATCTGGGGCTGGAAAAACGACCAAGACTTTTCTTGAGCTCGAGAGGGAGAATCATTTATTTGAATAATTGATCATTCAATTAGTAGAGCAAATGTTGAACAGTTGGACAGATCTTTTTATCAGTGTTGATGGGAAGTAATTGGCTGTAGTTCATAATAAAGCAGAAAATTGAAAAGTGTGATTTTAAAATAAGAATATTAAATACGACCTTCCCCCCCTCCAGCCCCCAATAAAACCTTCTTACCTGCTCTTTTTGTCATGGCTGTCTGATTTCCTTTTCCCTCAGCGCGACTGCATTCCAAAATACAATCAAGCAACTGATTACATTCCCTGAATATTACTGCATGGTGATTTGCTTACACAAAGTGTGTCTAATGTTAAATAATTCTGCAAGCTGAGGCCTACCAGTAGAGAGTGATACCAGCACGTCATTGGATTTAGCCTAAAGCACCAGAGAAAAGGCAGGCAACCAAAACTTGTCTAGGGCCCTGGTGACACCCTTGGGCAGTGTGACTCTCCCCTAATTTGTAAGAAGACACTATATTTTCAAGAAAAATGCTTACATCTTAAAAGGTTAAATTTGAATTTTTAACAATAAAATGTTAGATGGGTGTATGGTGTGTTACGGACAATTACGTTACTTTGTCTTAAAAGTAATTTGAAAATACTTAATCAAGGAAAACCCTATGTAATTGCAGGCTATGTTTATTTTATGTTAAGTTTAATCCAATGTCAAAAAGACTGTAATTTGATTCAGAATGGTATACTTATAACTTAGCTATCATAATAAAAAATATAAAAACCTTACTTTATTAATAAAAAAAAGAAACTTCTAAAGGCATAAATTGATTGCTGATTCTCAAGCTGACCCTGTTTTAAACCAACATAAATTGATACACCAGCGTATCTACTTTTTCATATAGAACATGGGAACAATTTTAATGTTTAAAAAGAATGTTTCCTTTAAGTCGCTAATATCAGATAAACTGTTTCTTAGAGGAGAAACTATGAATCACTTTATAACTCAGTAAAGAAGCTATAGAGCAAATGTATTCACTGAAAAATTATGTGTGTGTGTATGTGTGTGTGTGCAAATGTATATGAGATGTATTTATATCTCAAGGGTAAAATTTAAAAAGGCTATAGATATACCTATCTCTTTCTCTCAAAGGTATTAGTAGAAAATGAATTAATAATCAAATATGTTTTATGTTTATTCCCTTTATTTAAAAAACACTCTGTATAAGAAATATTAAGTAATATATTATATTATAATTATATATTATAAATAACATAAAATATTAGGTAGTGAACACTTATTTTGTTCCTGCATTTAAAGGGACTTTCTTAAAAATTTTGCCATTGAGAATATTGCTTTCTATTTTAAAACAGGTACTTTGCTATTAGAAAATGCCCTTCTAATCTTATTTTCAATGGTTTTATTAGGAATGAGTGTTGAAAGTTGTCAAATACCTTTTCAGCTCCAGTTTTGGTTGATCAGATTAGCGTGTTGTATTAACATACTTTTTTATAACACTCATCTTTGCATTTTATTGTTCTATTTCTTCTTCATTGCAGTAAAAATATCTATACATTTCTTGATAATGGTTTCATTTAAAATAATCCATTGTTGCTTGACTACCCTGTTTGAGAGTGTGGAAAATTTATTTTCCTATGAAATTAAAGAATCTTAAGAGAAGGTGCTTTGATAATGGTTTCTTCTTGTTAGTTTTAGCTAACTTTTAAAATATTTTCTTCAATTATGTCCTTAATAACCAATTCTAATTCATTGTTATGTTGATTCAGAAGGCTGCTTCTTTACTCTGTCATCTTCTCTCACCTTTTTCTTAATTTAACTTTATATTTGTTCAGTCACTTCTTATGCAAATGTTAATTGAGAGTCAACTATGTGACAAGCTCCTAGGCAAGGTGGATAAATGAACGACAAATGGGATAAAATGGTCACTTCCTGGCCTCTGTTAAGTATTTTCAGTAGATATTACTCCAATCTATGTGGTTTTCCATGTGAATTCCACGACCTAATGCTTGAAGTGCTGGTTTAAATACTCAGTGTTAGAATTCAACATATTGTATTACTGTCATTTAGTTCCCATGACTTTTTTAACTTCCTGAGAATTAATAATGCGATTTTTTCCCTAAACCCTGTGCTTACTTTCTATGACCTGTGTACTGTGTTTGATTTCTGTTCTCTTCTGCTTCCTTCTTTTCCTATCTTGTAGAAAGATTCTGACTGGTGCTGGACCATACCACCCATAGGCCTGGGTGAGGGGGCCTGCTGCCCTGGGCTTCACACTCTAGGGGGTCCCCATTCTGGCCCTCCTCGAGCTATGCCCAGCCTCACCCACCTCCTCTTCTAGATTATGCTGTGAGTACTCAGGACTCCAGGATTCTCTGCTCCAATGGCTCTTGCTTGGTTCTGGGGCCTGCATATACCATTTCCATGTGTCTGTCCTCCCAGGGGCAAATCTTGCTGTCAGTGTGCAAATCCCTAGGACTAAGGGGTGGCCAAGGGGCAACTGTTCGTAAGGGATGTGGATGGAGCTTCTGCATGTGGATGGCGATGGCCGTGTCGGTGCCTGCAAGGCCACTCACAGCAACCAAGGGATCTGGGGGTGGAAAGAGAATGCATCAGCTCTTCCCAGGCCCTCACAGACCTCAGCAAGGAACTCAGAGCACCAACAGGATGATAATTTAGAATTTAGCCATATAATAAATCCCTGGAAGGTATATTTGTCAAGATCAGAGGATAACACATATTTTATTTAATAGTTTTTAGCTTGATTTATAGCCTTGAACTGTTTAGACATATGGTGTGCGGACTTTCATTTGCACTCCTGTCCTGATCTCTAAAAATGTTGGAGGTAGGTCTGTGTTGAAATATTCTTTTCCTTTGTTTTCTTGGATTGTTTTCCTAATTCACTGAGATAAGTCCTTGAGGGATGCTGCTTTGACTTCTCTTCCTCTTATCTTAACGTCAGAGTGGTCACAGCGCATGCGTGGGGATATAGACATGCTTATGATATAATTGAAGGACTAATTCAAACCCATTCTTCAGATTTCCCAAAAGATGCCAGTTGGAGGCCAACTAGAAATCAGATCTCATCTATGGTGATTCCATCAGAGATTGTCATCAAAATAACTCCGTTATGTTTAGAATTGCTTCACTGACCAACATGAAACAATGTGTTTAACTCTTGCCTTCTTATTTTGAAGCCTAACATGATTTAATGCCAAAGGGGAGTTCATGGAAGTATTCCACCCGCCTCCCACATTTGTGAAAAGAGTTAGTGTCTGTCATTCTCAATTGCATAGTCTAAGAGCTAAAGCATTCATTTCCTGTAAACTGGAGGTCCACTCAGTTACTCGGTAGTCATTTGCCGAGGACATACTACGTTCTAGTCACCACACTAGAGCTGAAGGTACAGCAGTGAACTAACACTTTAAGGACATTTGAGAAGTGGAATTAGATAAAGATCATATTAACAAATCAACATATGCCATAATATTGGCCACGAAGAAGAATGAAGTAGAAAGTGAGGAGACAGAGCATGGTCAGGGAAGGCTTCCCAGGGAAGTGACAATAGAGAGGGGTCCTGGATGAGTTGTTGAGAGAGCAGAGTGGAAGGAGAAATGTCTGAGCTGACAGAACCACAGATGATCCTGAGACAGGAGATTATTTGGCAGGTGTTAGAGGAGCACCAAAAAAGTCTGAGTGGCTGGAACAGAGCTGAGGAGGGAGAGAGTGGTAGGAAGGAAGGATGGGAAGCTAATGTCAGGTTGTATAGATATAGGGCATTCTAGGCCGTGGTAAAATGAAGCCATCAGGGGGCTTTAAGTAGTATTGTAGCATGTACTCTGGTATTGCGGGATAGTCATGTTTTGGAGTTTCAAGTCAAAGTAGGGAATGCTGCAAGGAGGCTATTATGTACAAGATAAAAGATCACGGTGGCTTACACTCTGTTGATAGCAGAGGACACCATTGGAAATAGTTGAATTTGGGGTATATCTGGTTTTGCAGAAATCAGCTCGTACTTACTCCTAGCTGCGAGTAGTGCTGGAAGAATCCTGCTACCTTTTTTTTTCTTGGCTGCCCTCTCATGTGGTTGTATAGCTTCCTAAGGCCCACTAGAGCATCTCTCACAGTCAACAGTACAGTAATCGACATTGCGTCTTTTGTTATATTTGCATTTTCTGAGCACTATAGAATGATTTGGGAGTGCTTTGCTTAGAAGGAGAACAAGAAAGTCTCCCCTGTGTTCTTAAACCTCCAACTGCACATTAGTTCCAGCTTTATTTTAAGTGCTATGTCATATTTATATCTGTTTTTATTGTAAGATGCCTTGGGTGTATTTTTGAACTTGGAATAAATACCGATTTTTGATAAGCATGTAGTATTACCCAAACAAGGCTGAAGAAGTTGAAAGTCAGGATGTTTAACCTTGTAAAATGTTTTTGACTGTTTCCCAATTTTGTAGACCAAGAAAGTGAGAGGAAAGATTAAGAAATCTCTTTGGAATCAATGGTACCTGATAGAGCAAATCTTTCCTGTTTGAAAATTGTTTCTGTGTTTGTGGTTTGTGTGGGAGGACTAGATACAACACCTGAAATATCATGGAGACCATTATGTCTGCACTTGTCTCCATGGGTTCACCTAATTTACGCCTCAAATACATGGATGCCAAACACTTGGAAAGCAGCTGTTCTTCTAAATATATTAAGCAATTTACTTTAGGTAATGTAGCTTATAAAATTTTAATTTTGGATTAAATAAACCATATCCTTCAGCATGCCTGTTACACCTTGATATTCAAAAGATGAAATATGGGCGTATTTAGTGAATTTCTTCTGAGGATGCTCCAGTGGAGAAGGGTCAATCGTTTCCTAATGAAACTAGTCAATAGCAATTCCTCTTAGGAAGCTCAAGGAAATTAGCATTAAGCAACAGGCATGGGTATCTTGGGTTTTACACAATTATGTGATAGGATTGTTACATGTTTTAGGAAATGGTTTCAGGAGGCATTATATTGAAGAGGTAATTGATAGGAAACAGTGTAATTGTCTGGGCTCTAGTGCTACTTGCATTGTAATCTAGAAACCAGAAAGACATGTGATTTGAAAATCTTTACCGAGAAAAGCAGCTCGTGGTCTTTATAAATAAATTGCCAAAGGTTAGTAAGGGTTATTGTGTTTTAATGTTTTATTTGGAAGAGAACAGATGTTATACTGGGTGAAAATTTGAATTAAATACCCATTTGATTTATTGCTTCTTAAGTGTCTGTATGTTTTATGCTATGAGATTTTGAGCTTCCCTTCTTCTGTGAAAAGCTATTTATTTAACAAACTCTCATATAGCCCCTGTGTTCCCAGTGCTTTGTACATATTAACTCATTTAGCCTACATAACAATGCTTTGAATTTGGCAATAAAATTATCCCCATTTCTCAAATGAAACCATAGAGGAAGAGAGAAGTTAAGTAACTTGGCCCGAGTCACACAGGCGTTAAGTTGTGAACTCGGGTGATGAAGATGCAGACATGGCTCCTCACTGACAGATTCTGCTTCATCTTCTTCATTCTTTACAGTAACCGAAGGGCTTCATCTTTTTCAATTCTAATCTCAATCTCATTTGATTTCACCAAAAGAATGTTTAATTGTTTTTCTTTCTTTCTCGTCATAACTATAGGTTCAGCAAATGTGGAAGCACAAGGACAAGTCTGCCTTATGGAAAGTGTGCTTGCGTCACTTTTAAAAGTAGTCTGGATTTTCTCATCTTTTACATTTCTTAGTTATTTTATGGCACTATTTCTGTCAAGATATAACCTGTGGAAAAAATTTACCAAACGGCATCATGGTGAGGAGCCTGTTATAGCTGGAAAACAGCTGCTTAACTGAAGCATTTCTGAAAACAGACAGGCTTTCGATTCACCTTTGAAGGCACTCATGTTTCCTAGTTAAAACAGGGAAATTGGTCATAAATATTGAGCCAAGAAAGTTTATCTGTTTCCTCTATAGCATTTTAATAAATAAAAAGTGAAAAGAAAATCAATGCTTGCCTATTTTCTAATGCCAACTCTGGTTTATTTCATTGTCTAATTACCGTCTGACATACTGTAGTATCTCAGAGCACACAGAATTCTCTAGGGGCCTGAAGCAAATTCCATGGCTGTGATTTTGTTAGATTTCTTAAGCTGAGCTGTGCTAGGCCAAAGGAGTCGCAAAAGCACTAAGGACTATTATAATGCTCTAGAAGTCTTGCTATCATAGATGGCATTTATCCTTTTAAGCATATCCAAAATCAATGTCAGCTGTTCTACAAGTCTTAGATGATAATGAGTCTCCAAAGTTCCTGTTACTGGCTTAATACAAGTGATTCAATCTTTCCTAGTTCTTTCCCTTGGAAGAATTAATGCAGGTTTAGGAAATTACATCTTTTCTCCCTTTGTCCTTGATGTTTTTCAACTAAAATAGTAGCCTTACGGTGATTCCATTTGATAAACGCACGTCTTATTTTTCTCAGTTTATGTCTCATCTACAACTCTGTTTCAACAATCAATTTATTGAACAAGTATTAAGCTCCTACTGTGTGCAAGGCTGGATGGATAAGAAGATACACTGCTCTCAGTTTGATAATAGAGATAGCAAACCATAACCCAAGTTAGACTAGATTAAGTGCTCTGTAGGCATGGGATGAGTACTGACTAATTACACCTAAGGAATCAAGAAAACTCTCAAAAAGAAGGTAATGTTAGATCTATGAGTTTGTGGATAGGTGAGATTTTTGTCGACTAAAGAAGGAGTAATTAGTGAAGAGACAAGGATGCCTTGGAAACAGAAGATACAAGGAATAACATCATTTAGGGAATTTATTCATTCATTCAACAGATATCTATTGAATACTTACCAAGTTTTAGTAACTCTTGCAGTCATTTGCAATGATAAATACATAGATGAGCAAAACAGACAAAATTCCCTGTTCTGGTGGGACTTGAACTCTAGTGAGATAAAAATTAACAGTAAGGAAAAATACATGAATTGTTAGTGGGTTAGAAGATGACAGATGCTGTAGGGGCGGAAATGTGGAGCAGAGCAAGAGGAAGTGGGAGTGCTGCATGTGGGAGGGAGGGGTTGCGATTATAATAAGTTAAGTGAAGATTAAAGATAAGCAAAAGAGGCCAAGAATTAAGGCTGAGAATAAAAGTCCTAGATGATCAGAGTAGGGTGGGGAGATGTCAGATGAGGCTGGAAAAGTGGACCAGACCCATGTGATAAAGGACTTTGAACACAGATACAGGATGATTGACTTTAATGCCAGAGATAAAGGGGAAACATGAAAGGGTTTTGCAGAAAGTTAGTAATATGATTAGATCGCATTTTAGAAAAACAAACAAACAAAAAGACAGTGTGGTGTTTCATTTCTGGCAAGAAAAACAGAGAGGTGGTTTTGGATGAAGATTGTGAGGATCCAGCTGGTGGGAAAGGAAAATGGGATGGGCGTGAGAAACGTGTTAGAGGTACGACTGACATGGCTTGAAAATGGAGTGGTTGTGATAAGTAAGGTGGAGGGAAGAGTTGAACTTGATTCCTAGGTTTCAAGCTTTGTTGGCTTAAGAGAAAAGTTACGTTTCATTTCCCATATTTGAGCTAAGGAACACAGGAAAAGAATCAGACTGGTGGGCATCAGATAAAGCTTGTGTGACTATAAATTACCTCGCTCACGGTAGGTGCGTACAAATATCGGCTTTCTTTCACATCCTCCCTTCTCTCCACCATGGACAGGTTGAATTTGGAAATTCGAGCTGCATATTTATGTGACAGTGTCCAACAAGATAGCAACTTGCACTTGACCCATAGAGGTCTAGAGATAGAGATTTATGAGTTATAAACTAAAGTTCATATGAGTTACAAACTAAACTAAAGTCAGGGAAGAGAATAAGACTAGGCAGGGAAAGAAAGAGAAAAGAAGTAAAATTTAAGACAAATTGTCTTTGGTCAAATACTCACAAGATTTGAAGTGTTGATTCAAATTTCAGTTCTTTGAGTTGCTTAAAGAAATAGCATTTTCCTTCCAACCTGTTCAACAATTTTTCCTGGTAACTCTATAATATACAGCTTATACTATAGTACCAAATATATATGAAATCATAAGTTATCCACCTAATATTCCTTTCACAATTCTGAGCACTTAATGTTCTTTCATTATGAAACATTTTTGTTTCTTTTTTTCCAGCTCAACTGATCTGTTCAATCAACAATTGAGTCAGAGAAAAACACTACAAAAGCTCACTTTTTATCCTACTTTAAGTTTATAATCTTAAATAAAACTTCCGTTTTTTTCCTTTAATGCCCTCTCATGTTCCCTGAAGAGTGTAATAGAGAAATGCATATATACATAGAGAAATATAAATAAAGAATTATGAATTACTAGGAGAGTAATGACATTTCCTTTAGAAGGCCAGGGACTTGGACAATTCAGCATTTAGATAGAAGGGGGTCACTGAATAGTCTTTCGATTTGTCATCAGACAAAAGACTGAAAGGATCACAAGATTAATATCAGCCATGTGCCATTTCTTGCCTGGCTGATTTAAAGATTGTTCTGTTGCATAATTAGGATAATTTATTTGTGAATTGCTTAAAATTAGTGTTAACAGTTGGAGGGTGAGTTATGAGTAAGAATTTTGTGGCTTTATTAAATGTCACTAAAATATAGTCCAATTGTGCTCTATATGACTAAAAACGTGATAGTTTCTTTATTGGTAGATTTCTTATCTATCTATATTTAGAACATCATTTAAGCAAAGTGTAATGCCAAGGACTTCAGAGATTAGAGGCTTCTAGTTGTTTATTGATAAACAGTTACAGTAAACATTATTCAGTCTAAAATTTTGGCTCACTAAAATCAATCCTAAGTTTAATCAACATATTATTTCAAGCAATCAAAAGAATCATATCCCCAAGATTGAGAAACCAACCTCAACACTCACTTAATGAATAATCACCATAGTAATGCTGGTTGGTAACAGCCACCCAACTTTATCTCTGCTGCATCTTTGTCAACAGAAAGACAGCCTGTCAGCTCAGTAGAAATGAGTGGTAGAAATTAGTAACTTTAAGTTTAGTGATGGAGGTAAGGACATTAAAAGATTAGATCAGTCTTGGAATCATATCTGTGATTGTTCATCTTGTAAATTCTGAGAAATATACCTTTGACACAGAAATCTGCCATTATCTTCTATGGCTAGGAAACAATTGCCTGAGGACTTCTGCAACCAGAATTCCTAGGTTAATACCCTCTCCACTGGTAGCGAGTAGCACCCCAGCTCTAACTTGCCATATTTATTATCGATACCTCCTTTCATGGTAGCAGTGTGGCTAATGGAAAGCATCGGGCTCTATAGTCAGGCAGAACAGCATTCAGTTTTCTGTGGAGCCACATGCAAGTCACGTGACCTTGGGGACCCTGCCCTCACTTACTTTTGGTTTCCTCATCTATACATGAAGCTCCTACTTGAGCTGATTGTTGTAAGGAGTAAGAAGGCCATGTGCTTGAGCCAAGTACTCTGCCTATACACAGTAAGCTCTCAACAAATGTGGTATTATTTAATTCAAAGTCTTAGAAATTCTTTCTAAATGAATGAAAGATGATGGATATTGGCCATAACAACAACAGAAAATATCAAACTATTTAATGCTGTCAACTCTATATTATTCAAGCAGTAAATTAATTGACAAATGTTAAGCATAGTCCCCTGAGTGTATTTCTTCTTTCCTGTCCATCTCTACCAACACTTGTTAAATTTTTATAGAAAAATACGTGTATCAAAATCCCATGCCTTTGACATTCTATTCCCAAGGATAAACCTCTTCTATTTATAGAGATTTCAGATAAATAATTCTGAAAGAAAAGGGCAGATATTATATAATTTATTTGGTTGATTCTTCTAGAAATTCACTGGAATTAGTAATTAGAAAAACAATTATTTCTTAAAACTAGAGAGAGTGTTGTTTATATGCATTTGAAATACACATAGATACCTACATGTGGTGCTAACGTCAGAGTTTACATAAACTACCATTCAACTTCTTGTCTTCCAGCAAGATTAACCTTTAAAAAGGTGAATTATATTAGCTGTTTTTCCATTTCAGTCATACAGGCAACCTTATCAACCCTTTCAAAGGAAGTACTGAAAGTGATGGACCTCCAGTAGGCAATCATTCTGTATAACTCTGTCCTTTTATATTTCCTGTTGAAAGTCTGTGCTTGTAAATGGTGTTATTACATAGTGTGTTTTTAATGAGGTTTGACTATTTCGTATTCTAAGGGCTCCCTGCATGACATCCTTAGAGGCACCTTACCACGCTACTACAAGGCCTGGTAGAAATCTACGCCTCGTTTTCTGGGCCACGCAAGAGTGTGTTGTATCAGAGGCCCAGAGCTACAGGCAAAATTTCTTTCAAGGGCCAAACACAGAGAGTTTATGGTGTGGAAGCACATTTTCTATATATGTGACACGTGCCAGGAAACTTCACGAAGGACGATGGGCATCAGATGTGGTGTTCCACCTCAGCAAAATGAGCAAGCACCCTCTGGGTCACTTTGCACGGAGGCATTGGTGACAGTGCTGTGTGCTAAGACGGAGTGCTGAGGCCAGGTGTGGTTGAGCACCTATGCAAAGAAGGTCCCAAAAAACCTGATATGATAATGCCACTTTATAGGTTCTCCAAACTGAGGTTTCCAGATGCCACTTCAGTACGTGTACAAACAACCTAAGCCGCACAGATCCAAGCAGTCACTTAGCATCTCCTGGTATAACTCTATGGAGGCTACTCTTCCTCCTTCCCGCACGACGAGAGTGTAGCGGAGCAGGCAGCAGAGAAGTCCAACACCCCTTCAGCTTTCCGGACAGTCTCAGGACCCCGCTACATACTGATACCTGGATAGACAACGTACGGACTGAGGCTTAAATAAAACTATAGCTTTCCTTCTACACACTGCCTGCCTGTTAAGGAAATGAGTGCTCACTTTGGCCTGCATATTCTTTTGAATTACATATTCTTTTGAACAACTCAGTGATTATTGTATTCATACAATCATTCACGTACTGCTTTTTTTATGGTGCCTTTGTTCTACTGTGGTAGAAATGCAAAACCGCAGGCAGTGATTGCACAGAGTCACCCACGATGGGTGGTGCACTTTGCTACTTTTGCAACTCCTGAACAATGAAAAGCACAAATCAAGCTGCCAAACATACACAAGCAGAAGAAGGTTAACAGAACAAAACAGCAATTAGTGAAAATGAGAAGAGATAAACCTTCCTTTTCATGCAGGCTCTGGAGTCCACTCTAACTTTGCCTGCAAAAGACAGGAAACCGGGTCATCAGGCCCTACTGTGGCCAAGAATATGCAGGCTTTTCTTGGCACCATGGTGATGAGGAGGAGTTCTGTGAATATCAGAAATCTCAGGCCCAGAGTAAACCAAAAACTAAGCAATTCAGCCTCATGGGTCCACTCAGTGATGCAAGGAAATGCAAGCTCTCTCTCTAGACAGTGCGGTCCAATAAAAATAGATAGCCGCGCATGAAATTTTAAATTTCTAGTAGCTGCATTAAAAAATAAAAAGAAACAAGTAAAATTAACTTAATAATTACATGATCTAATCTAAAATATGATCATTTTAACATATATTCGGTCTTAAAACATTATTAATGAGACATTTACCTTTTTTTTTGTGCTGTCTTTGAAATTCAATGTGTGTTTTATACTAAGCCACTTCTCAGTTTGGACTAGTCATGTTTCAAGTGTCCAGTAGCCACGTGGGGCTAGTGGCCAGTGTGTGGGACAGTTCAACTTTAAAGTAAACTTTTCTTGTTGATAAAGAGGATTTGAAATGAATACTCATTGACTTCATTCTAACCTTAAAACTGTGTCCTCTATTCTCTGTGGACAGCAAATAAACAGATGGCAAATTATTCTGGAAGTCATGAAAAGCTAGAATAATCTTGGAAACACTTTTTTAAAGATTAGATTTACAAAAGACAGCCTTATCCATATTTACCATTTCTACTTGTTTTCTTCCTCTAAAATGTCATCTTTATTATGTTCTCTGATTTTGCCAACCGGTCCAGTTGAAACTTTTGTTTTGTTTAATTTATTTAGATTTGTACTGTCTAATACATAACCCCAGCTACAATGAATCACTAGGGACTTAAAATATTGGTAGTGTGACTGAGGAATTGAATTCTTCATTTTATTTAATTTTCATTAATTTAAATTTAAAACTGACACTGGACTCAGTTATTAGAAAACATTTAAGTACGTGTCAAACATTTTGGGTATGTGAATCTACTATATTTATGGATCTATAAATTTTATGAAAACCAAACCTAAATCAAATAATTCCAGTGAAAATTTAGCTCTCGAACTGAGATGGCTAAAATTATAAATATAATACACACTGGATTTCATAGACTTAGTACAAGAAAAAGAATGTAAAATAGCAATAAATTTTTATGTTGAATATATGTTAATAAAATATGTTATTAAAGTTAATTTTGTTTGTTTCTTTTTACTGTTTATCCTGTGACTACTGGAAAATTTTAAACTGCCTGTGTGGTTTGCTTTCTGTTTGTATTGGGTGTTTCTGGCTTAGGTCCTTATACTTACCTGGGCTTTGGGAAAGTCTCAAACACTTGGCTTGGAGAGTAATGGCTGAAAGTAGAACACATTCCTAAACCTATAAATCATAACTGGTTTACGGGGGCCCCTTGAAAAAGTCAAGGGTTTAATGAAGTGCGTCATAAATAACCATTAGCAGTCATCAGAGCTGGCCTACCTTTCAACAGATTGCTCTCTGAAATGTTTTTGCCTCTTTTGTTTCTGAGTTTTGTTTTTTTTTGATGTATTTATATTTTTAAAATCAATTAATAATTCTTACCAGTGCCGTAAAGTGACTTGAAATGTAGAAGTAAGTCTGTAATTTGTGAAGTGTTTTGAAATTGACAGTTAAAAAAAAGGGTCGTATAAAAACATGAGTTGTTTTACTTACATTCTATGGGTAGAAGGGAAGAAACATACACTTATTATCTCTCAGTGAATTTGCTTTTCCAAATACCTCAGTAGTCAATTGAACCACACAGTTGTGATATATTATAATTTCATACATCACAGATAACTAGATTTAATGTTGTTTTAGCCGTCAAAATGTTTTTAAATCATGAAAGGAGTATTCATACACCATGCTGAACAGGCTGTCAGCACACCAGAGGCTAATTTAGACTGTGTCTGGGTTATTTTCATGGCCTCTAATGCGTCTCTGAAAGCATCTATTCACTGAGCGGTATCTGTCTTTCATCAGAATGAATTTGTCAGCCATTTCTAGGGAAAGACAATGTCAAATAATTTTCTGAATATACTATTTGTATTCCATTGCTAACACAATCTGCAAACTTCTCCTTAGATCGAAGCTGGTCAACTCAAAAAGAAGTTTTTAAGCACTCGCTATGGGCTAAGTTTGGTAGACGATGTAATTCATTTCCTTGAAACAACTGGAATCTACATGAATCATCCAAATTAACCTACAGGAAAAGTTTAAACGTTAGAACAAAGAAAGATAATGTTAAATTAGTATAATAAATAATAATGTTCAAAAGTCTGGATAAAATCAGCAAAACATCATTAATCTTAGTATATTCTAGTTTTCTAGGAATAACTAATAAAGTTTTCGAGGAGAAGAGATCAAAATTTTAGAGGTTAAGTATAGATATGTGGATTCTCACATCTAAATTTAAATAAAGTGGTGCAAGGCGTAGTGTTAAAAAGGACTGGAGAAGTGAGAAGACCCAGATTCTAGTTCTGACCTACCATTGACCAGAGGTGTAGTCTGGGGGTGTTATGAAGCTTTCTGAGCCTCAGTATTGTGGGGGATGGGAATTGGCCACCCCAAGATATGTCTCTTTGGCATGAGGATTATTTGGGGCTGGTTACTTTTGAAAACTGCAGACAGGAAAGAGACTCCGAAAAGTGGAACTTACTTACCCTTTGTTAAGAAACATTTACATTGTAAAGGAGATCTCCATCTGTAAAGGTGGCTTCCTCTCTGTACCAGGAAGAAGGTGGGATGACCTTATCTCTTGAAACTCTTGATAAATCAATGTGGAAGGCAAGGACTTAAATCTGCATAATCTGGTAACCTCCTGTAACTGACTCCCCCCACCCCCAACATCCTCCTTTGTCTTTAGCTGAGGATGATGTTTAAGGTGGTGGCTTCAGCCATTTTGGTGAGTTGCTCAGTTTGCCTGAGCCTCTCCCATGTATACATGCTATAAAGCTTTGTTTAATTTTCTCCTGTTATTCTGTCTTATGTGAATTTAATTCCTTCTCCAGCCAGAAAAACCCATGGCGGGTAGAGGAAATGCCTTCCTCCCCTACAGTATCATTCTATGTAATGGGGATTTCTGAGCCCTTCCCTTCCTGACCTACAGGGTCTTAGTGAAGATGGAATGAGCTAGGTTTGTGATAGCTTTCCTCAGTGCTTGTAGACCTGATATTGCTGCAGATTAAACTGGGACACACATAGAAATGTTCTGGCATAAACTGCCTCACAAAGAAAAGTTATTGTTCTTTTAAAATAACAAACTCAATGCTCAGTTCTGCTGTTTAATGTGACAAAAATAAGTTTACCAGTTAAAAAATACAAAGTTAGGGGGCCAGCCTGGTGGCGTAGTGGTTAAGTTCACGTGTTCCACATCAGCAGCCTGGGGTTCGTGAGTTCAGATCCCAGGTGTGGACCTACACACTGCTCATCAAGCCATGCTGTGGTGGGGTCCCACGTACAAAATAGGGGAAGACTGGCACAGATGTTAGCTCAGGGACAATCTTCCTCAAGCAAAAACAGGAAGATTGGCAACAGATGTTAGCTCAGGGACAATATTCTTCACAAAATAATAATAATACAAAGTTGGGTTTGACTGGACTTAATCAGAAAACCACAGAAGGTTTTACTCTGGAACTACTTTGGAGACTATTATACAATTAGGTTTCCAGCTAGCACTTTTGTTGACAAAGGTCCTACCAGTGGTAGCTTCTTGTTACATTTTACAATGAACTGCATGACTAGTTTAGTATTGGATTTTTTATTTAAAGGAGAGATTTTAGAATATGAAGCAATTTCTCCAGACTTAGAAGAATCCAGGAAAAAGCCTGGGATTTTAATTGTGTTGTCTTTGTGATTGTTGGATGCTACAGGCAGTTTAGATTCCTCGAGAAGTTTAAGATAAAGGATATAGTGACTCATAACAAATTTTGGGTAAAATACAATTTGTAAATTGGTGGTGTTTTCAACATCGCATATATTTTATTAATATAAAATAATGCTTCCTTTGACTTCATTTCTTAGAAAATGTAAACTTGTACCTTTCTCTTTTCAAAAGTAGGTGATTCCAGGCCCTTTTCATGACAGGACCAGATGGTAGGTTTCCAGCACTTTGCTCCATGATAGTCCACAGACCAAATTTAATTTCTTTTCAAGTAGAGGAAGAAAACATATATGACTGCTTATAATTTGGATATGAAAAAACTGCTTCTCAGGAAATTCTTTAGGATAGAGAAATCCTGGGGGAAGAAGTTACTTGGTACATGACAGTCAAATCCTGGATAACAAGGGAGATTTGCCCTGTAGATGGGAGCTGGGGCCCAGATTGCTAGACGAGACTAGTTGTGCCCCACGACCCGGGTCTTGTCATTGCATTTACCTTTTGTGTTGTTTATTCTCATAACTTTTCATATGCATTGATATTTAGGGCATGTGTGATTTTAACTCTATGCATATTAGAAATTGATCTGTGTTTGAAAAGATAGCTTGACATTTCAGCACATGTTTGAGTATAAAGAAGAACACTTTCAAGTGTGGTCTGAGCCATTAGAAGTAGCATTATGAAATAAAATCTTCAAATAGCATTGTGAAGTAAAATTTTTGATGAGGATGTGCTTTTAAGAGCAAAGTTGGATACTATTTCTGTTAGAAAATTAAAGGAATAAATTATTTATATTGTTTTGTTTACACTGTACTGTGCTTGACAGCTTTATAAGGAATTTGGCAATGCTTAAAAAAATACACAAACCACAGTAAATAAGACAAATCTTTGAGGAAGTTGATGGGGCAGGAAAATCATCAAGGCCATAATGATAATGAATTCACAATGATGATGGCATGTTTATTCAATGTGTACCCAATGCCAGGTGCTCTTGTAAACACTTTTCACAAAGAAACTCATTTAGTCCTCAGAGTAACCTTAGGTGGTAGGAACATCTCACAAAAACGTCAAGATACGTGCTCCAGAGTTAAAGGGACAGAGCGCTTGTTTTGTTTGAACTGCCGCCTGGCCTAGCAGCCTGGGCTCCAGATCCCTGAGCTCTGCTGCCTTCTCTGTAAAACCAGCATGGGGAATTATGTAGTCTTTCCAGGGGACCACAGATTTGGTTTTAAGACTTTTAGCAGCTAAACCAGAGCTGCAAACACAACTGTAGTGCTGATTGCTGGTAAGATAAAAATAACAACCATCCTGAGTAATTAAAAAATGGAATACTTTGGGGCTGGCCTGATGGACAGTGGTTAAGTTCACGCACTCGGCTTCAGCAACCTGGGGTTTGTGGCTTCTGATCCTGAACATGGACATACACATTGCTCATCAAGCCACGCTGTCAGGGCTTCTCACATAGAGGAAGATTGGCACAGATGTCAGCTCAGGGGCAATCTTCTTCACCAAAAAAAAAAACAAACAACAACTTTATAGACATATTTGAAACTGCCTTACTGCACCATATATTGAATCATACCAAAAGTAAAATTATGCTCCCATATCAGTAATGGGATATGGGTCTTGAAAATATCCACAGCTCTGAACATCAGCATATTACTACAAGCCAGGCGAGCACAGTTGTATTTTGCCAGCTCAGCTTAGAGCCAGCCAGCCCTTTCAGCCTCCAGACCGTTGGTATTTTGTGACATGAAGGCCAGGGGGGCTTTTTAGAAAATTCCAGGTCCTGGGAAAGACAGCAGCAGGAGTTTGGGCTGGGAATGATGGAGACAGTGATTTTGACTATGTAGCCAAACTACTGGCAAATCTTAATATGCTGATAAATATGGATGTGAATGTACAGTTGTCCCCCCTTATTCAAAGAGGGTACGTTCCAAGACCCCCAGGGGATACCTGAAACTGCAAAGAGTACCAAACCCTATACATACTAAGGCTTTTCCTGTACATGCATATTTGAGGTGTGACAGCAAAACTAGCACAAATGTCTTTTTCCTTCTTCACAAATTCACAGATGAAAGATTCATTCTTACAGTCGATCTTAGTAACCTCAGCATACGATCATTTTTCTTTCCTTATTAAGTGGAAAACTAACCTTTTCACCTAAAGGAAGCACTTTTCAGCTTCTCTTTGGCGTATCCAAATTGCCAGCATCACTACTCCTGCACTTTGAGGCCATTATTAAGTAAAATAAGGGTGACTTGAACACAATTACTGCGATACCACGACAGTCGATCTGATAACCCAGAGGGCTACTAAGTGACCAACAGGGGGGTAATGCATACAGTGTGAATATGCTGGACAAAGGGGTGACACACTTCCTGGGTAGGCTAGCGAGAGATTTCATCATGCTACTCAGAAGGTCATGCAATTTAAAACTTATAAATTCTTCCTTTCTGAAATTTTCCATCTAATATTTTAGGACCGTGATTGACCGCGGGTAACTGAAACCTCAGAAAGTGAAACCATGGATAAGGGGGCACTACTGTCTATGGATTTATCATCCTGATACTTTATCCAAAGAGTTTGGCCAGCGTGGTTCACTTGCTGGGTTACAATTGCTTGCTCCAGAAGAGGGAGATTCAGCATCTAAGTAGAGCAAAGCAAGCAAACCAAGCCCTGGAGCTGGAGCTGTGTCGTCCTGGGAAGGGGAGGTGGCCTGGTTTGAGTTTGACTCTAGGAGCGAGGCATCAGATGAGCTCTCCTAGGGTGGAAGGGGAACTGTGGCTGTTATTCCACCAGGAAAGAAAAGCAGTCTCCCTGAAGGTCTCAGATCATTTTTCTGTAACTAAGCAATGCGCTACCTTGGCATTGCTTCAAAAGGGGCATTATATCAAAGAACAGTTTTTTTCCCTCTCTCTCTTTTGTGACTGAGAACAAGAGAGAAACAAAACCTCTTTTATACTGTGCATATTAATCACTATCAAAACACACAGCTGTTGGATTAATTTGGGTACTAATTTACTTTTAGTTTGATTTTGCCACTTAAAATGAAGTATTATCGCTGAGGCAACAGTGTGAAAGTATGTTGTTGTAAAGGACCTTTGAGTCATAAAAGCTCCACTTGTTTTGCCAAATCATTAATCTGATATTCAATGAATCTCCCACTGCCCAAAGACCTCTGTAATCCTGAGATGTGACATTTTATGTTTGCAGATGCTTGATTTAGTGGTGTCTCTGCCAGCTGATCACTAACAAATGATAGCACAGCCAAGGAAGACCGGTGAGATTTGCATCTGGTTTGTGTAATGGTAAACCTGTGGTGCCAGCTTTCTCCTGGAAACTCTCCTTGAAAACTCAAATATAGTGGGCAATGATCAGTTCATTAAAAAATGCAACAGCCAAGAACTATTATGGAGACTGAAAATACTTGCTAGTCCAAGAGTTTGGCTGGCCCCATCTACCAGCTGACAGAGGTACAGTTGAGCTAGGGTTTCTGTGTATGGCTCCAGGGAATGACATTTACATATGCTGTGGTGTGAATGGCACCCCCTAGGGTTGTGTAATATGCTAGCTTTGCATTTTATATAGTCCACAGTTTCTACCTTTTTTACAGTATCCTATTTATTATTCAACACATGTTTGTGTCCTTCCTTACCTGTAAGCTCCTTCAGAACTAGTTCTATTTTCTTATTCATCATATTGCCAAGCCCTGGTAAAGCGCCTGTGGAATAGGAAACTTTTTTTTTTGAGGGAGATTAGCCCTGAGCTAACATCTGTCGCCAATCTTCCTCTTTTTGCTGAGGAAGATTGGCCCTGAGCTAACATCCGTGCCCATCTTCCTCTACTTTATATGTGGGACGCCTGTCACAGCATGGCTTGATAAGCAGTGTGTAGGTCCGCCTGGGATCCAAATTGGCCAACCCTGGGCCACTGAGGCGGAGTGTGCAAACTTAACTGCTACACCACCAGGCTGGCCTCAGGAAACTTTTTTTAAGCTTATCCATTTAATTGAATAAAAGTGCAAATATGTTTTGTAAAGCCAAAGATTTTAGCTTTTATGCTTAAACAAATAAGAATTTTCCAAAACTATTATTCATATTGGTATGTCAGTTTAGTCTTCACACTAGTTAGGAATCTTCAGGATGCAAGTGTAAGAAGACCGAATCAAACATGTTTAAGTCAAAAAAGAAAAAATGAATTCAGTCGTTCACGTAACAGAAAATCCCAGAATTAGATACATCTAATTTCAGTTGCGGCCAGATCCATTGACGCGAATTATGACCTCAACACATTCTCGATATATCTCTCAGCTCTGCCTTTCCCTGCGTTGGCTTCATTCAAGCTTGCTCTTTCCGTCCCACATCAAGATGGCCAGGAACAATGTCATACTAACAGCCAATCCTTTCAGCAATCATTTTCTTTCTATTACAACAAAATCTCAAATTTCATTTTGATGACATCACGTATGGTCACGCGCTCACCGTGAACCAGTAATTGTGGTCACAAGATGGGAATGTTCTGATGGGATGGAGTGGAAGCGAATGGGAAACTGAAGCACATGGCCTGAGAGTGTAGGAGACATTTCTGTCACAAAACAAGAGGAAATAGATCAAGGGCAAACAACATGTTTCCATTGCATTATCTTCCATTTAACAGGTGAGGCAGCTGAGGCTCAGAGAGTATCTATGTCTTGACAATGTAGGTCTTCTGATCCTGAGTCCAGTATGTTTTTCACATTATGTCTCATTCATTCAGGCAGTCATGTGCAGTATCAGGTTTATAGGTAATTAACAGCAAGGACACTTTTTAGACCTGAGCCTGGTACCCTGAGAATACTGAAGAACCAGCAGCAGTGAATGGGTAAACTGATAATAGGAATCATGAGACTATTTTTTGAGTCTTCGGTTCAGTAGGGTTCAACTTGATTTCCCAATTTATGAAAAAAGGCAGCTTGATTTTCCTGACAGATCATACAAGCGGAAGCTTTCCCTGAAGCACTGGCAGTGATTTCAGCAGAAACAATCGAGTTCAAATAGCTCCCTTGTTTCTTGGCTCTCCTGACTGTCAGAGGCATTTTGTTTGCTTTGATTTGGAAGTGGTTCTGTTTTTGGTGAGAGTGAAGGGGTGCTCTGGCCTGAGGGACTTGTGAGTCTTACAGGGTCACAGGCATTCGATCTGCCCCAGCCCCCGCTGCAGAGGAGACATTTTCATAAATCCTGCATGATTCTGCATCCACATTTGCACACAGCAGCGTATCCTTGATGACCCCATCTTATTTTCATTTAGTTTTGTTTCCTTTTGGATTCACTTTTTGCAGCAGTCATTCTGAAAGGTATGAAAAGGATAATGATTTCACAAGAACTCCAGGTGAACCCGTTCAGAGGAAGAGGGAGTTCGGGGGTCTGGCCTGAAGTCACCCTGCTTATTTAAGTAGATTTGAAGAAAAACAGAGCATGAAAACAACAAATCAGCCTGACTTATCTGAGAGGAGTGGATAAAACAGTCGCTGCAGGAGGAAGCGTGTAACCCAATCCAGTAGTTTATCACATCTTCAGGAGACCTTGAAATAGCTCCATGAGTTTATATTGTTTCCGAGAGCCGTGTGAGCCGCGCTGCCTGGCCCTGCCCCCCGTGAACCCTGAAATCAATCCATTGCTCTCTCAGACTTTGGGAAAATGATATGCTGCTAATGTCAGTGAACTCGCTGCATTCACAGAATGGTTTTTCACTCCCTGAGATCACCGAAGTGGAAGACGGAAAGGGTATGCTTTCCTGAGAATAGCCACATGTGCTCGAAGACCTAGATTTTCCAAGCATGAGTGCATTTCTGATAAAACACCTCCTAACATGAGGAAACCTTGTTATTCTTCCTTTCCGCAGATCGTTTGCCTCCTTTATATTTGTAAAGATTGTCAACTCCTATTTCTCTTTTGGAGCTTTGATGAAACAGAGGCCTTGGTGAAAGGAAAATGGATACCAGTTGAAGAAATCCACCTCCTGTAACAAAAGCGGCCAGAGCTGTACCCTGGCACCCCTGTTTTTCCACAAAGCGTCCTCCTTTGCCCCAGTTTACATTAGTTCATAATCATTGTTTATATTTTAGATATTCTGAAGAAGCACTTTATAGGTGGATAAAATGCAGGTTAAGATTTCTGGCTCAAGAATAACCCCTAAAAGTTGTTACATTTTGCAGTTGGTTGCATTACATGTCTTAGGACATTTTCCTTTTATTCTTTTTGCAAATCGCCTTAGCTTGTTATTACTTAATTTGATAATAATTTTAACAGTGCTAATACCTTACTCTCTGGAGCAATTAACAATTTTCAAATTGCTTACACCTATTCTGTGCCGGGATGTTTTATTTTTTCCCTCTATATTGTGGACGATGATCTGGCAAGTCTTTTTCCTTTAACTTAAAGGATAGCTTTTATAGGTAATTTAAAACAGTTATTATAAATATGTTGGTTGAATAAATTAGAAAGCAAACCAAATAAAAGAGCAATAATAACATGTCCTTGTGGTCTTTGAAGAGACTAGCAGCAGATACAGTACATATAAAATTATGTATTGAAAAAATAGCATCTATATATTCCTCATTTTGACCGATAACTAATAAACAGATTATGGCACCCTCTTGTGAAACTCCACACAGCTGATTATTCATCAGGTGATTCTCTAAGTCTGTGTTGAGTGTTTGTTAAAGAAAATTGCTGCTGCTTATTAGCCATGTGGACCTTGGGCAAGTTAATTTGCTTCTCTGTGCCTCTCTTTTTTCATCTTTATAATGGAGATAATGATATCACCCATGATGCTGTTGTGAGAATTAAATTAAGGAATAAATCTAAAGTTCTTGGTGGGGTACTGGGCGTTTTTAAGTGTTTTATAACTATTTGTTATTTTTTAGAGCTGTTTCAATGTTATTGCTAATGATAGTACTGTAAGAGAATAGTGGACAATGATTTACTAAATCGTAAGTTTTCATGCTTTGGGAGGCAGCTTCACTTGAAAAGCACTCAGGCTTACAAAGCCAGACCTGGATGCCTTTCCTAGCTCTTCCCTTAAATGGGTGGATAGTCTTGGGAAACATACTCAAGCTTTCAGAACCCAAGTTTTCATCTATGAAAAACAAAGGGAGCTTATTATAAAAAGTTGCATCCCACAGGGTGGCTAAAAAATGAGATGGCAATATAATATTAAATAATATAGAAAAAAATTGGTTTCATAAAGAAAACTTCTTAGAAACAGTCTCTGGCTTTAAGCAAGTGATGGTAGAGCCCATCATTAAATCTCGTTCCATCTTTTGCCCTGGAGCTGAGCACCCTGGGTCAACAACACACAGTACATCCCTGATCTTTACATTTTTTAACAAAATAAAGGTAATATTTTCTGCTTATTTGCAAAATGTAGAAGTAGGTTTAAAGTAATTGGCAACTTAGAAAGTTTTAATTTTATCTCAGCAGAAAAAATACTTAGGCAGTGCCATATTCTCAGCCTTGATTCCTTATTTCCTTTGATCTTCACTCTGTCTCCTTCTAAATAGATAACAGTATTCAAAGTGCTGCTCAATTCTGAGGTCAAGATGATTCCCGACACTAACTTATTGGGAATGAGTTCAACTATACTGATTGGTTAATCCTTCTCTGTTTTCATCGGAGAATTTAATTATAGACCCCAAATAAAACTACTTCCAAATATAACGAAAAGTTTAACTGTCTTTGAGACAGGAGTTTTTGGAACTTTTTGTTACTTGTAAACTTCTAGAAATGCTGAAGCATTTGTCATACTTCAAAATCTAGTCTTTATCTGAAACATCAAGGTAGATTTCAGTCCTGAAAGACTTTTTATCTTATAAAAATAGCTCACCTCTTTCAACTTCATGTAAAGATGGCAGGCTAAGGCTAAAGTGACAAAGAATGCCTTAAGGGGAACTTTGAATGAATAACTTTGAAGGAAAACTATTTTCACCAAAGACTTGTCCAGATTTAATTAGTTACGGGGGTTAACGACAGGGAGAAAAGGCCAGGAGCCTAAAGGGATTTCAGGAATAAAGTGTCAAGGAGAAGTGAGGTCTCCCGTGGAGAAGGAAGTGCCGCTGCTTTAAGGTTTAATACTTTTGTGACCAGTGTCAAGTGCTATGATTTCCAGTGTCAGCAGAGGTGAAATGTGAAACATTAACCAACCCTGTACCTTACTGGAGGTGATTCACAGCCTTATCATCTTCTTCAGTATACTGAGTATGTTATCTTTCAAAACAATAAATTTTGGAAGAATGTCATTTGCTCCATCAAAAAGGATAAAAAGTGAGAATATTAGTTCAGAATCAGTACCCTCACTTAACAAGAACAATTAATTTTTTTTCCTGAGGAAGATTGGCCCTGAGCTAACATCTATGCCAATCTTCCTCTATTTTGTATATGGGATGCTGCCACAGCATGACCTGATGAGTAGGGTGTATGTCTGAGCCTGGGATCCAAACCAGTGAACCCTGGGCTGCCGAAGCACAGCACACAAACTTAACCACTGCACCACCAGACCAGCCCCATCCAGCAGAATTCATCTTTTGCTGGCAAAATCAAGGAATGTGCATTTATATCACACGCTAACTGGAAACTACAATTTTTAAAAAGACATACATGGATCCAGAATTCAGTTCTCAGAACTAAAGATGACAATGACATTAATAAAGGTTGTGGGGCTTGTTTGTTTTTGTTATAAAACTTCTGCAGAAATTTTGGTGTCATGCAAACATTACCAAAGCCATAAATGCACAACGGTCTTTTTGTTTTGTTGTTTTTCAGCTTTGGATGTTAGCTTACACTAGACATTGTAGGACTGTGGTTGGAACACAGTGGGCATATGACAGCACCAACCTTGGCAAGTGATGGAACAAGTGAGGCAGAGAATTGACTATGAAAAGCAATAGGCAACACAGAACATGGACAGCAAGGTCCCATTTGTATTTTGTTTGATGCTATGTGTGTATCCACACACATTTACACACACGCCTCCATAAATAACTGCATAGAGGAAGGTTGACAGCAAAACACACTGGTCTCAATGGTAGGTAGATTTGGGGAGTGGGCTGCAGCTTGAGGAGTGACTTTCCATTTTTGTTATTTGTTTCTTTATTGTAGAATTTTACCAACTAAAATATATTAGTGTTGCAATTTTTTAAGAAAAGATAAATAATAGCATTTTAAAAAATGATAGTCTGTGGGGTAGCTCAAAAATAAGAAGACAAAATAAACTATCAGCTGAATTAGAAGGGGGTATTTTGGTGGCGCCACAGAGCTTACACAATCAGAAAATATAGACCGGAGCCAAGAAATGTCGATTGTGACCTGAGAGGGCTGCTCCTGCCACTTCATAGCCATGTCACCTCAGAGAAGCCACTCCAAGTGTCTGGGCTTCAGCGTCCTCTTCTATAAAATGAGACAGCTGCACTGACTAAAATCTCTGTGGATATTTAATTACGCAACAAATTACTTTACAGCCACAAGCAATTCTCTCCCATGTTCCCCTGCCTCCCCCACCCTACCGCCTACACAGTTCTGTGACGGCTACCCGGCCTGTGAGACAGGGCACAGAGAAATGAGACCGTTCTCTGAGCATCTTTTTTCCACGTTGTAACCCTGGCCTCCCTCCCACGGTCCTGATCCACAGTCATGATGGAAGCACAGACTTCTGGGCTGGAGAACTTGTAGATACCCTCACTTTCTCGAAGCTCTGCTATTTATGTGCATGGTGTACTCACAATCTGGACTTCTGTTCACACTGTACAAACCCACCTATCAACCTACCTACCTAATCACACTTACAAAAAACAATAAAGCTTAGGGAAAGTGACGAGGACCAGCACCAGGCTCCCAGCTCGCAGGTCAGTGTCCCTTTCCCCACCTCCAGCTGACTCCTCCAAAGCAGTACCTGAAAATAAACATATTTTGGGAAGTGACATAGTAACTGGAGTTTGTTTATATGGGAATTATTGATGAGAAAGCAAATTCTGAAATTTTGTTTATAAATTATGTCCAAAATTTAGAAAGAAAATTAAGGTAAGATAAAACGATTTTATATACCCACAAGAAAGAATGAGGACTCTCAAAAAGATGCTAACACAAAATCTAAAGATTCATTTGTTACAGAGTAGAAAAATGAAGAGTACTGACTTCTACATTAAAAAAAATTGGAAACTTACACTTTTAGGAATTTCCATACCTCTTCATCAATTCAGTCAACAAACATCGTCTTTTATTTATTTATCTTGTGGTCCTGCTATGTGCCAAACATGGCTGGGTGCTACAGATTCCTGAATGAAATACAAATAATCTTGTTCAAATAAGCTCTGTGTAGTGGGGCTCAGAAAAGTCAATATGACATATTACCGGGTGACAAGTGCAATGATATAACAATGCATATTGCGCGGTGTTAGCAGAGAAATAAGGCCACAAACACATGCTGGAAGAGTCTAGAATGAATTCCTGGAGGAGATAAAGCTTAAGGTGAACTTGGAAAGAAGAGTTGGCATTTCCTAAGCACAGGAGGGAAAGGACACTCAGGAAGATGGATTCAAGAGGAGCTAGTGGTCAAGCATGTTTGGGAAAATGAGAGAAACTTAGTATTCACAATACAGTGCAACGAGAAAATAATACAAATAGTTATCATATGTGAAGATCTTATTTGTGATCAGCTCTATGTTAAATCAGTCCTATTACCTTGTTTCATGTAACCTGTGCGCTGTCACCATGTTGCTGTACCTACCCATTTCACAGCCACAGAAACTGAGATGAGGTGAAATGCCAAGAGTCACATACATAGTGAACAGTGGTGCTGAGATTCAAACCCAAGTCTGCAGGGTCCCAACACCTATTTTTCTAAAAACAGCACAATTCATAGTCTACGAGAACCCAAAGTCTATGTGTTCTTCCATAGATACAGAAAGCCTTGCAGCCATTTATTCAAAAATTTTATATTCAGTTCCAAAGACTATATAAGCACTAAATATACAAAGATGAATAAAAACCAGTTGGTTAGCTACAAAGTTAATTATAAAATGCAGTGTTAGAAATAAATATAATGCCCCTAACAAAGTTGAAGGTAGGGGTAGGGGAGAGGTGGGTTGTATCTGGCGGAAGTGAGGAAAGCCAGAGAAAACTTCCTGGAAGGACTGATGCCTGAGGCTTAGAGGTTGAGGAAGAGCAAGTAAAATAGGAGAGGAAGGTCACTGAAGACAGCAGGTATAGAAACTGCGTGTTGTGTCCAAAGGAGTAGATGGTCTGCACTGTGGGCAAGTGGAGGACGAGGCAGGGAGTGGTGAGAGACGACGGTGGAATGTTGGTCAGCTTCAGATCATGGAGGAGCATGTGTACCATCTTGGGAGCTTAGATTTACCTTACAGGAAATGAGGAGCTTTCGAATTTTAAACAGAGGAGTGACTTAGTCAGATCTTGCCTTTAGACAGGCGGCAAAGGATGCCAGTTATGAGGCTTTGAAAATATTCTGGCAAGAAATGGTGATGGCAGTGGAATCAGAAAAAGAGGCAGATTCAAGAAGCATGTAGGTCACAAAATTAGTAGGACTTATTGATTGTTTTTATGTTGGACGTGAGAGAGAGAAAAGAGTCAAAGACAATTAAATTTCTAGCTTGGGAGAATTCTAGAAAAGACTGAGATTTCATAATTTTGAAATTTCCTATATTCGTGAACTTTGTTATGGATTTATGAACTACTGTATTTTTAGGTGTACTAGTAATTAATTATTTTGCTCAGTTTAAGGAATAATTCCTTAATGCCAAAGTCCTAAACAGAGCTTTTAACCTGTATGGGAAATCTCAGATTAAAGTTTTTTAATGATCATGTTTGTAAAATATAAACCATGTGGTCTTATCATTGATGGTTATTATTTTTAGGTCTTAATTTTATGGATGAACATTGTACCCATAAGCCAAATATTCTTATTTTCAACGTCTTTCCAGAGATTTTATTTTGGTAGTTTCCAATATATGAATTGAAGTCTTATTCTTAATTTGGTGATATTTGTCTCCTTCGCTATCTCAGCCTAGCATTCTGATATGTTCTGTTTCCCTTACTTGTGAATTCTGAATGCTTAAAAAACTGTTTCGTGTGTGTAAGACAAAATTAGCACACTGTTGAAGACATGAAAAAGAATGATGATGTGTTCCTGAAGAGAGATGTTAAGAGATTGAAATTGGGTGCTTAAGAATCTCTTTGTCCGGAAGACGTCTTGAGCTGAAACCTAAATGGCCAGAAGGAGAGAAGATTTTTCCTAGAGGAATAAAGAGCAGGAGCAAATGACCTAGGGTAGGATTGAGCTCCGTGTGTTCAAAGATGTAAATACCGGTCTATCTGTCTTGAGAATGTTGAGGAAAGGGCAGGAGGGCAGGAAAGGAGACACAGAGGCCAGCAACAATAAGATTAGGTGGGTCCTTTTTGGCCTTGGTAAAGAGTCTGATTTCCTTCTCGGTCAATGCAAAGGCGTCGAAGCGTTTTGAGAAGCATCGGGGTGGAGTGGAAGGTTGTGTGTGTGACATGATCTGATAATTGAAGTCAGTGTTGTGGATGACGTGCCCAAGGGAGAGACTAAGGGAGAGAACCTTGGTAAGTATCTGACTGTATTCAAGCAGCAAAGAAGAAAGAGAAAGGTCGAAGAGGTAGGAGGGAAGCAATCTAGTGCTAATGCACAGTCCCCGAGACAGGAGGGAGTTTCAAAAGAAGGGAGTGGTGCGGTGAAGTCAGGTGTCAAATGAGGCCAAGGGGCTGAAGAGGCGGTGTCATCAGATGTGTCCTATTATTTCTCACTCACAAAATGTTTTAGATTCAACTTTGATTATGTAGTGAAGGAATATATTTAGTCCAAGGTGGTATACACCTCATGATATACGGCAGTAACACTTGCACAGAAGATAGATATAGTTATTTTTGATGTGGGAACTGGATCTGTACTTATAAACACTAAAGAACCACCTTTTAAATATGTATATTTCTGTTATATTTTGTGCAACAATTTCTTCTCACGATTTCTGTTGATAGAGCAACTCCTATATACATCTGTCCTATCCTATCCTATAGAACTTTCTTAGGGACAACAATTCAAATGGAAAGGAAAAAAAACCCTGAAGTCCATGCCAGGCATTGGAGTAGATATCGGCCATGCAGAAATGAATAAGATAAGCGCTGTTCCTAACACTCAGAAATTTCCTTCTACTGAGGAAGAAATAAAAAGAAAGAATAAGAGTAGAGAGCAATGGAAGATGAATCAGGAGCTTATGGCCAGGACTTGGGGAGGGGGGCTTCAGAGGAAGAGAAGTTTGACATCTGAAGAATGAGTAAGAGTTACAAAACAGGGTGGCGATGAAGTTGTGGGAAGTGTGATGGCCAGTTTTATGTGCCACCTTGGCTAGGCTACATTCCCTGGTTATTCGGTCAAATGCTAATGTAGTGTTGCCCATAGAGGCATCAGCTCTGCTTATAAGGCCTTTCAACTGATGGAATCAGGCACACCCAGATTATCTAGGATAATCTCTCTTACTTAAGGTAACTAATTTTGGATTTAATCACATCCTCAACATACCTTCACAGCAACACCTAGATTAGTGTTTGATTAAATAACTGGGGAATGTATTCTTGGCCAAGCTGACACGTAAAACTGACCATCACGGATAGTATTCTGGGACAGAGATCAGCATGTGTCATGTGAAGATACTATAATGTGGAATTTGAAAATCTTTATTAAATTCCTTTAAACTATAAATTATGCTTTTAGTTAACTAACAAGTGTTAGCCTTAAGTATACATTGTCTTATTTATCTATCAATAATTGTTTAATTTCTATAATATTCTTCTGAGTGATCTTGTTTTATTCTTCAGATTCCTGAAGTTTGTAATAGTAGTATAGGATTTGTAACTCTAACCATTAACAGCGAGTAGGAAAATGGTAGCAATTTTCCTTAATTCATTATACAAGTCTCTACACATATTAGCGAACCTTTCTGACATCCTAAAATAAAGCACTTTAAGGTGAAAGTCGGGTACTAGTGAATTACAAACATGTTAGCTGCATAACCAGACTAGTAGGCTAATTTTTATTATGTATTCAGATTAATGAATTTAATATCTTTTATTTCATTATTTTTTTTTATAGGTAAAAAGACTTCATTGGGAGATAAAGTACAACTTCAGCTACAACAACTAGGACAGTCCTAGCAAATATTTATCTTTGAACAAAATATGAGAAAGATAGTAAACTATCTTAGTTTCAAGTCAGAGGTCATAGAGATGAGGAAATTAGGGCAATGGAAAATAAGACAAAAATGAAATGAAACCAGGCAGAATGAAATAAACGCTGTGTAGCTGCAGGTAGGCTGGTCTGTAAACACAGGTTTTAGTGGGGACATCATGGAAGGCTTCGTGGAGTCATCTATTGATGTGCGGGGGCTTAACTGAGTGGAGAGACCTGTGGGGGTTACTCGAGGCTGAAGCAGGAGGTTGCAGATGGGATTATGTAATTTCTCTCTCTCTTAATTTTAATAAAAACTCAAGAAACACACAAAATTTAGAAATCATCCATAATCTAGCATTTGAGAAACTGACTTCAAATAGAAGGTAAAAGATCCCCTGGAAGCCGTCCAATTCTTCTCCCTGGAAGTAATTACCATTAAGTTTTTTGTGCATCGGTTTCTAGGCTTTACCTTACACTTCATGTGATTTATTGATGCAGCCATCACACACTTTTTCTCTCCTTCCTTCTTCCTTCTTTCCTCCTTTCTTTCCTTCTTTATTTCTTAAGAAAAAGTGGCATCATTCTGCAGACTGGTCAAAAACTTGCTTTATTTGCTTAGTGAATAATGGATGTGCTTTTCTAGTTTAATACATGCGAATCTGCCTCCTTATTTTTATTGGCAAAACAGTGTTCTCTTGGAAGGGTGTATCATAAATAATTATCTAATCATTCCTCAGTTGACTGTTAATTGTTCTCGGTCTCAGGTCTCATTCAAATAGATGATTCCAGCTGCCTTTTGTTGTAATATATCATTTTTTTAAAATAAACAATGCTACAATGAACATCTTTGTGTGTGTGTGTGTGTGTGATATATATATATATATATATATTTACATTTTGATGCCATTATGTCTGTAACATGGATTCCAAGAAGTGGGATAACCTGTTTGGAGGGATTAGATTTCTCTTTGTATTGTCAAATGTTTTCTATTGTGATACCCATTTACACTACAGCCAGTATATGCAAATACAGACTTCCTTAACCACTCATCAATATTTTTTAGCTAATCTAATAAACAAAAATAAACATCATCTTGCTTTACATTGTATTTATTAAATTATTTGAAGAAGGGAGTAAATGTATTTTAGAAAAACTTCTAAGAGCGCTATATAGACTATATATCATCTATATAGATATACAGACTATGATCTCAGCAGAAGCAGAGATTAGGCAGGAAAGCACTTAGGAGGGTTTTATGTTAGTAAAAGTCAGAGATCATGAAAGCTTAACCTGGGGCAGAAGGAGGTGGCCCTGTTTCACAGGTGTGTGTGTGTCGAATAGCATGTTGACTTCATGTCACTATTAATTGTGTATGAGCCAGATTTGGAAAATATTCCTTTTAAAGCAGAAAAAATAATTTTCTTTTGGAGTTAGAAATCATTCAGTACCTCCAAATTGTGCAATATGTTTAAGGCATTACATATTCAGCTACTTAAATTTAGATGATGAATCCATTAATATGTTGCTTGAAATATAGACTCTAGTCTTTGTCTTCCAAAAGATATTTTAATTGAAATATTAAAAATAAGCTGAAGTCTCATTCAAATGGTTAATTTCAGCTGCCTTTTGCTGTAATATATCATGAATTATCTCTCTGATGGATGGGCAGCCAAGTGCAGATAAAATTAGCTTTGCAGTCATTCATTTTAAATTGCTCTTGAATCATTTGGAAGTAAATTCCATTTCAGAAAAATACGCTTCAGGTCTCAAACAAAGAGATAATAGTCCTATATTTTATGATATGAGCAATAATAGTTTAAGTCTTATGATTCAGAAATATGGAAACTTGTGTATTAAGTTGATGAAAATTGAGGCTTGATATATAGCAATAAAACCAGCAATATAAAGCTTCCTAGATTGATGTTCATAGCGTAATATTTTTTTGTCAAGAATTAGGTGGAATGAAAGTCTATAAAAATAATACATGGTGCAGAACTTTCTGTTCTTGTATATAAGTGAAAAAAACAAAAGGCTATATATAAGATAACAGAAAAGGAAATACTGAGATTTACCTGATGTCAAGATAAAAATGGCAATATCATTATTGAATAATGGTAGAAAGTGGAAAATTAAGTCAAGTGTTAGAGCAGAGTAAAATGAACAATGTTACATCTGAATTCAAATGGCAGTCATAGCTTTAGGTTAATACTGAATTCAATGTACAGAACAAAACCAACTTTGGAAATTTTACTTTGATAATTTGAATAAAGGACATGTAGAAAACTTGTTTAGCAATTTAGTTTATCAAGCCATTTTTGCCCAAATAGCACAACACTGTCAATATCAGCATCTGGGTTGTGCCTTTATAACAAGATATACTAATTTAGGATGTCTGTGGCATGTTGCCAGGAATAAGTTTACTAGCTGAAGTTGCTGTTCACAAATTGAGTTCCTATTATCTCCCTGGAGACCTCAGAAGACTCTTTGGATATTTATATTAAGAAATAAAGTGGTAAGAGGATGTACTCACTGACTCCCTGCTGAAAATCACATTGTTCCATTATAGCTTCAACTTTTGCAGCATGACCTTAATAGTATCAGAAAGCTGGTTTATTTGTGTAGGAAAATGCATTGCGTGCTAGGAACTGATTTCAGTAAACAGTCTGCCAGCTCAAGGGAGACTCTTAGACCTTACTACCCCATGGATTACACAGTCCTCTTGCGCCCTGAAAGAGCTGACCTCAGGGTGGCAGGGATTCTACTTTTTTCGGATGAGGCCCATGGATGGGCCTGGAGTACATCCAAAGGGAAAGCCACGAACAGATGAAATCACACGCTTTCCCTTGCACACCACTGCAAACACACCTGCTTAGAGAATTGAGTGGAGCCTGAGTTTCTCAGTCTGAAAAACCGTACCTTCTTCTAGCAAACATCTGATCACCATAAGAAGGTGAGACATACCAAGTAAGTTCTAAAACGAATAGCCACTAATAAAGATGTAATTTCAATTCTCAGACATTCCATGAAGTGGAACGCTCAGTTAACTGACATTTGTAGACAGGGCCAGCTTCATGGGTATGTGACCTGTGCTGTCATACAGGACCCGCTACTTGGTTTAATGCTCTGCTGTCGCTATCTCAGAATTCTTAATACATCTTTAACAGGGATCCCCAAATTTTCATTCTGCACTGAGCCACACAAATTTTGTAGACAGTCCAGTTTGTAGATCTTACTACTGTTATGTCACCTTATATTTGTACATGAAATTTGAGGCACTGTAAACTCTAAAATTCCTTGTGAATCTTTTAGGAATGGTCAAAGTTTCCATTAGCATAGTCTTCATACTTTTATAAGATTTTTTTGACCTCCTATAATGTGCCTGGCACTATGCTAGACTTATCGAAAGTAAAAACGAAAATGGCAATAGTCCCTGCCTTCAAAGAGCTTTCATTCTAATGTTATGTATTTCTGGCTTTTGAAACTTGGGAATAGATGAGTAAAACAGGTTGTCAAAGCTGAAAAGGAGATTCTTCCATACGTGTGTGAAGCAAGTGCAGAAGAGCTAAATGTTCATGGAGAGGTATTTGTCGAGGACCATTTGCAAGCGATCATTTTTTCCCTGTTAAATGCACATGGTATTTAGAGATGATCATTTTTTCCTTGTTAAATACATATAGAATTAACCATGCTGGATATTTAAATACTCAGATGTTTTTCTTTATAATTTTGGTTGAAGAGAATTGGCTTGCTTATTTGATTTTCAAAACTTACTCTAGAAAAAAAGGTAACATGAAATTTCATAAAAAGACAATTTCTGAAATACCATCACATCTGGAAATTAATGCTGACATTTACCATTTTTGTCTAGAGCAAGGAAAGTGGTTTCAGCATACTTAACCTGGTGATGAGGGAGTTGTTATCTGGGCCAATTTCCACGGTTGGGCATGGTACCCAGGCCATCTGTTGCAAATAAAGAAGGGAAGAATTTCACAACAGCCGTGAGCCCACTGATAATCAGCTCATGTGCATTTTGTCATGACTGTCCCACTGTACATAGCTTACTGACTCAGGGTCTTAAAAATTTTCTCTATAAATGTCATTCCCAACACCTGAATTGAGTGCTAAAAGTGATGTGCCATATTGCCTGATATGAATTCATCTAGGACATAGACTTAAATATCCTGTACATATCTTACAAGAAATATTAATAAACTAATATGCTGTGGTTGCTTAAGGCATCTCTCGATCAAATCTAAGAGACGAGGTTCATACAGAAGCTAGAATATTATGTAAAAGAAACGCTGTATCTACCACATGATGAAAACATTTCAAATGATAGAAATCATTCCTTGACAAGTTACATACTAAGTGTTATTTAACAAACACCTTGAAAAATCGACATTTTATGAAGCCTTCAACCAAGACATAGAATTACTTCTCTTTTCTTGTAGTGGTTCTCTTGTCTTAAAACTCCAGATTAAGGAAATGCAAAATTAGTTTGTCCATATATTTTCTAAATACATCATTAAATCATTACTCTTTTTTCCAGCACTTAACAGAGCCCCTTTTGACTTGAAAACCTGTATGACTTTCTCATTGTCCATTAGTCTTCTGAGTAGTTTACAATAAAATAATCCGAAGAAATAGATACATGCTTCTGCAGCAAGAGTAATCAATTTGTAGTGGCCCTCTGTCTTTCCGTAGATGTGACGGTATAAGCACTTTTGCTGCATTATTGAACAAGGTAAGGGAGTAACCAATCATTGGATAACCTGCAATCATCATTCCTTCCAAAGGAACAGATCTCCCCTTCTGAAACAATGACTCAAAGAAAGGCTTTCTATATGTGCATACCTGAACAAATATACGTTATGAAATACATACACGTTTTTGTTTGTATAAATATACACCAATAGTAAAAAAAATCAAGTTGATCCTCTACCTTTATGAGTAATAATAATTTAAAACAACAGCTAACATTTTACAGCATTTGAGTCTGATATTTTCTGGCGCTTTATTGATTATCAGCACTGTCCATCATTACATACAACAGTAAGTGCTTTGGAAGAAAAACTTGAATAAGGCCTTCAAGACTTCAGCTTCATGCTGATGGGTCTGTCAATACCTCAGTTCCCCATTCCTTTGCCTTTCTGAACTGTTTATTTAAGGAGTCTTGAGTGTTCTTGCATATTGACTAAGGAAGCTGAAATTGATGGAAACAAGGTTATTCTTTAGTAAGCTGACAGGTTGAGTCCTTGATGTTCAACAGTGGAAAAACCAGAAATGATGCCCTGCCAGAAGAAAGCAAATCAAGGAAGTAAAGTGAAAAAGAAAGCATCATTTACATTCCAGTGTCAGGAGTTTCTAATTGTGAAGCAGCTTTGAAAGCTAGTTTTGTCTGTGATGCAGGTGAAGCCAATTTTTACTGCAAAACAGTTTGGCAGAGACCAGACGTCATTACTATTTGACGGCTATCCCATGACGTAGATGAAAAGTCTTAGGCCAGGTTTCTTAGTGGACAAATGTCCGCTTTGGGCATTTCCTAAAATAGGGCAACAACTGAATGAGTGATGAAATAAGCTTCAAGTTAACATCCAAGCAACACGTCTTTAAGTACAAATACCGTATCCTGTATTTGCTACTGAATATAGGTACTGTTAAAGAACTTGTGAAAAGTTTTAATCTTGACCTCAGAGTTTTAGCCTTACATTTTAGCCTGCAGTGCCTAATCAACTTATGGAATTAATAGTAGTTTTGTTCTACACGATCCCTCACAGGAAGAGAATTATTAGGCCTAATTTGTCAGGAGCGTGTTGAAAAGACTCTTTTTACTTTGAATTTTGTGAAATATGATAATGAGATTTTTCAAGGCACTTTTACTTTTTTCTATTTTTTATGTGGAATCATGCAGAAAAAGATACCTCAAAGTGTACAAATATCTCCAGTGATTCAGGGGTTTTGTTTATTCAGTGGTGGTGGAACAGCAGGGTGGGAGTGATATATTTGATAATTTTCAGTGTTATAAAAACTGCGACTGCTGTTCTTCATGATAATGCTCAGCAATATTCTAATGAGAATAAGTTTGACTACTCATATAACACATAGGAGATTTGAGGTATAGTTCCCGAATAAGACCAAACAGCATTGCTAGACTCCAGGCTCAGCTGTGGATCTACTGTCGGCTAACTTGACATTATCATCCGTGCTTCCATGGCTCAGAAAAATTCTGTGCTCAGTAAATATTTCTGCTTTGAATGAATAAATCTGTCATGCAGTGGCATCTTTTGAAAATAATGATAGATTTGAATCTGAACTTAAAGATCCTTAATTCATGTTTCTAGTGTTCCTTCTCAGCTCCTTACACGGGATTAAAGGTTTACCTATGAGCCTTATACTTTTCAAACAAAGTTTCCTAATAAAGTCTCCTTGGCTTTTGTCAGCTCTCAAGCGTAGACCTGAGTAGTGGGAGGTATGGGGCTGTATTGGGGAGATCACAGGTTTTGAGTGAGACAAACCTAGATTCTGATTCCAGTTCTGCTATTAACTACCTGTGCGCTCAGGGCACAATATCTGTCCTTCCTAATGTTGAGTTTTACCATAAGTGAAAATGAGAATAATAATCTAAATCCTTAAGTGAGCAACCAGTCAATAGACCTAACATACTGCCTGATTCATAGGAAGCACTCAAATTACTTAATTAGATCATTTGTGAGTCATTATTTTTAAATGAGTAGCAAGTAAAAGGCAAGCGGCTACAATGTTTTGATCATTTTCCACTTCTTGTTTTACCAGACGACGATTTTTTTCACGAACTCCCAGAAACCTTTCCATCTGATCCTCCTGAGCCTCTGCCACATTTCCTTATTGAGCCTGAAGAAGCTTATATTGTGAAGAATAAGCCTGTGAACCTGTATTGTAAAGCCAGCCCTGCCACCCAGATCTACTTCAAGTGCAATAGTGAATGGGTTCATCAGAAGGACCACATAGTAGATGAGAGGGTAGACGAAACCTCTGGTGAGTTTTGCATTGCATTTGGACTGCTGCTGAGGGTTCATTTACTTGCTTCTTTGGTGTGTTGTCATACTGTTCTTTCAATTAGTGAAACTGAAAATGGAGTTATTATCCTTTGGCAAAAAGTTTTGAATCAGTTTGGTTAAGATTTGATGATCTCGTTCCATGCATTGCAAAGTCAAACGTGATGAATAAATCTTGACTTGACTCCTGTTGGACTACATGGAATTCAAACATGGTTCATGCGGAAGAAGGTAAATAATGAGAGTGAACACACTGAATTAATGGTAAATGCCCCATCAAAGATGTCGTTGAATTTCACTTGTGTGTCAAGTCTGGTGTCAGATCTCAATATCCTGGGGTTGGAGAACATGTTCAACTAGGGATAATTACACTTGCTTACGTGACTGTCAAATGATAATTCACATGCATAATTTCCCCTTATATTTTCAAAATAATTTGTAAATAATGTAGATTCAAAATATCCTGTATCCTTAACTTACATCTAAAAATGAATCCTGATTACCTAATTCTTAGTTCAAGTTAAATCTAGAGTGATTGAGAGTAGTGATAGTCTGACATCTGGAAAGAGAAGTGTTGAGTGTAGCCAGAGTCTGGGTGGGTCTTGATCAGGGTATCTTTGCTCCTGGCATGGTTAAACTCTTGACTTTATTGTTCTGTAAATATCATCCTTATCAGTAAAATGCTAAAGGCATAGAGCGTATGAAGTAGATTTTAATAACCTGTGGGATTTAGATTGGCTATCAAGGAAACTTTCTTGATAGCAATTTTTTACTTCTCGGTGGGTAACGTAAGATTGTTATGGAATTTCCTGGAGTTATTTTAAATTGGAAAGATATATATCTTTCTTCAGTGGTTTTAGTGTTTTTGCTCTCCAGCAGGGAGAATAGCACTTTCAACTTTCAGATCCCTTCTAGATTTATAATTTTATAATATTAAGACACATGTTTTAAATATTAAGACTTCACTGATCAATTTTTCCAAGCTACATAGTGACAAATTTGGCGTAAGTGGGAACATTTAAATATCTTCATTTTCTTTCTTAGGTATCTCTACATACTAAAATGGATACATATTTTCAAAATCCAAATTTTAATTAATTCATATTTGCCTCCGAATATTGAATTAACCAGGGGCAAGCAGAGACCAGCACTTGAGGGGGATCTGCGTGCAGTGTCTCTAACAACATGAAGAGCGTATTGAGGTGACGGAACGTAAAAAATAGAGCAGACTGAGAGAGGGCTGGGAAGACGCATCCTTTAAAAAAGCCTGTGAGGCCTATACTCATAATAACACAAATGGTCTTAGAAAATCAGGTGGCAGCTCTATATAATTGTTGGTCAATTTGTGAATCAATATGCTCACTGCATGCAGGCTGAGGACTGTAGGAATAACTGGGTATTCAACCGTACGGGAGGTTACTTCAGGGAATTGCCCCACCTCTTGGTCTAATTACTTAGAAAATAATTCCACCAGACGTCTTCAAAATCTCAAGCGAATTCAGTTTTATTTGTTTCAGCTCATTTATTTGTAAAGATTTCGAACACACAAATTTTAACGGTAAGAGAAAAAAGAAAGAAATCACAAAAGCTAAAATGAGAGGCACGAGCATATTGGGATTTGTCTTTACTAAATTGGTGAAAATGCATACATAAGAAGATTAGAAATAAAAACAAAACTGCTTTGATAGTGAACCCCTCTGCCAGCTTCATGCTGTGGTGTTAAATATCTGTGTGTGAGTGTGTGTGTATTTTTTTAAAAGACATTTTCCTTCTGTAAAACATAATATTTTTTATTATTTCTATGTAAAATTAATATTGCATACCACAATGATTAAAACACACTTTAAAGCAACTGTAAATGAAAATACATGGCATGTTTACCTGCACAGTTCTCCTGAGATTCATGGATGGAGTAAGAAAAAAGAAACCTTTCTGTTGTCTTTCGTTTTCACCCAAACCTTTATAAGAAAGCCAGCATCCAGATGAGTGTTTTACCTTTAAAGTTAGGAAAAAGACAAAGATGCCCACAGATACCAGTATTATTTGGTATTGTTCTTAACATACTAGCGGGTACAATTAGACAAGACAGATAATTGGCAAGAAAAATGTGAAAATTGTAAAGAGAATGGAAAAATGATTTTTGACAAATAGTATGATTTTGTATAGCTAGGAAACTTACTCAATTTCTAAGGAAAACATTGAAAATACATCAAGAGAATGCAGAGGCCAGCCCAGTGGCGTGGTGGTTGGGTTTGCGCGTTCCACTTCAGTGGCCCGGGGTTTGTGGGTTTGGATCCTGGGCACAGACCTACCTACTGCTCATCAAAACCATGCTGTGGCAGCATCCCATATACAAAATAGAGGAAGATTGGCAATGGCTGTTAGCTCAGGGCCAATCTTCCTCACAAAAAAAAAAAGAGAGAGAGAATACAGAAAAATTGCTGTAGGCAGAGAGGTAATAAATTTACAGAATTTTAGAACAAAAATTTTAAATTCTACTTAGAGACAAAAAAATACTTTCTACTTGAACAAGTAGAAAGACATATCATGTTCTTGGATAGAAAGGCAGTATTTTTTACGTATTTGTTATTTATAAATGAACCACAAGGGCACCAACATTGTGTGAAGAATTATTTGTGAAAATAGCTGGAAGAATTCTGAAATAGTAGTGTATGTAATGAGAGAACACCAGCTCTTATAAACATATTATAAAGCTAAAGAAGTTAAATGAGTTTTATCTTAGCAGAGGATAAAACACACAGATTAATGGATTAAAACAGAGACCAGGAAATACTCAAACACCTAAGGCATTTTGTAATTTGACAAAGTTGGTTTTTTAAACCACAAGTTAGGCAGTTGGAAAAGTAAAAAATAAATAAATCTTGGGTTCTATCTCATTCTCCTGAATAAAACAAATTCTAGATATTAGGGCTTAATGTCATCATCATTATCATCATTTTCGTCATCACCATCATCACCATCATCACTAGGAAAAAATCTTGGCTATTTCTTTGTTGGTTGGTTGATTTCAGTGATGAGCAAAATCTTTTTAATGATGATAAAATCAAGAAGGCTTATAAGAAAGCATTATTAAATTTGAATATCCAACGCAAGAAAACCACAAAACCAAGTAACAGACCAAAAAAACACAAAAACTGATCGTATCTGTGGACATATACTAATCAAAGGGCTAATTTAATTAATATACAACTAGTTCTTAAAATATACTTAAGGAAAAGATCAGCAACCCAAGAGAAAATTGGGCAGAGTTTGAACATGCAGATATAGGGAAAGAAATGCAGATGGTAAATAAGCATCTAAGAAGAATTTGTCAAGATCAAAGCAGTTAGTGCACAGTGTTGATGAAGACGTGGGACAGGGAATGGTTCATACTTTGTTGATGAGGTTGCAAATCGGTACAGTCTTTTTGAAGGCCAATTTGAAAATACCTGTCAAAAAATTTAAGTGTATATGCCCTTTTACTCAGTAATTACAAATTTCGGAATTATCTAAAATAAAATTCCAAATGAGCACAAAGACTTTCATACAAGTTGTCCATTGCACTCTTGTTGCAATAGCATATCGAGGACTGTTTATCCCCAGGATGGAATACTGCAATGCTTTTTGAAACAATGAGGTTTCTCCACATGTGAGGCTATAGAAAATTCTCTCATATAAAACTTGAAGGCAAAACCAAAGTAGAGAACACTGCATGTAATATGTCCTCATTATGTAAAGAAAGAGGATGCACATCTATGTGTCTATGCATTAGGATTTTCTGAAGAAATATACAAAAAGCAGTTGACGGCTCAGAATCTGGGATGAAAGGAGACTTCTTTTATTGCTTGGTTATTTTTAATCTTGTGAATGTGTTATTTCCATATTGGGGAGAAATTTGTAGGCCTCTTATATTAGAAATCTTTGCTTTCCTATGAGATCAGAAACATTGTGAATGGAATTGAAATTGCACTTCTTGGTTTTGGGGTTTTTTCCTCTGAAGCTGGATTCATCTGCAACTTTGGTCCTCAAGTCTCCACTTACTGCAGCCTGACTATAGTCTTGTTGGGAACCTAGTGGTTCTTTTTTGCTGGGAAAGATTTGCCCTGAGCTAACATCTGTTGCCAATCTTCCTCTTTTTTTCCCCCTCCCTAAAGCCCCAGTACATAGTTGTATATTCTAGTTGTAGGTCCTTCTAGTTCTATGTGAGCCACCACCACAGCATGGCTACTGACAGACAAGTGGTGTGGTTCTGTGCCCGGGAATGGAATCTGGGCCACCAAAGCAGAACGCACAGAACTTTAACCACCAGGCCATCAGGGCTGGCTTGACTTAATGGTTCTTGATAGTGAGGAATGTTAGAATACATAGTCTTGAAATATATTACAAATCACAGAAATTTTCTTGGCCTTTTAAAAATCAAATTGTTTCTCAGATGATAAGAGAGACAAGTCATTGCAAACGAGTTTGTTTTTATAGATACCTCTGCCTTAGAATAATGCTATGTGGAAGCATGGTTAATGGCAATCAGATACATTGCCTTGCACCTAAGAAAAATCAACCATGTTCAATTAAATCTCCATCAAAGGTAACGTCACATTGAAAAACTACAAAACAGTAAAACCAAAAAAAAGAACAAAAGTTCTTCTCTAACTCATAAAATTCTTCCTTTTAAATTATGAAAATGTTAAATAGACTCTCTTGCTCTGAAGTATGGAGCAAATGATTATTTGTACTCACTGAGAAAGCTATACCATTGATCATAAAATGTGCTGATTTAAGATCATTCATTGTTGTTACTGTTTGCCTTTTCATCTTTTACTTTGCATTTCTTGCAAATGTGTAATAAAAGAAACAGCAAAGTGGAAAGCAGTATATATTAGATGGTTTAGAAATTTTCAATATTCAGAAGTTCTTGATTTGGTAATATAGTAATAAGTACGTATGTTCCTTCAGAATTCCATAGAAATCTTGATCTGCTCAAAATTTTATGGTTACGTTGTTATGAAAAACTGGGCTTTGGCTGCTTGCTTTCTATTTACTTGAAGTCTTTGCAATCCTTGTTTCCATGGTACCTAAGACTCACCATTGAAAAGCAAATATTTCCCCTCTATGAAGAAGCAAGGGAGTTTAGAAAACCTCAGTTGGTTTGGAATTTTAATAATGCTCAAGATGTTTCCATTTTTATCTTTAATTATTCTCACATTAGCAGAACATTATCAATAAATACAAAGACTTCTAAGGCTTAGACTGAACATCTTACATGTATTATATCATTTGATCATCACATCAAGCTTGTGAGATGATTTTGGGATTCTCCTGTGAATGAGAAAACTGAGGCTCAGTAGAACAAAGACACTAACTTGCCCAAAATCACATAGCTAGGAGGTGACAGAGCCAGTACATGAACCCAGGGCTCTCTGATTCCAAAGTCTTTGCTCTTGGCCCTGTACCCAGTATCTCCCTAAATTCTGCGGTAACTACCGAACACAGAATAGTTAGACTGAAGAAGAGCTATGTAGTCTCTTTTTTCAGGAAAAAAATCTGGTTCAGAATGTCAGCTAAGCATTTGTCTTTCATGCTTTTATCTGCCTTCTTGCCTTGTGACAAGTTTTCCATATGTGGTCCTTTCTGATTCTTAAATGTAATAACTTAAGAGAGTGCTTAGAATTTGATTCTTTTTATTCTTGAGGGTATTTAACATTTGACAAAATAGCAAAAGATGAGCCTTAAGAGAAAAAAAGATATTATTGATGAAGAGAAGCTAAATGGGCACCAATTTAAGTGAATTACCTTTACTCAAAGCAGAGCTTCCACAGATATACTCTGCTCACTCAGGTCCCTATTTGTTGCAAGGGTGTCACAGCTGAAATTCTTTCTCCTCTTGTATTCCTATTTTGGATACCTCTTCTCTCCATCTCCTCACCAAAAACAGAAATCTTGGCTTCATCCCTTACTCCAAAAGTCAAAGTTATCTTCAAATATCACCAATTCCCTCTCACAATTCTCCCACAAAACATCCATCTATGTTTAATTCTTGCTGCTACTCCCTTAGTCTAGGCCTTTCGTATCTACCTCGTAGATTATTTGAGTAGCCTTCTATATCTTCCTGCCTTTCTCCTCAGCAATCCATTCTCTGGGTGGTTATAGGCCTAAAGCACAGGTCAAGTGACTGCATTACCCTGTTTCTTAAAATACATAATGGCTTTCCTTTGTCCGTGGAATAAAACACATCCTCCTTGATCATATATTTAAAAGCTTCAATACACTCTCTTCCTAATCAAACTTGCTAGCCTCGTTCTAATAGTGGCTCCCCCACGACATGCCCTATATACTAGGCCAATTTGGTTTTTCCTCTTAAACTGTGTTTCATGAACCACCAGTGTCGTATAAGTACTGTTTGGGGAAAAAAACCAAAGAAACAGAAAGCTTTGTGGTCAAATAATTTAAGAAACAGTGCAATAATTACATTCCCCTTTGGGAGAAAAGTATGAAGCGTATTGTCATGTAAAAGTGCCAGGAAAGCTCCGCAGGAAAAAACTTTTTTTAACCTCATATTATCTGGCAACTGAACTCTTTTTCACAGAACTGCTATTAAAATATCATGAGACCTTATTGTAACACCAGGACATAATTTAAGAAATGCTGCTCATACATTTTCAGAGGGAAATTAGGCGGGATTTGTTTAAATTTTATTAAATGAATGCAAACACTCCACACTTCTGTGTCTTAGAATCACAGCCACTTTAAGCTGTGAGACTACAGCAGTCGTTTAAACTCAGTGAGTTATTGGCACGCTCTCCCTTAAATTGAGTGTAATTGATTTTGGGTTATCTTGACTTAGTGGTCCTACTGACGTCATTTGGAACTGTAGGAAACAGTTCTGGTCGCCTCCTGGCCTCTTACTGATCTTAGATATTTGAAAGGAACAGTTATCACGTCTCCTTTCCCAAGTTCTCTCTTGTCTTCAGTCCAAACATTTGTGAGCTGCGGAGTCAGTTCCGTGGAATCTAGGATTGCGTCGGTCTTTCTCATTATTCCAGTCCCATGTTTAACCTGATGTTAGGTACTTGGTAGGTGCTCAATAAATGTGTTGTATGAATTAATGATCCTTTATACCATGCTTTCCCGCATCCAGCCTCTGTTAAAATCCTACTAATTCTTAAAGAAGTGTCTCAGGTGCAATGTCACAGATGAATATTTCTATAACACCCCAAGTCATATGTAGACATGTCTATGTTTCTGTTATTTGTACTTCCATTTTCATTACACTCATAAGTGTGAATTGGATATGTGTATTAGGTTAAACCATATGAAATCATCAATATTCAACCATTTTTGAGGTACAAAAATGGCAATTTCTAGTAATTCAATATCCCGTTATTTATGGAAGAGTTATATTCGTGTATATCTAAATATATAAAGTCTCTGTCTCTTGAACTACATTGGAATGGTATGTATGGTATGACCTGTGTTTTGTAATGCTTTGTCTTTTCTAAAGTTTATAACACAAGGCACTAAGCACAGGAGATAATCAATAAAAGTTTGTTTTGTGCCACGCATCCTGCTAACATTGGGTAACGGAAATTTATGAGACATACTGATGAGGTTTTCATTTGGAATATTTCATGAATTTGAGGAATACATAAAGATAGCATGATCTTTTATAAGAAGAGTTATTTTACACATTAAATACACACATCCGACCAATCGATATTCTCCATGTAAAAGAATTCCTTTAGGGCAGGCCAGGTGGTGTAGTGGTTAAGTTCTCGAGCTCCATTTTGGTGGCCTGGGGTTCATGGGTTCGGATCCCGGGTGCAGACCTACACACCAGTTGTCAAGCCATGCTGTGGCAGCATCCCACATACAAAAATGAGGAAGATTGGCAACAGATGTTAGCTCAAGGCCAATCTTCCTCACCAAAAAAAAAGAAGAAGAATTACTTTAAACTCAGTTCTTATTAACAGAATGAACATTTTCAAAAGGAAGTCAAGTGAAACTTTGTTTAAATTTTAGGAATGATGCATAAAATTTGGAAGCTCTATTTGAACTTCATTCCATAATATTTTCTTTAAGTCAATGGGAGTATTGTCTTTGCAAGAATAGAGCCATATATTTGTAATATATTTTCTGCCAATGAAGATGAATGATTCTGGAATATAAATCAATTATTTATTTTATTCCCTTCTCAGAGGTACTTATTTCAATACTGGAAACTAACAATTTTTTTTTTTTTCAGTTTGAGGCTGGCCCCAAAATAAACATAGAAAATTGGCAAGGATCCATGTGGTCCATGAAGCCTTTTCCACTGAGTCAATCTGATAACTTGGTGAAAGAGTAGTTACCAGTTAGTGATGACAGAATATCAGTTCTCTTGAAATACATACTTTTCCTTATTCTTCATTTGTTAGTGCTCACAACTGATTCATCCTTATTTCATAGGGTCTTCAAGTCTTTAAATACCTGGGTTAACATGATCCACATAATCTCAGGTACAGTTACAGAAACGTGGCTTAATTGTTGCTTTCATTCCATTCTAGCACGAAGATAGTCTCGGCTGGCTGAGCGATGTGGGCTCTTTCACTGTGTATAAATCTGCTTTTGTTTCCATTCTTTTCCTAACTTACAGATAGAAGTGAGTACTTTAAAAATTTTAGGCCACCTGTTTGGATTCCTTTTGTTTCTGATCTATCATTTTCATGAAGTTTTTATTGTTTTTTGCTCATTTTTAGTAATTCCAATATTTGCAAATATCTGTATTATAGACCCTGCACATACTCCAAAACACCCTGACTACATCATATCTGCAGAACTGTGTAATTTTAACTTAATTATATCCCATGCGGAAGATTTTTAATGTTTGAATTACGTACTGTATAGAAAATTTTAATCACACGTACTTATTTGAATAGATACTGCTCAGAACATGATTGCAAACTAGAGGCAAGAAAACATTACACCTTTCAATGCAGTTTTAGTGGGCTGTGTTTCATTAGAGCAAAACAGAAATTTTCTAAAATTATACACAGTGAGAGTTTAATGTAATGAACACAAAGAAATTCTGCCCTGCCAATTAACACTTAGGGCAAGGTTACTTCGAATACCTTAGTCCTGTTTCCTCCCACAGCTAAGATGAAAGCATTGATTAATACAGTTTAATCAAGAATATGCATATAAGTAGATATATAAGTACATACATATGTATTTGAGTGTGAATATGTTTGTATTTTCCCAAATTTTGAGAAGAGACAATCAAATGTCACCCACCCCTAGGCCCACAAGAGGCCACAATAAGAAACAGGAGTACCAGGACCACTCTTCATCTAAATTACTTTCTGCTCACACAGGGCATTTCAGGAGTAAAACTAGAGACTGTGTTGCTATAGCAATTTCTCCATGTGCCCAGCAACCATGCGTATGCTGTGGCTTGGAGTTCTAATATGCCCACTTCAAAGTGAGGAGAGCGCACGTGTTAAAAGCCGTAATGTATTTTTAACCTCACCTTTGGCTAAAATATGTGAAGGTTTTAAGGAGAGCTCTTGTTCTTTATTTTCATAGGAAGGAACATACTTAACAGAGTTCTGGATTGTAATATGAAATGGATTAATCATCTTGCTTAAGGAAGTTTAAGAAACAGTTTCAGCTTAAAAGAGAGGGTTAACCTCCTAAGGAGCCTGGCTTTCTCTCAAAATGTCGGTGTTCTTTTTAGTGTCTGTACCTATTGTGCCAAATATAAAGAAACCTGGTTGATAATTACAAGATAATGATCCAGGTCGTTGTCCCTTTTAGTCTGTGATGTCATAAATTGTTATCCATTCTATTTGGGGCTCTATATCACTAAATCTTACTATCCAATATACTCTCAATAATTGGCTCAAAATCCTGATGCTATTTTCTCTCTCCTCGCTCCAACGGATTTTTGGCATTTTAAAGACACAGCAGAGAATTTTTTAGTTAAAAAATGCCACGATCAGGGGCCAGCCTGGCGGTGCAGGGGTTAGGTTCGCACCTTCTACTTCGGTGGCTTGGGATTCACCAGTTCGGATCCCTGGTGGAGACCTATGCACCACTTGGCAAGCCATGCTGTGGCAGGCATCCCACATATAACGTGGATGAAGATGGGCACGGATGTTAGCTCAGGGCCAGTCTTCCTCAGCAAAAAAGAGGAGGGTTGGCAGCAGATGTTAGCTCAGGGTTAATCTTCCTCAAAAAAAAAAAAATAAAAACCATGATGAATGAATAACCTAATGCTAAAACTTGAGGGAAGAGGGCTTTCTTGCTCTGAACCCTTCAGTCTTCTCCCCCCAAATGCCATCAATCTGGAGTCATCCGTTCGCCAGGGATTCTCAGAGCCATCTTGGGGATGCCTGTTGAAATATCCACTCTTGCCAATTCCTCTGAAAAGCACTATTTGGAGATACGAAACCAGCATGTATAACATGAGAGCTACAATTAGCAAAATATCAGGGTCTGGCAGAAAAGCAAGCACAGCATGCAGGAAGTATAAAATCTAGCAATAAAAAAACAATTCAGATAGGGAAGTCTTGAACTCATTCCTAATTTCATCAAGGGTTTAACCTGATTTTTAAAACCTATTTTGGAAGAAATTTCCAAGAACAGAAAGGCAAGAGCAACAAGGAACTCTCAGGGCATTAGCTGAGAGCCCTGGCTGCATTGGACAATCCCCAGGGCAGGCTCCTGAAAACACCCATGTCCTGGCCCCCAGGAGAGAATGGTTTCATTGGGAACAGCGCACAGCTTTCTTCTCATCTGTCTGTTTGCTTCTTCAAGGCTGTCTGGTGATGGTAAAGTACAGCCAGGCATGAAAACCAGGGCCTGAGGAGACAGTACCGTGAAAGCGGAGCATAGCGGAAGTACTTAGATGTTCCATTCAAAAACCACAGGCCAGACGCTTTCCTTGGTACTGTAAGTAGAGACACAGCCAAGACCTGATGCCCTTAAGGAGATCGCAGTCTAGAAGGGACCAAAGAGAGGAGGGAAAAGAGAGAGAAAAAAGTGTGCTTTACCGTTCGCTCTGGTTCTCCTCTCACCGGTAGAATAAATTCACGCAACCCCTTGATAGTTCTGTGGTATAGAGTTACACGGTAGAGAGCTCCTGCTTTCTTCAAGATCCTTTCGCCTGTCTCTGCCTATTAAATTTCTCAGACTGAGGGGTAGCAGCCTTCTGAGGGAAGAGGGGGAATCTAGGGCTTGAGTGAATTAAAATCTAGCTGCAAAAACCCAGGGGATTGTTCTGAACAAGGCAATTCCAGGAATGGCAGGCAATGGATGACATGCCTCTTTTTATAGCCCAGCCTTGATGATCCTAGACAATGATGCCCTCTGTATGAAAGGACGTTAGTGACTAAGAGGCTGCCTCTCCACACCCATTCCATGGGGCATTTGTGAAACCAGAAAAACATCACGTGGCAGGCAGCTTTTCCTCACCTTTTCGCTCTGTCAGATTCTTGAGTCTACTCTTTGAATGTAGAGACACAGAGTAACTGCCCTTAGTCACTGGATTAGTTTTCTGGGGCTGCCACAATAAATTACCATGAAATTCGTGGCTTAAAAACAACAGAAACTTACTGTCTCACTGTTCTGTAGGCTAGAAGTCTGACATCCAGCAGAGCTGCACTCCCTCTGGGGACTCCAGAGGAAAATCTGTTCCTTGTTTCTTCTAGCTTCCCGGGGCTGCCCAGGCGTTCCTGAGCTTGTGTCCTCCTCGCTCCAATCTCTGCCTTCATCTTCGCACCACCTTCGCTTCCACGTTTGTCTTCTCTGTGTGGTTCAATAAGGACACTTATCACTAGATTTAGGGCCCACCTGGATAATTTAGGATCTCAAGAACCTTAACTTAATTGCATCCACAGAGACCCTCTTGCAAGATAAGGTAACATTCAGCTGCTCTCGGGATGCATATGTGGGCACATTTTTTAGGGGCCACCATTTGGCCCACTATAGTCACTAAACATCTGTCAAGATAAAGTCACTTAATGTGACAGTTGAAAAGGACAATGAACTTTAACAGACCCCTCATCAAGAAGATATACAGATGGCAAGTAAGCATATGAAAAGATGCTCCATATCATGTGTCATCAAGGAAATGCAAATTGAAACAACAATGAGATACCACTACACACCTATTAGAATGGCCAAAATCCAGAAGACTGTCACAACAAATGCCAGTTGGAATGTGGAACAACAGGAACTCTCGTTCATTGCTGGTGGAAAAGCAAAATGCTACAGCCATTTGGAAGATGGTTTGGCACAAAACTCAACATACTCTTACCATATGATACAGCCATTGCATTCCTTGGTATTTACCCAAAGGAGTTGAAAACTTATGTCCACACAGAAACATGGATGTTTATAGCAACTTTATTCATAATTACCAAAACTTGGAAGTGATCAAAATGCCCTTCAGTAGGTGAATGAATAAATAAACTCTAGTACATCCAGACAATGGAATACTATTCAGTGCTAAAAAAAAAAAAAAAAAAAAAAATGAGCTGTCAAGTCATGAAAAGACATGGAGGAAACTTAAATGCATGTTGCTAAGTTAAAGAAGCCAATCTGAAAAGGCTGCATACTGTATGATTCCAACTATCTAACATTCTGGAAAAGGCAAAACTATGGAGACAATAAAAGGATCAGTGGTGGCCATGGGTTCTCGGGGAGGAAGGGATGAACTGGCAGAGCACAGAGGATGTTTAGGGCAGTGAAACTACTTTGCATGATACTGTAATGCCGGTTACATGTCATTAAATTTGTCCAAATCCATGGAATGTACACCACCAAGAGTGAACCCTAATGTAAACTAGGGACTTTGGGTGATAACGATGTGTCAATGTAGGCTCATCAACTGTAACAAACACACCACCCTGGTGTCATCAATTGTAGCAAATACACCACCCTGGTGGGAGATGTTGATAACAGGGGAGGCTATGCATGTATGGGAGTGGGAGGTCTATGGGAAATCTCTGTACCTTCCTCTCAATTTTACTTTAAACCTAAAACTGCTTTAGGAAACGGTCTATTAAATACCATGAAAAAAAGGGCCATGATGATGGAGGCAGTGAGTAGCAGTGATGGGGCCCGGAAATGAAAGCATTTACCTGGCTATTTTCTGCCATTTGGTCAATATTTCTAAGTTAACTATAAATGTAACAGGCAATGAAAACATCCCCCAGTGTTCTTTCCTAGCTTTCTGAAGCTCCCCCAATCTGTTGCACTGTACTGTGGGCCAAATACAAGAAAAGAACTGCTCAGCCAGGCTTCTGCATGTTGCTCATTTTCCTCGTGCCCATGGCAGCCTTGCCAACCTCTGCACTCTAACAGTTCATGCTGTTTCATGGAGACCCAAAAACTCTGACAGCCACGTTTCTCATGAAAATTCTTTCCCCACATAGTTGCCAAAACCAAACCGAAATAGCCAATACAATCAAAAGAGCTTCACTTGACAATTTCCTCTACACACACACACACACACACACACCGCACACACGCACACACCCTTTTGCTTGGCCTAGCAACACAATGGGAATGTAAACACGTTGTTAATGCAGTCGCTCTCAGTTGGCTTCCCAGATGGCTGGAGTTCAATAGATTTTTCCCCCTGATTTCCTCAGCTTCTCCTAGCAAGTGCTAAACAGCCATTACGCCTTTTCCTGCACATTGAGATTCATCTGCAGCTACTAAAGCGCCTCCAAAGTGCTTCAATTTTGCATGAGCGCTAAGCTGGGGCCTGGGAGACATTACCCAGTGCTGAAGGCCCAGATCATTAGAAGGAGCATGTAAATCCTCTGAACCAGAAATAAAAAGTGCAGAGATTTCCTTTGTGAAGTCCCAGCTGCAGCATTATGTAAAACACGCACCTTTGGCAAGATTGTATGTGGTCCCTTTTACCTGCTAAATTTTATTTTTGCCTTTTGTTCCCTCACTTTGTCATATATGTTCTAATTTTTTTAAAGCACTGTGCTTTATTTCATAGTCAGGAACATATTAATAATAGCCGTGAGCTATCACTATTTTTCTCAGGACGCCAGATCCCTCTTCACTTTTAATAGGGACGGAAGTTCAAAGTGCTGCTCAGGGAGCACCCACATGATAGGATTTTTAAACAAACCTGAAACCTGCTGAGTAGCAAGAAGCTTTGGGGTGTGGCGATGAGTTGACGTTTATGAGGTATGTGCAGGGAACATAAATCTATATTATTTAAGTAAGTATAGATGTAGGAAGTGTACAGATGTTGGATTTTGGAGAGAGATGGGGATAGAAGATAAAGGGATTATGAAAATTATTAAAAGAAGCGATTTTGTTCCTCTCCGTTTTTCAGTAGTTTCATCCGTGTCCATTATTACCTAAAAGTCCTATTTGTATTTTTCAAGGTGAACAGATTTTTTATCTGTACTTGGTCTGTATTCCATCTCTGCTCTCCTACCAGTGTGCTTGTCAGACCATCTTGCTGTAAATTAAAGCGAGCCTGTGGTCAGCCGGAGCAGGACCTGCGAGAGGGCGGTGCGGGAGGGCTGGCATTCGGAGAGTCCTGCAGTTCCGCGCGCTGTGGGCCTGGGCCGACGCCACCAGCCTGTGGAGTGGTGACCCAAAAGCACTCACGACGGGAAGGTTGACTCTGCATCCTTATTTGGTATTTCCTTTGCGTAGGGTTTTTTGAACAGTTACGGTAACATTTTATTTTTTTGTCTACAGTATATTCATTCAAGAGTAATAAACCAGGTTCCTTTTATATGGTTGCTCTATACTGATTTCTCTTTTTCCATATATGTATGTAATAGATCAAACTATCTTTATTTTATGATTCTGAGAGTAAAAATGTACATTTGTGATTAGATTCAGCAGTTCATTACTTATCTCTAAACATATTTCCAAGGACATTTATTAACTACTGCTTTATTCCACACTGCATATGCAAGTGGGATCTGACAGAAATGTGACTAAATGGGCTTATAATAGGGTGTGAAGTAAATGCATTCCAACTGGTAGATAAAATAAAATAGTTGATGAAAGATACACATATAAATGTACACAGTGATGTTAGGTGCATGTATTTACTGTCTATATGGCATATCCACTTTGTGCTGAAGCCCAGTTTTGTTTGTCAGCACGTGGTATGGATCCTTCAGACTGGGTAGTCCCATCCACTAATTTCCCTTTACTAAAAACATGGCTCGTCATGCATATGTCATCATCTATTAGTGTTAGTATAATCACAAAATATGACTTACTGTGATTCCACACCTCATGACGTTGAGCTGTACATATTAAATAGTCAGCTTTCCTGGTCTCCCTGGAGAGTGTTTATTCACTAGGCATGTATCCTTTGAAGAGGATATGTTTGTAAAAGAAAGGAAGGAGAAGAAAACTTTGCCTGGAGACATGAACAGGCACATGACTGTTCACTTGGCAGTATGATGTAGTTACATAAATATCTCAGGGAATTGGAGCTCATGGTGGGAAATAATCGTTTTCCTTCTTTCTTTTTCTTTGTGATGCTAGTGCAGAATGGACATGAAGATATTACAGTTTACACACAATATTCAGAATCAGGTGTCACTCTTCTGTCGTTCAAGTTTAAGTTTTTCTATGTCTTGTGAAAACACCAAAATAAGATTGATTATAAAGAAAGTGATACTGCTAATAAAACATTATAACCTAGTGTTTTGCATCAATTTGTTTGTTCAACATTTATGTTGGAAGTGCTATCTTGAAAAATATTTCAAGGAAAACATTTTGAAATTAATATTTTTGCTACATACACAGATTCCTCTGTTTTATAGCATTTTGAGCATAAATATTAAAATCACACATTCAGATATTTGGAAACTCTCAGAATTAATAGAAATTCTTCTTTGTATATCTGACAAGATGTTGCCAAATAAAAATCTTTTTAGGATTTTGGAGCTAAGCACTGAATCATGGTAAAAAAAAGACCAAATGTTATGGGATTAATAAGTATTTTCTTCATCCATTTATCTCCTGGTATTCATTTATGAATACCCACTGCATGCCAAGCATGTTATACATAGTCTACATCATTTAAATCTGTATTATGCTAACATGCAGTAACAATTAGACCTCCCCAAAGATAGAATGGCTCAAACATGATAGAATGATACATCTGTTTACATAACAGTTGCAGGAAGGCACCCTTAGTTGTTGGGCAGGTCTGTTCCCTTTGACCAGTCGTGGACCCAGACTCCTTCTGTCTTGTGGCTCTGCCATCCTCTCAAGCCTCATCCTCTTCTGCATCTAGCTAGTAGAAAAGGAAAGATAGCAAAGAGGACACTCACCACTTTCTTCAACAGCTTGGTCAAGAAAAGGTACATGTTCCTTCCACTCATATTCTATTGATTAGCATTGCTTTTGCGGCTACTTCTAAAGGAAAGGAAACTAGAAAACATGGTCAAGTTGTGGTCCCAGGAAGATGCTGGCAGTCTTTGCCACGCAGTCTGTCTATAAAGGTACTTTCTCTTAAAGACTACTTTTGATCTCATAACAGTCCTGTGAAGCACACTGGGAAAAGACTTTTTACCTATTTACTGATTGAAAGTTTAAGAAAATGAGAAATTTAATGCCCTACCTACAGTTACTCATGATGGTAGCCAAGCTAGGAACAACAATCTGGTTTTCTTCCTTTTCATCTGATATTCTATTTTTTCCTATATTTAACTCTCTGTCAGTATAGACTTCCATAACACAAAAAACAATAATCCAAATTTTATTTGACCTGATAATTTTTAGTATTTCAGTGTCATTGTGATTTCTTAAAAATCCAATTCCTGGTTTTTCTTATTGAAGTAACTTTATTAGTTCTGCTGTAGTAGGACTTCTAATACTCAGATCTATTTCTCCTCTCCTTCCTGGGCATACAGGAGTACTACATGTCCTGGCATCCATGCAGTTCAGCAGTACCAGGTGATTGCTTCTAGCCAACGGGCTGTGAATGAAAGTTGTGTTGCCACTGCCGAACCGAGGCATTTAAGAGCAGGTGTGAGTTCTCTGTGCTCTCTTCTCCTAGCTCAGAGATCCTGGTAGCCATGGTTGAGAGGATGTAGATTCAAGATAGGTGAAGCTCAGATCACTGAGAAAGCTCGTGTAGGACAGCTTCCCTGGAGACTTTTGTGCTGGAAAAATAGTCTTTGATTTTTGTAAAGCCTCTGAAATGAGGGGAGTTATTTAGTAACTGGCACAGCATAAATTATTCTAGCTTCTCAAATCATATGAGTTTGCTCATATTAAGGGGTCACTCTGCTAAGAGTTTTACATGTATCACCTCATTCAGTCCTTAAAACAACCCATTGACTTAGGAATTTTAATTCCCATTTTTCTGTTGAGGAAAGTGATACTTAGTGAGGTAAAGGAATTTTCCCAAGGTCATAAATCTACTCACTGGAAGAACTAGAATTAGAACCAGACCCTTCTCCAAAGATCATATGTCAGTCACGTTAATTGTATCTGGACCAGTATTGTCTTCTGGAATTCTCCGTAAAGCCTTATGTTTATCAAAAACTAAGTATATGTAACTTAGAATCATCAGAAGCACAAAGAGACGCTCTCTGTATTAAAAAAAAGAAGATTTAAATGCATTATAATTGGTTGCACTGTTTTCATTAAATCATTACTCCTTTGGCATGATAAAAGAATGATTTGAAGCAAAGATCTCAGAATATATAGAAATATTTTGGAAATTTCAGTTATTTCTCAGTCCCTATATAAAGTTAAAATTGAAAATTGGTGTTTTGGCAGGAGTTCAAACAACATACTCCTGACTTGAAAATATGAAATGCTAATATTTTTCATCTCTACTTGAAATTTCACAAGTTAAAATTTTCGTTCTTCTTGTAAATTAATGAGTCATTCTTGCATATTAGATTTCTTTTTAAAAAAGAAAGAGAAAAAAGAATCTTTCATTGGTCCTTGATCTGTGTTCACGCAGCTATTATAAACAATTTTGGAGGCTCTAAAAAGCATTAGGATAACTCCACTTTCCCCCCCCCCCACTCTTAGCGTGAATGCCAAGCATGTTCAAAGTTTAATTCAAAGCTTTTGATGATGTCTTTCTGGCTAGGGTAGGAGGTATGACTGCCATCATGAATGGAAGTTCCTTTCCTCTTAATATATATTCGGACATAATCACATATCCTTTAAATAAGTATGTAAAAGCATCCTGGGGAAAATATTATTTCATTAATTCAACAAATATCTGTTGTGTGTTTACAATGTGCCAGATATTGTTCTAGACCACATGTAACAAACAAATATCTCCACCCTGACAGAATTCATCTCTAGTTGGAAAGTAAAGAAAGACTCTAGAAGAAGTGATTGCACTCATCAATTTTAAATCTTCATTAAAATATGGAAGTTTGCTTGTCATGCCCCAAATTTGTCAGAACTAGCCTACTTAGTAATTTCCCTTCAGTTTCTTGGTGTCCCTGCCTCACCTGTGTAATGGAATAGCAACATAAGGAACTCCTAGTGGATGAGCCGTGCAAGCATTTTGGTTTCTGAAATATGTAGACTCTCCCACTCATCACATCAGGGTAGGTGGCTCTCTCTACACTTTAATATAGTGGGGATCCTAGGGGGTTAGTAAAATCCTAGGTGACTTGGCTGAAGGACAAGAAACTTACATGCAAATCACTAGAACTCATTCCTGCTTTTCAAACTCCATTTCTAAATATCGTAGCCATACCTTCATTGCCCTGGACAACCGACCTCTCCACCCAGACCTAACTCCCAACTCTGCTGAAAATTTCCAAAACTAGCCATGTCTTTCTTATCTATGTGCCTAATATAATTTTCAATCAGGGTGCCTCACCCCTCTGCAAAGTCTACATTAGTACCTCCAATGGTAATTTTGTGAATAGAATACAGTTTTATTCTCAAAATAATTGTTATTATAATACAGTATAATTAAAAGGAATTTTATAGATTTCAAATACTTTTTTTGTTTTGAGGAAGATTAGCCCTGAGCTAACATCTGCTGCCAATCCTCCTCTTTTCTCTGAGGAAGACTGGCCCTGAGCTAACATCCATGCCCATCTTCCTCTACTTTATATGTGGGATGCCTGCCACAGCGTGGCTTTACAGGCAGTGCCATGTCCACACCCAGGATCCGAACCAGCGAACCCCGGGCCACCGAAGCGGAACGTGGGAACTCAACCGCTGCACCACCGGGCTGGCACCTAGATTTCAAATAATTTTGTAGCTAATATATCATTTCTTTTCTCACAACCTAAAACAGATTTTTAGCCTCTTGCAAGCTGGGAAACCAAGTCTTGAAGAATTTAAGATTTTCCAAAAGCCAGATAGTAAACACAGAACAGGAATTTATTTTCTTATCTAAATAAATCACTAGGTTGTTATGTGTTAGGTGAATATTTGTTAGCCCCCCCAGTTGTAATAATATGGCCTGGATGAGTTGAATTTTTTAAAAAATGAACCTCTACAATTTGGTTTAAAAATTTCCTTAATAATATGAAATGTATTGCCTTTAAGATAAACAAATAGCCGTCCCCAATATCTTGTGTGTGAGCTTTATAAGTGGCAGTCATTCCAGAAGTGATTGCTCTTATGACTTGTTTCTAAATCATTCGGGATAAGTACAAAATGAAAGCCCACAGTATGCATAGTTACTATTCTGGATATATGTGCCTGGTTTCCATTGTCAGACTGTTTTCAGAGGGTCACCAAGAATACTGCTGTTAAGGCTTATAATTAAAGGATGATGTAAGATCATAGATCTGAAAAATTTTGTAATAATAATTAAAATTAAAATGATTAAAATTCCATTAAAGTAAATCAGATTAGTCTTGTTTACTAGTTGAGACAGGTTAAACTTCCTAAAGTATATGTGATTTTAAAAAATGTCATTTAAAAATGTCATTTAACAGACGAACTCTGTATGACTCCACTCATAGGTGGTAGTTAACATATGGACAAAGAGAACTGATCGGTGGTTGCCAGGGGAAAGGGGAGTGGGGGGAGGGCACTAGGGGTGAAGTGGTGTACCTACAACATGACTGATAATGATGTACAACTGTAATTTCACAAGGATGTTAACTATCATAATCTTAATTAAAAAAATGTCATTTCACTAATTACAATTTATAATTTTCACAGGCTCCTCACTCCACAGGACAAAGTTTTCTAGCTGCCATTTAAGGCTCACCAGGAATCTCCCTTCTCTCTACAGTCATGCATCGCTTAATAAAGGGGATACGTTCTGAGAAATGTGGCATTAAGTGATTTAGTCATTGTACAAACGTCGTAGAGTGTACTTACACAAACCTAGATGAGATAGCCTACTACACACGTAGGCTCTATGGTACTAATCGCATGGGACCACTGCCATGTATGCAGTCCATGGCTGACCGAAACGTGGGTATGCACTGCAGCAATTCCATGGTCTTTACTCAGTTCACGGAAACTACTCGCTTCTGTACTTCTCCGTGTTTTTCATCTCTGCCTTTTGACTTTGTGTCTCTGATTCCTCTCTAAGTCTTTAAACCAAACTATCCTTCAGCATCAAACTAAAATATTCCATTTCCCCATGTTTTCCCTGGTTTCTCCGTCTGAAGCTATTTCACTATAGCTTTCTTCATGGGCTTTTCAGAATTTTCCAAGTAACGGACGACTTTTATTCAGTAGATCAACATCTGGAAAGTGCTAAACAAAACCACACTGAAAGCTGTAAAAAGATGAGATTCTGTGTTTATGTTGACCGTAGGGTTCTATGGGTTAATAAATTTAGAGAAATGGCGGCAGTTCCGATTAAACAGACTTCTTTATGGCAGAACCTCTGATCAATGCCTTCAATATCCTGATGGGTGTTCTGAGTTTCTAAGAGGAAGATGTATTAAGCAGAAATCCCCAAACTTATTTGACCAAAGAATACTATTTTGAGACACAGCTTGAGAAATATTGGTGCAGTGAAAAGAACAGGAACGTTGGATTCAGACAAATGTCGATCCAAATCCTGATTTCTGTAATTATTGGCTGTGTCAACAATTGTTGAAATTCTGCTCTCTGCTCATTACTTATATTATGGGTACAGCAATGCTGATCCCCAAGAACTTGTATGCAGATCTACTGAGACACAGGGTAGATGTTCAAAAAATACTAGTTACCTTTGCTCTTCTGAGTTACAATTAAATTTACCTATATCTGGAACTTAACGTTACTTTGTATTATAGCTATATATGTACAAATCATTCATTTAGCTCACATTAACTAGACGATATTTGTGCCCATTACTTTACTGATGGATATACAATGCGTATGACAGAGTCCCTTAACTCAGTTAACTCCTATTTTCATCTCTAGTATCAGACAATAAACTTCTGAAGGAAGGATCGTGAGAAGTTCATCTCTATGGCTACCTTGGTGACTCCCGTGTGTGAAGTAGGTGCTGAAGAACAGTCTCTACAATGGAGTGTCACCCACAGGAGGACAGGGACCTTATCTGCCTTCTTTACCGCTGTATCCACGGCACATAGAAGAGTGCATGGCACAGAGTAGAGTCTCAGTAAATCCCTATGGAATGAATGACTGGACAAGAGTAATAGCAGGTCTACACTTCACAAGTACACAGTTAAAGAGATCCCCAAGAACGCATTATTATTCCCCAGCCTTATTGATTGGAATCTTTTTAAAAATTTTGTTAAAATTAATTCTGTTGAAATTACTAATGAATTGTGTGAAATAAGGACAGAAAGGAATCCAAGTAGTTAGATTTAGATAATTATTAAGAATTATACTTTCAAAGAAAAGTGTTGAAATATACATTCCAACATATATATAATAAATTTGATGTTTTAGGAAAAATCTTCAGATGAGTAATGCATTTGCTGTCTCAGTGGAATGTGCTTCGTGCCCTTCCAAATTAAACAAATTGCCATCATGTTTTTATAAAACTGCTTCTTTATATTCTAAAGAACATTGACACGCAAGGCAGAGGTTAATTGCAGAAAGCATTTTAGTTCCCATTTTGGTCTCAGAAAGGCTTCTTGGAACAGAGATTCAAAAGGTTTTTCATCATGATGGTTAAAAATAGGAATTAAATGATGGGCCAAAGCTGATAGGATTAATTTCTATCAACTCATTACAAACCTGCATGTAAGAGAGAATATTTTGCATGCCCACCACTCCAATTATCCTTGATACTTGCAGCTCTAAGCTTGATGGTGGTTGGAAAGTCAAATAAAAAGCTGACACGCGTGTGATGGAAAGGGGAAAAGAGGGTTGGCATTGTCAGAGTAAGTATCATTTGTCGTTCTATTGAAGTATCATCTTGCAATTAAAATTTCAAGTTTCAAAGGGGAAAATTGCATTTATCTATGGCTGTCATATAGCATTCTAGAAGCACTAGAAGTCTCCCAACTCCAGATACACAATCCAATGAATGTTTCCTTCTCAGTTCTAGACAAAACAAAAATATAACAAAACAAACACACATCCGCAATGGACATAGAATGCCAAACAGAACCAACTGGCTAGAAATTATCACATAACAAGGAATCAGGTCAATGACCTAGGTGTGAAATGCTTCCAAGCAAATCTCTGGAACCATTCAGTCGCAACTATGTTATTCTCTAACTTTTGGGTAAATTTATCTTGATCACAAAGATGGTAAATGTAATTTTAACAAATTTATACTCACAATACATCTAATACATCGGTAAGTTGTAATTCCCAATTACACAAAGTAATTTTAGTTAATTAAATGGCCTGTTTATATATTAAATATTATATTAAAAATTCAAGGAAAACATTTCGGAGAAAAGTTAGTAAATTATATGTTTACAGTGTCTTCTTTTCCTGATACAGTTCAAAGATTGTCAAATGACGTTGTATAACATAAAACAATGTCTTGATTGTAAAGTTCTGCCTTTCAAGAGGTCATCTTTTTAGTGAGAGTTATAAATTGCTAAAATAATTTTCAGTTCTTTATGGTATGATATTCCTTTAAATAATGATGGGTTTTTGTGTGATTTAATTTATATTAGGACGTCTAGAACTGATGTGTTTCATATTTCAGATCATATTAGTGAAAACTGACAGGATTAAGCTCTGGATGAAAGCATGAAAAAGAGACCACACTAATTCAATAACCTGTTGTAATATATTCCAGAACATCCTTACCTGCAGCTTTGTACATTTCCCACCAACCCAAGTCCTAACTGCGAATGTGCTATAATGAGATTTGGTAGAGTGACCTCTGCAGCTCTTCTCCCAGTAGGGAGAGTGCTAGAAGAAGTAGAATTGCCAGGTCTGCACAATATGATGCCTCCAGACTTCCCTGTGCTGCATGAAAGATAAAGTAATTGGGAGGAATGAGAAGTACAACTCAGGCACACAAAACACCTAAGTCTAATGTGCAATTAGGATGCTTTTAGTGAAACACGTGGGGTACCAGAAGGTGCAGACCTGATGACCACTTTTAAAAAAATCTTTTAAGATGATGCGTGCTTTTTGAGGATCACCTATCTAATAAACAAGATAAGTGAACAGCACAAAGCTGGAGGTAATGTTTGGTGCATCTTTACATTTCTGGGACTTAACATAATTTTTAACATTAGTAGCCTTTTAATATATGTTGACAGCACTATAGATTACATTTCTGGAGGAATATGGATAATGTTTTGAATAATTATATAACAGTTTTTATCATGTGTTTGTGATCACTTTATAATAATCTCCTAGAAAAACACGATTTGTGATGCCTGACCACTATTATGAAGTTAAAATTATGCTAGAGATAATTAATAAATGTCATTTACCAGATTTTATTGCCATATTCAGGTATAATCTCACAGAGATCCAATCAGAGGGTTGCATTTGCACCTGGATTTCTAAAATCATTTGAAACTCCCTGTTAACAAGTGCATGTTCGTACTCATTATAAGACTTCTTGGTATAGCATGCTAATTACTTTCCTGCACTCTGACTCCCAAACCACGATGAATCCTATTATAAAAGCAAATCACCGCAAACTTCAAACAGCAACCATCCTCGAGATGCTGCTATTAAAGGAAGAAGATTGATGGGAAATCTTTGATGTTATCAGATGTGATGAAAAATACGCATTTGTCTCGAGTAAATCCTGTAGACTGAAGCATTTCCCCCCCACCCTTAAATAACCTGAAACCAATTTCAAGTTCCCAAATGCTCTTCAAAGCAGCCTGCCCTGGAAGTAATGCTGATGGCATTTCGAATTTCAAGGCAGCTTGCTTTTTCCATCTCAAGACTTCAAGCATATTTGAAATTTTAGTTTCAAAGAGAAAGGATATTACCTACTTTTACCCAAACCACTAGCCTCTGGTTTGATGAACAAAATGTCATGGTAATGAACTTACCTATGGCAATGAAAACATGGTATGCAACCAAGTAACTCAGAGTCTGAATAATGCAGTTGATTCTAGGGAATTCTAAGCTGTAAGTGTTTAGGGACTTCATGCTTCATTTCTTTCTTGTTCTCGTGTTGTTGACCAAAAGTTGGAATGCAAACTTTGGGCATATGGCAGTACAACTGTACACAACTGTAACTGAGCCATCTCCTCCTGAATGGGGCGTCTGTGCAGATGAAGACAAAAATCGGTGTGTGCTTGACTCCTGTGCCCACAGGGAGCCTGGGCCGCACAATTCAGAACATTCATACCGTGAATAATCCCTGCAGCAGGAGGGTCTGCCTGTGGCTTCTTAAAAGGCTTCAGATTTGTGGTCAGCGGAAACATCCATGAGCCTATTTGGGCTAAAGGATACAGTGGTCCCCCTGCAGTTCCCCTGGCATTTAATTAGGTTTCCTGTAATTGCTTTAAGTAAGAGAGGGGCATTGAAACCTGAAGTTATCATCTTGGGACACAAAATATTTGTGTGTGGTTTTAATATCCTGAGCCCGTTTGCTGCTGCTCTGCGTTTTGGAAAGAGCCATCGTGGTGCTGAGGAAATACGCTCTGCAGGTTTGCCAGCCCGTTGGTGGCTGTAAATGCACGGCAACAACATTTAAACGAAGAGCGTTGTTTCCAGTAACTGAACTTCTGCACGAAGAGAGAAGGTATCGATAAGTACAACGGGCAAAAGTCTTCCACATCGGAAGGTGTTTTAAAAAGAAAGGTTGGGGGAGAAGAGGAAAGAGCTGTGCTCCATCTTTGCATGAATTTCTAGCTATCAGGAAAATGAGAATACTACAATAAGAGGAAAATGGGAGGCCTCAACAGAGACCAGGAAAGTAGTGTTCATAAGTTGGGATTTTTACTGTGGAGGTTGTTTTGTTAGTTGGACATTGGCTAAAATAATATACTAATCTTTACTTAGAGGGGTGGGGCGTTGGGATGTGCCAGTCATTTGAAAATTCTTTTTAAACTGATAATTGTGTAAACATAAAAGGATTACTAATTTTCAAAACTTTAAAATAATTTTAAATATACTTAAATTTTTTGATCCCTTCAGGATCTTGCCCTGCCTTTGGCTTGTAAAACCCACTTTCCTGGGCTTCCTTCCAGTTCAGGGACTCGTGAGTGGCCCCAAGGGCTAGTTGTTTCTCTGACTCCACCCCACCAGCTCCTGACGGGAAACACTGTTTATTCCCCGCCATGGGACAGCACCTACTTCTGTCGGGTGGTCCTTAATTTCCCTGGGCACTTTTACCCATTTGAGCATGTGCTAGGTTTTAGAATAAGATCTGGAACACTTTTTAGGATATCCAGATGACACCACTTTCATGTCACCTATACCAAGAAGTCAAGATCAAATATTTTAAGAAATCATAACTTTTTGGAAATAACTCTCTGTCTTGTACGTATGATATATATAAATATTAAATTCTCATCTGATTATGTCATCTACTTGCTTAAAATACTTTAATAATATCCATGACTCTCAGAAGGAAATCCCAAATCCTAAATATGGTGTGCAACCGTGGTTCTGAGACTGTAGCATGCCTCAGAATTCGTGGAGGGCTTGTCGAAACACGGATTGCTGGCCTAACTCAAAGCTTTTTTCAGTGAGTCTGGAGTGGGGCCCAAGAATTTGCGTTTCCAGTAAGTTCCCAGGTGATGCCGATGAAACTGTTCTGGGGGCCGCACGTTGAGAACCACCGGTCTACAAGACTGTAGTAGACTGGTCCCTTTCTTGTCTCCAGCTTCATCTCATGCCGCTGTTCTCTGTGGCTAGGGCTTAGTTGTCTTCTCCTGGATTCCCAATCTGCTTATGCTCTTTCCGGCTTCTTCCCGTACAGCCTGTCCCTCTCCCAAACCTACCTCATGTTGGATCCTTCATACTAAATTGAGTCCCCTTGTTATTTGCTCTCATTGTCCCTATACTTCTCCTTTGTAGCACTGAACACAATTGTAATAAAGTAATAAATTGGGTAATCTGTAGTTAATCTGTGCCCTCCTCACAATAACATAAGTTCATTGAGGGCAATGGCGACCTTACTCATCAGAGATTCACAAGTGCCCACTGCAATATCTTTTACATAATTGATACTTAATAAATATTTATTCAGTGAATAAATGAATATATGAATGAATAAACAGTACAAAGCAACACATTTAATCTTTCTTACTGTTCTCATACTTGACCCAGAGAAAATTCTCCTATTCCCTAAGGGTGCCCCTGCTAGATCTCGCATGAGACACTCCATTCTGGAAGTGTGTGTGGAGACCTGACAGTTGTCGACATATGTTGTTTAGATGACCCTTCCTGCTCAGTGCGAAGAGGCACATTGCAGAACGAAACTCTGAAATAGGCTTTGATGTCTCGAGATAAATACCCCTGAAATGATACTCCCAGATTATTAGTTCAATTTTTATTATTTAGGATTACATAATTCTGTGAAATAAATTCTGAATATTTTAGCATTTTAACTGGAGGCAACTCTAACGGGATTTTTGTTACGTTGTGATTATAAATATTTGGGCTTTCAAAATATTATGCATGAAAACCTTGAAGTCATACATTCTTTGGATAGAATAGCAGAGGTTTGTTAACTAAAGCTAGTATTTCTTTCAAAAAAAGCAATGTGCCTTAATAACTGAAACCCAACTGTTAAAGTAATTTAGTCGTTAAATATACCACGTATTTGTAAATTGCTAGGTAATATTATAATAAAACCGGGTATGCATGTGCACATATATTTATGATTTATGCACTTATAATTATAGTTTTAGATGATTCTGTCTCATTTCATTTGAACTAAGTCTTCCTAAGAAGATTTAGATTCGTAAAGCTGTGTGCAGCACATGGATGTCTTACCCACAACCTATACAACTGAGGGTAGAAACCTTAGAAGATGTGAAATTCAAGTTCACATTTGAGTATACAGAGGAAGATAATTTGGTGAAGGGTGAATATTTGGGGAAAGGTGTAATTCTGTGAAGTGGCAGAGGTACTCCATTCTCATCTTCTGGCGAGTCTGGAAGATTTGAAAGAGCAAACAAGAGAATGAAAAAGTTGAGAGTCAAGTAACTGGAGGCAGAGGAAAATCAGAGGAGTTGAAAGACAGTATCTGGGATGTTGATCTATGGCATCAGGAAGGATCAGTGGGGGAAAAATTATGGTATAATGTTTTGTATTTCTTTAGTAAAATCTTCTCCTGACTTAAATCCACCTTTCTCTGATCAGGTCTCATTGTCCGGGAAGTGAGCATTGAGATTTCACGCCAGCAAGTGGAAGAACTCTTTGGGCCTGAAGATTACTGGTGCCAGTGTGTGGCCTGGAGCTCAGCGGGCACCACAAAGAGCCGGAAGGCCTATGTGCGCATCGCATGTGAGTCACTGTGCCCAAACACCATGGGTTTTGGAAACTGATGGAATGTGGGAAAATTTAGACTTTGACTGCTCTAGCATCAAAGAAACCTGGTCAAAAACTGCTCCCAGATCTCTGCGTTTGAGCTACACTTTCCCTTAAGTCACTAGAATTTTATTTATTTATTTATTTATTTTATTTTTTTTTATTTATTTGGTGAGGAAGACTGGCCCTGAGCTAACATCCATTGCCAATCTTCCTCTTTTTGCTTGAGGAAGATTGGCCCTGAGCTAACATCTGTGCCAACCTTCCTCTATTTTATGTGGGATGCTGCCACAGCATGGCTTGATGAGTGGTGTGTAGGTCTGTGTCCGGGATCTGAACCCGCAAACCCCAGGCCACTGAAGCAGAGCATGCGAACTTAACCTCTATGCCATCTGGCTGGCCCCTAGAATATTTTGGTTTTTGTTTCAAGGCAGTGAGTAGTTTTCCCTTAGGGACATGAAAGAATTAGTGCTACTTTCAAAAGATTATGAATTTTTTTAAATCTGGTAATAATTAGGTCATAGGAAAACCAAGTATATTCCTTTAATGAGTTTATTCTGCCAATTTCTTAAGACAATGTTGACTAGTTTTGCTATTGGAAATAGAGACTATCCAGAAAAAAACTTCTCAATTTATTTTGGAACCATTCTAGTGCTTCAAGATACACCACTATTTTCCAAACTGTATTAATTTCTAGAGTATTCATGTTCAGGGAGAGGTTAAAGGTGCCTCACAAAAGAGGCTTCTATAATCAAATAAACATAGGTAATACTTTTTTTGGACAAAGTTCAAGAGGTTTCTTCTTTGCCAAACTTCTCAGATTCTTTAATCTGCGAGTGTATGTATTATCCCCAAGACAAGATGTAGCCTGCAGCTCTTTCTGCAGACCCCTTTTCTCAATGAGTGCTATTCACACCTCTAGCAGAACGAATGCTGCTACAATCTATCTTAAATTCCATACTGAGAAATTTTCTCCAGTGTAAGACCACTGAAATTTATGTAATTTTACTATCTCATCCCCTTTGCATGTCTGCATTTTACTAAGTTCCATTTTGTAGTGGGTGTCAATATCCTTTACCTCTAATGTGTCACTAAGTCCCAACAGTCTTGGCTGTGATGCCTCTCCCCATTCTGTACTCACCTCTTCCCTTCCTTCTCCTTGATCTGGATCCCAACCATTGCAAATACTTCCCAGTTCACATCCATGGCTCAGGGCTAATCCCTATTCCAGTCCTTCCTCCATCTTACCACAAATGCAGTCTTCCCCACTTCCATCTCTGCTTAAAATTTGACAGTGTCTTGTGAGGTAAAGTCAAAATTCCTTACAATGGCATATATCTTTGTATTAGTTTTCTAGGGCTATTGTGACAAAATACCACAGATTGGGTGGCTTAAACAAGAGAAATTTATTTCCTCACAGTTCTGGAGTCCAGAAGTCTGCGCTCAAAGTACTAGCGGTACTGGCTTCTGAAGCCTCTCTCCTTGGCTGACGATGGTCACCTTCTCCATGTCTTCACGTAGACTTCTCTCTGTAACGGTCCAGGTCCAAATTTCTCTTTTTATAAGGACACCAGTCATATTGGATTAAAACCACTCTAAGGGCCTCATTTTAAGTTAATCACTCTTTAAAGCCCTATCTCCAAATAAAGTCACATTCTGAGGTACCAGGTGTTAGAACTTCAACATGGGAATTTTAGGGGGCCACACTTCAGCCATAACAACCATGTTCCATGGTTTACACATGCAACCTATGTTTCCAACTCTGACCACAAAGAATTTCTCCCTTCCAGTCACACTAGATTAGCAATATTTTGATTTCCATGCTTTCCAACTATTGTTCATAGTGAAAGCCTTCATCCTTCTTTTGCTTTCCTTCATTATTTGTAAAAATTCATTTATTCAACAAATATTTAGTAGGCATTTACTCTGTTCTTGTGACAATTGTGGGTGTTGGGTATGGAGCCAGAAACAAAACATGTAGTGATCCTGCCCTCATGGTGCTTATGTTCTGGTGAGGAAGAGCAAACTCCAAATAAAATAAATAATAATCAGGAACAGAGCAGATGGAAGCGGTATGAAGAAAAATAAAGCAGGCAAGGAGGATATGTTGTGCTGGGCAAGGGTGGTCAGGAAATCCCTCTGGAAGAAGTTGACAATTAAAGAAACCTGAAGGAGGGGAAGGAGGGAGCCAGGCCGAGGGAAGAGCAAGTGGCACAAGTACAAATACCCTGAGGCAGGAGTGTGCTGGCAGGTTCCAAGAAGACCAGATGGGCCAAGTGGCTGGAACACAGTGAGAGGAGACTCTTAGATGAGCTAAGAAAGGAAAGGCCCAGAGGTAAGGATGGGAGGGCAGTGTGGAGATGGCCTGAGACCCTGAAAGTGTGTCTTCTTCGGCTCTTAGGATGAGGTAGGAACTTTAGACAGAGGAATCCATGATCCGACTTCCATTTTTGCAGAATCTCCTGTCTGCTGTGTTGACACCAGAGCATGAGGGGCAAGGGTAGAAACAGGAAGGCCAGTTATGAGGCTTTGGCTATGAGAAGTGTTAGGCTAGCATAGATTGGAAGCAGTGGAAGTGGTGAGACCTGGATTCTAGATGTATTTAAAGACAGAGGAGCGGCTTCTATTGAGAGATTGGATGTGGGATCTGAAAGAAAGACAAGAGTGATTCAAAAGACCTGAGCCTTTTGAAGGATGTTTTTCAAATGTCCCTAGTGAAGTCATTCCCGCCTCGTGGGTCTCTGGAGTGATAAGTGTTCCGTTCTCAATACTTTCAGAGCAGCTTGTCACTATGCTGAATATAGGGCTTGTCTCAATTGGATCATACTGACTTGTAATGTCTGTGTTTCATGACAGTGAGTTCCTTAAGATGAAGAATTCTATTTTATTTAACTTTATCTCTTCAGTGCTTAGCACAATGCCTAGAACATCATAGATGTTTGATAAATTTTGTTGAATTAAAATTGTTGTAAAGAATTTCTGGTGAAGTTTATCAAAATACTCTGTGTTAACCTTTCTTCTCTGAGCATACCTAAAGAGATTTTCTCCATGTCTTAAGTGGATTCTCCATGAAACAGACTCCGAGGTAAGAGACACACGTGGGCAACGTATTGAAGAGTGTTCTTAGGAACCATATCTTGGAGAAGAGAAGGCAGTAGGTTTGGGCAGAGAGAGAAATTGATCTGGAGTGTAGCTAAAGAAATGATGACCCCATAGGGAGCTCTGGAGCTCGGTGGCCTTTCAGAGTTGTCCCACCTGGAGGCAAAGAGGTTGAACATGCCTTTATTTCCCCACATACTCTAGTAATTGGATGTGGGCTCCTCTTCCCCTGCCAGCCCCACCAGCTTGTGTGAGCTGGGTAAAGTCAGCTGTCCTCAACTGAGGGCAATTCCAGGAGAGAGAGGCTGAGAGCCTTCACCTCCTGCACTCCCAACAGGTGGGCTCTGTCCCGAAAACGGGTCTCGCTGGCATACCAAAATATCCACAACAATCGTCTACCACAAATCTTGAAGGATTTATTTTATTATTTATGAATAAAAAAGGCACTTTCAAACATTTTAAAAAGAAAAAACTAATTACTTTGGTCAGATATTTAAATAAATTCAAAATTTGGTTCTAATTATAATCAAAAGAGGTACAATGATATAAAACTCTTTTGTTGCTATGTGTTCATTAAAATCAAATATAAATATTTTAAATTGCCAATATACAACCCATACTGAATTGCCTTGCCTAAAAGCTGAAGTTTAAAGACTGCATACTTCCAAATGATGAATCTCGTTGTGCCAATTTCATATGTATATAAATAAATATATATTTAATATATAAAAGTACATATATACAATTTTCTCTATGTATATCCCTATTCTCCATGTAAAAATTAAATACCTATAAGAACCTCATCTTTCTTTGCAACGTGTTACATAAATGTTGCTATTTACTTCACAGCTTTTAACAGTTTGACATTTTCAAATAAGAAAACAAACTCTTCTTCTAGTAAGAGATTAATTTGCCTATAGCCCTTTCCATCTTCATGTAATAAGACTGAAGAGCAGTTTGCTTGTACTTCCTTAATTAACCGAACTCACCTGTGTGTGGCCAAGGAATGCCATCCAGTGTGTAAAGATTTACTCGTATAGATTTACATCATGATGAAAAAAAGGTTAAATCTCAAATTCCGTCTGTCAAAACTGATCTCCACCAAGTCAGTCCTGGCTAATGTAGCAGGAAGCTTGCAGACTTTCCAGTTTGCTCTGAGTCAAGTGAGCTGTGGTGATTTACCCAGTAATATTTGACAGATGGCCGTCATGTAAACCGCAATTAAAGTGCAACTGTCTCAGGTGAAGAGAACTGTGATGCTAAGGTTAAATAAGTACAATTACCTCTCGTCTAATTAGATTTATATTCATCGTGTGTACCATCGAGGGGTCCATAGTTCTTTCATGAAAAAGATCTATTTTCAGAAGTCTGTAATGCAGAAATGAATATTGACTATTCATTTATTTGTTTGTTTGCTTTGATTGACACCTGAGCTAACAACTGTTGCCAATCTTCTTTGTTCTTTCTGCTTTTTCTCCCAAAATCCCCTCAGTACATAGTTGTGTATCTTAGTTGTGGGTCCTTCTAGTTGTGGCATGTGGGATGCCGCTTCAACGTGGCCTGATGAGCGGTGCCATGTTTGCGCCCAGGATCCCAACCGGCGAAACCCTGGGCCACCATAGTGGAGTGTGTGAACTTAACCACTCGGCCATGGGGCCAGCCCCCTATTTATTTGTTTGATTATAATATTTCATACATTCAAACTATATAAAATATAAAAATAAGTTTGTGAGACAATCAGGGCAAATGGAGAAAAGAAAGTATGAAAGTTCAGATTCAGCTAGGCATGAGCTCTAGCCTGCTCTGGAATCCTGACATTTGCTAGAGGGAAGCGCCGAATGTCCTGGTGGGGCTGTAGCTTCCATTGCAGACAGAGAAGTTTCTTCCGAGAGAAATCAAATTGACGCTATAATGACCGTCTAAAGTAGAACCCTTCTGGTAATACAGCTGCCAGTTTCAGGGGGTTGTTTCTTCCAGTGTCCCCTGTTGTAGACCAAAAGGAAAATTTCGAGTGTTGAGATAGGAAACTGTAATTCAGGCAAAATTCTAGCAAACACTGTCTTTCTCCAGGAAATGTCTTGGTTTTGCTCTGGCTGCTTTCGCTGCTGTTGTGATTGTTGATAGTGTCGTGGTTGCTGTTGTTGGGGAAGAATATAATGTGAAAAGAGTAGCACAGTGGAGTGGTTAGAGCACAGATTTGGGGCCACGTCGACTGATGTTCAAGTCCTGGTTCCATCACTTACTAGTGTGACCTTGGTCAAGGGACTTAACCCCTCTGAGCCTTAGTTCCATCAACCGTGAAATGAAAATGATAGGCTTATTTTTAAGATTAAACTAGATAAACTTGTAAGGCATATGGTATGGTGCCACACACAAAGCAAATGCTCAGTAGGTGACAATAGGTGTTCACAACAATAGATGTAACCATTCGTACACTTATTTGTGCATTTTGAAACACATTGATACTAAGTTAACTTTAAAAACCGAAAAGTCTCTCCTTATCTTGCCATTTCATGTCCCAGGCCTGGACTGGCAATCCTGCAGGTTGAAACTCTCTGCTGATTCACATATAATTCAACTGTGCTTTTTCTCCCCATGCCTGAGGATGGAGGAGCGCTCCATGTGGTCACCCTTGTCCTGGAATTCGGGAGGTATAGTGGATTTAAGTGCACAGAGAATCCAGCTTCCTGGGAAGGTAGGATAGTCCTTAGGATTTTTTCTTTATCATGTGTGCAAACCAATAAATCACAGCCGTCCATGGTCACAAAGGCCACTGGCTACGGAGAGGAACAAGATAGTTCCTGGAAAGGGTTGAGGAGGATCAGGCCCTCCCTGCCCTCCTCCCCCAGCTCCCTGGGATCGGAACCACCTTGTGAGCTACCTGTGAGTTTGGACCAAGCATGCTCATATGTGCAGTCTGTAGTGTCTAGCACACTGTCCAGAACAGCAGTGTCCAAAGAAATATAACGCCAGCCGCATATGCCATTTAACCTTTTCTAGTCGCCACCCTTAAAAAAGTAAAAAGAAGAAGGCAAAAATAATTTTAATAATACATTTTATTTAGTCCAATATATTTAAACAATCGTTTGAACGAAACCAATATAAACAAGTGTTAATGAAACACTTTACATTCTTTTTCTCATACCAATCTTTGAGATCTGATGTGCTTACACTTACAGTACTTCTCAATTAAGATGAGCCACATGTGCTCCATGTTAGCTCAGGGCTAATCTTCCTCAAAAGAAAAAAAACCTACTCTCTTAGCAAATTTCAAGTATACAGTACTGTATTGTTAACTATAATCACCATGCTGTACATTACATCCCCAAAACTTATTCGTCTTGTAACTGAAAGTTTGTACCCTTTGACCAACATTTACGTGGATTTAGCTCATTCGCTCCTTGCAGCAGCTCTAACTGGTGGGTGTTGCTGTCCTCATTCCACAGCTGAGGAAATTGAGAACAAAGGGAGATTTAAAATCCTGCCTGAGTTCACAGAGCCAGTCTACGAGAAGCTGGTCAGTCTAGCAATGGACTCCATGCCTTGAACCAACACAAAGGGTACAAATACAAGACGAGTTAACAATTACTTTTATGTGAGGTGGCAGTTCACTAAAATGTCTCCTCTTCCACACGTGCAACTTTACAGCTCACTGTTATTATAGAGAAGTGTGAGGAGGCCCTGGCTTCCTGCATCGCTCCTCGCTGCTTGGTCTGCTACCACCACACCAGTTTCCTTGCTTCCGGAATGCAGTACCCTCATTCCAGATACAGGTTGTTTGCAACGACTGGTCCTTTCCACCTGGAACATTCTTCCCCAGCTCTAGTGTGGCTCACTTCCTCCTTTCATTCAGGTTTCTGCTGAGGTGTCACCTCTTCAGAGGGGTCAACCCTGACCAATTTACCTAAAACCGACTGACCCATCCCGGCCCTCTCCTAACCCCAAGGCTGCTTTATTTTTCTTAAGGACGTTTCTCTTCATCATTATTTGTTTTCTTTTATGTTGACTGTTCCACCAGTGGAGTATAAACTTCACAAAAGCAGGCACTTTATTTTCTTCATCGTTATATCCCAGTTGTCCCAAAATAGTGCCTTGCACATGGCTGGTCTTAGGTAACTGAAGACAAATAAATGGAATGAAATTGAATTAAACTGAAAGCATATGACGGGACAGAGTGATGCTGCCATTCAATGCTAATGATTTCTTCTTTTAGTAAAAAAGTTTTATTGCCCAAGGAATCTAAGGACCTCGGATGACTGAAGTGATTGCCTCTGTGCTCTCCCCACTCCAAACCTCTGTTACACTTTTGTACTTGTCTATTTTCTCCATAGCACTCGTCAACTTCTAACCTACTATATATTGACTTATTTATTATGTTCATGGTTTGTGGTCTGTTCCCCTCACCCACTTAGGAAGTAAGATCCAGATGGGCAAGATTTTTGTTTGGCTTGTTCGCTGATGAATTCCAAATGCGTGCAATGATCCTGGCAAAGTGTAGGAACTCGATAAGGATATTCAAGGAATGAATGAATTAGTATTTCCATACTGGGGGTGGTAGTTCTCCAATTAAATATATGCGTAATCTTGTGAATGATTGTGTTTGTTTTCATATACAGGGGTCATTACTTGTGGCCTTATATGTTACTTTTTCATTTCCTACCTGTCTACTTGACATAAAACAAAAGTAATTATATAATTTAGCCAAATAATACATTTCTTCACCCAGGTGTTCTGAAAAATTTGGGTTATACTGTGACAGTATCTGGCAAGCTGATGTCAAATGCCTTGGTAGAAGTCGGCAGGCTTGCCAGCGCACCAGAATAAATGACCTGTTTATGAACAAGCATGTCTGAGCTGTGGTTTGATCCCTTGTGCAACGACTTCAGCCCCCAATAAGCCCATTGTAAGTTATAGAGACCAAATTTTGAAATAGATGAGATTAATTGCACAATTTAGACTTTTTAGATAATAAGAGAGACGTCTTTAATAATAATTTCTCCTTGTTTCATATATATCTCAACCGTTCTATTAAATAGCTCATCGTGTGGTTCCTCTGTCAAGCTTAAAACCTATCTGATTGCATCAGTTTGTATTTTTCCAAACACATTTGCTTTTGTATTTGGACAGAAGTCCCCAAGATTCGTGGAGCTCCTACAAATGTGTAGACATTTGTAGCCCATATTTATTCTGAGAGGTAGACGTCCAATTGATTGAACACTGTTCTGTCAGTTATATTTTGGGGGGCGAGCATCTATCTATGTGTTATAGGGGGGCTGGTAACCCACTGAACTAAGATGTGTTATTAAAGGAATGTTTTATGCTGGACGAAAAGGGAAGTTTATGGCTAAAATGCTTATTTGCAAAAAAGCTTGTCTGCAATCATTGTATTTTTTTGTACTCTGAGAAAAGAGCCTTAACTTTCTGATATGTCAGGTTCCTCATCCATAAAGTTGGCATGTTTCTTATTATTTATCCCTAAAACATACCTTAAAAATATTGTGATGACATATAATCATTTTTTTCTGAAACTAAAGATGCAGTGTGAATATAAGCGTGGCTTGTATGGGGGGGTTTTCCCTCCTTTTCTCTGTAATGGATGTCACTTGGAGTTGTAGCTCTAAAATATTTATTTTTAAAAAAACTCTTTAGCAAAACTTTCTGAATACAACTATGTTTGTTCTATAAATGCCCCCAAAGCCAAGAAATAAATAAGAATGACTGAAATTGTACGTCCCCTCTGCGAAGACTTTGTTCACCCAGATTTCTCTGTTTCAATGACCTCAGTGGCTGTCTCTGCAGTAAGGGACAGCCCTGCTTCCCCACATCTGAAGACATTGCCATGACAATCCTTCTGCTGGTTTGCTTAAAGGTCATTCCAACCTCCGTCCCTGGATATGAACTCTATGATATTATGAAGCTGTCAGAGGTAAATTCCCAGGACTGGTCAAAAACACTAGTTTTTTAAATGGCAAAAAGAGGTTACAAAATAATTACAGGAATAAAATCAAAGTCTTTTGTCTTCATTCTTTTGGCTTTAGAAAGCTCTGTGTTCTAGTAGTCAATATTCCTGGCGTGTGCCTGACTCTGCTGTAAGCCCCGTAGTGATGCCCCAGCAGGCCTCTGAGGTACGTTCTGTGATTGTCCTTATTATGCAAATAACCAAATAGAAGCATGGAAATATTAGGTAACTTGCCCAAGTCACTTGTTTAGGAAATGGTAAATCTGAGTTTTAAACAAACTTTTCTCTTTGCAGTCCAATTCGTTGTACAGATTTACAGAAATATGTAACAAAATTCTTGACTTTTCACTCTAACCATGGAGGAAACTTCATATGGTTTATTTTTGTTGTTTGGTTGGTTGTTTTTTGTTTGTTTTGTTTTGTATTTTACAATATTAGAGAAGAAAAAGCAAGTAAAAAAACTCCACCCAACATTTTTTTATCTACTTTGTCCCTTACATTTAAAAATCACGAGTGGCTGAATATAAAAATTTTTTTCATGATTTTTAAAAAATTCCAGCAATGATAAAATACTTTTTTTCCTGGAAAAGAAAACCGTAGCCAACTTTCTAGGATACTGTGGCATTGTCAGGTGTTTTTCACCTTTAATAAGCGCCCGAAGCTCAGAACGCTGATCTAGCTCTCCCGAAATCGGTTGTACTGCTTGGTTCACAGCACTTACTTCTCGCTAATAGCCAGATTTGGTGGTTTAAGTACAAGTTATACTTTATATGACGACATAATTAACCCTTTTTATCGTTATTGGGAGAAAGGTATATTTTTCCCCTTTAAGAACGCAGGTATTATTATTATATGTGACCGTGGAATTATTTTATTTGCTAGAGGAACCCTTTGAAAGTACATTAAAACAAAATTTTGAGAAGTTAAAATGTGTCTAGCACCTCTGTTCATTGAGCATGGAAAATAGTTAATTGCAAGTTTATTTGAAAGCTTGAAAATCTGCATCATAGTCAGGCAGCTGTATTTGCTTCACGCAGGGTCAGGCCTGCGGCAGAAAGGACAGAAGATGTCCAACAGCAGATAAACACTGCGTGGGACTCTTCCACGGACAGAATTTCCCTGGGTCTAGAGCCGCTGGGTCAGGACCAGCTCCATTCGGGAGGCAGGAAGCTTCATTCTCATACTTGGAGCGTGGCCTCTTGGTAGAAATAAATACAGTAATTAATTTATTTAATTAAATATCAGTGCAGCCATGAACTCAGAGTTTGACAGCTACACTGATTTGAGGCCGGATGGAGTGGGTATCTAAACAAGGACATTTAGAGAAGACTTTCATGTAACAGCACTGTCCTATGAGTTTTTATGTGTATTACCTCATTTAATCTTCACAATAACGCTATGAGATAAGCACCCTAATTATCCTCACTTCAGGGATGAAGAAACAAAGCACATAAACCTCATTAAGTACAGAAACAGGATTAAAGTCAAGCAGGTGGATACAGGCTCAATGAGTGTAACCCCATGGTGAACTGGATCATGGCCCCAAACATATCAGGGCCTCATCCCTGGAACCTGCAAATCTTAGTTTACATGGAAAAAGGATCTTTGCAGATGTGCTTACATTAACGATCTTGAGATGAGGCGGTTATTCTGGATTATACGAGTGGGCCCTAAATGCCAATCACAAGTGTCCTTATAAGAGAAAGGTGGAAGGAGATTTGACACAGATAGAAGAGGAGGCAGTGTGAGCACAGAGGCAGAGGTTCGGGGGATGCAGCCACAAGCCAAGGAATGCTGGCAGCCACCAGACTAGACGAGGCAAGCTGTGGCTTCCCCCTGAGAATCCCTGGATTGAGTGCAGCCTTGCCGACCCCTTGATTCTGGCCCAGTGAGGCTGATTTCAGATTGCTGGCCTCCAGACTATGAGAAAACAAATGTCTGTCACTTGAAGCCATTAGGTTTGTGGTGATTTCTATAGAAAACAAATACAACCACAGTGCAATACTCGTCCTTCAACAGATCCACGCCGTGGGGTAGCTGGTGAGCTTGAACAAGTGAGTTAGCCTTTCAGGTCCTGGTTGTACTGTCTGTGCAGTAAGGGGGCTGTACTGTGTGAGTTCTAAGGGCTTTTTCAGTTGTCCATCATGAGAGAAATTGTTCCCAGACCTTCAGTAAAGGGGGTGGCCAGATTATTTGGGAAATTGAATCAATTTGGCATTCATTAAGGATCTACATGTACTAAGCACCAAACACCAAGATATATTTGACCTCAAGGAATTTTTAAAATTTATAAATTTAGCATCCAATTGGCTGAGATTGCTTTGTCTTTCTGAGGCAAAACTTAGCAATGATATAACATCTGATAGAAAGATGGCTAACTGTGCAGACGTACCTCATCCAGGAAGTTCTGTGCAGTGAACTCTAGGTGGGGAACGTAAATGCATTACATCTGGAATGCTCGCTCCTGCTTAGTTGTGGCCTCCCAACGTCCTCTGCTGGGGAGGATCGTGAGGCTAAATCCAGACTCTACAGAAAAGAATATCATGATCACGGTTGATTAGTTATGGACACGTGCGCTGGAAGGGAAGGCAGGGTACCGAATATTCGCCATTTCTACTCCAAAGAACAAGAGTTGAGCACAGATCATGCCCACTCTTCACAGTTTCCTTCTGTCCATGAAAGAGCTTCAGGTTTTTGTACATAGCAACCGTAGCAAGGAGGACATTTGTTCAGAAAAGAATGTGGGGACATATTTTTCCTATGTCATCATCAGGAATTACAGAAATGATGACAAAGTGTCTTTTCAGCCATCAACAAACTTTGATTCTCTTGATTCAGGTGCTAATAGTTTCCATTTATTTAAAATGTCACTTAATCTTCTGAAGTCCTAATGTTTAATGCCGAACAGTCTTTCTGAAAGTAGGTAAGGGAGCATAAACTAATAATTATAAAATACTAATTCAGAAAATGTTATACATGCAATCCTACTAACAGAAGCAGATTTGTCCACCAAGATCTCTTGGTCAGCTCTCTTGGTTAAGCCCGCAGGTCGGAAGAGAGAGGAGCTGTGGGGAAAAGCCTAGGGGGTTCTCTCTGAGGTGGGAGAGAGGCCACAAGAAGCATTAAGATAACTGTGACACTCTCAGCGCTAAACTTGCTAGACCGGCATCTCAAAGCGCAGTCCATAGGCCCAATATGGCCCACCAACTTTTGGCTTGGCCCTCAAAATGTTGGCCGACACAGGTATTTTGATAAAATTTTAACCCGTTGACAACATACACAATTTTTCAAAAATTTACGTAATAATCCACATTATTAGCTTCTGTTAGCCATCAAATATGGAGTCTGTGGCACACTGAGCCTGTGCTCCTATATGGCAACATGCAACTAGAGCTGAGTAGCAAGAGTAAAAAGTTAAGTGGAGTGGTTTTGTACCTATGTCTCTATGAATATTTAGAAAATAAAAGACAGCCCTTGTAGGTGCCATGTTTCAAGAGAAAAATTCTCGTGCCTAACTTTCTCCCATTTATGCTACCTGCATGGCACCTAGACACACAAGGTTTCCATTCGTGTGCGAGACGATGGCAGCCGTCTGCCTGTACAGGAGTGAGCTCTCCTGATGCTGTGGAAACACCAACAGGGACTCATTACAAAATAGGTGGTAAGAGCCACAGTGCAGAAGCAAGCTGGCTTGGTTCCCACAGGCTCCCAAACCCACCCCCCTCACCCTCCCCCCACCCCCCCAGCCTCCGTGTCTCCAGGGCCTAGCGCAGTGCCCTGCATATCATGGGTGTTCCTTAAATAATCAATCAATCAATCAATCAGTGGTTCTCAGATTTAAGTACTGTGTGTAAAACACACATGTAACATCAGTTAAATGTGTAGATTCCCAGGGCCCAAGTGTGAAATCTGCATTTTTATCAAGCAGATGTATGGTAGTCCTGGGATTTCTCTTTGTGACACTCACCTTCAATCAACAGTCACACTTTGACTGTTGAAGTCACACCTTCAATCCTCCCACACTTGTAATTGTTTTGTCCCACTTGGTTATGTTTATTATAACTAATAATGATAATGCTTAATGTTTGTAATATAGCATAATAAAATTCCAATACTATAGGGAAAAGATGGGGTGGGGAATTACTATTTTTTGGGTACATATTTATTCCAGGCATGATGTTAGAATTTCATCGGTATTTCTTCCTATATAATCCTGTAAAGTAGATACTATTTTCATACCCATTTTCCAACTGAAGAAATTAAGGCAAGGAGAGGTTAGGCAATGTACTCAAGGTCACACAGCTGGTCAAGTGGTAGAGACAGGCTCTGAACCCAAGTTTGTCCCTGCCAAAGACCCTATTCTTAACCACAAGGTTAGCTTGCTTCCCAGTTGCTTTCAAATCTTTTTCAAGGTGACCTACAATAAAAAATATATTTATATCATTATCCACTAAGCATATATGCATCTCCTCATACGTACAAATACGCAGATATGTGTGTATGTGTGTGCATACACACATACATACATAATACTATGCACGATACATCTTGATATTCTCTATTTATTCAAATTCATAATTTTTAATGCTGGTTTTTAATCCACTACCTTGATTTCATAACCCTCTAAGGGGTCATGACATGCAGTTTAAAAAACACAGGAATAAACCTTAAATTCCATAAAAATAATAAGGAATATTAGATACTATAGTTTATAGACCATATGGCCAAAGTATATAAGAGAATGACATGTTGAAAATTTACTCATATGAGTAATCATCTTTCATTCTAGAACTCTCTGAATAATAATAGAAATAGTTGTAGTAATTTACTACGTGTGTTTTGTGCTTTGTAATCTTCCAAAACCTTTTCAGATTCAATATCTCTTTTAATATTCACAAAACCCTGTGAGGTCTAAAACCAAAAAACAACCAACATTAATAAGATAATATTTCCTTTATATGTTATTATTCTGTGGAATTTAAAGATTTTTAATTTCCACTAGAATAGTCTATTGAAGTATACCCTTCAGAAAACTCCTGACTTCTTAGTAGCAGTTTATCACACCACCAAGATTTTGTCTTTGAAAAATATTTTATTCTATAAATCTTCCTGAATGAAGTACCATTGTTGAGGAAATACAAATTTTTTAAAAATGTGAGTCCTTTTTTAAAAAACTTGGAGTGGCCAGCCCGGTGGTTTGCACACTGCTTCAGCGGCCTTCGGATCCCAGGCACGGACCTGCACACCGCTTATCAAGCCATGCTGTGGTAGGTGTCCCACATATAAAATAGAGGAAGATGGGCACAGATGTTAGCTCAGGGCTAATCTTCCTCACACATAAAAATAACTTGGAGTAAGAACATATTTATTTTCTTTTTCAGAGATGGTAGTATCAGCAGCCTGCCTGCCCAGACACCATAGGGAAATCCTTTGCTGCTATTTTCTCCTAGTTTCTTTCCCAAATCAGCAGAGGTCACAGGTGCTTGGATGGTGGTGTGATCCATTATACTCAAAGCTGTGCCTGTGCACCTAGCCTTTTCGGTTGCAGGCCACACTCACCCTTTGCATGTGGTGTCAGGCAAAGTTGCTTGGGGATGTCCCTGCAAAGGAGACATGACTTTTGTCCACTTTCATAAATGCACACATTGACATGATGGGCTTTCTTGCTTGCTGTTTGGGGTAGGCATTTCTCTTCCTGTCTCTCCAAGGAGGGAGAAAATTAGTTTTGTCACAGTAATTTTCAATGCATTTACAATCATGAGAACTTTACTTTTCATCTGTCCTTGTGATGTACCTTATTTGCTCTCTTGGATTTGTACAAAGAATTTTCTGATATTTTTAAAACTGAATCTTCTGGAGCCCACCCTTTTCCCCATTTTCTAACTTGAACCCTTGGTTGTATATCCAAGTGTCCAAAACTTCCATGAAAACTGTCCTGAGGGGAATATTATATGATATTCTCTTCAAACATGCGTCAACTACTAAGTTATTAAAAAATAATTTCTTCTGTCATTTCTCATAATTGGTATATCCCCTTAAAGATCCATCACAACCAGGAAGTGTCTTATTCGACAAAGTAGAAGCTTTTTTCCCCTAAAATATGTATTAAAAATGTTAGTCTATTCTGTCATTGGTCTTTATATATGGCAAAAGAGACCTTCAAAAACATCCTGTTGTTTTCTTTCATTTTACAAATGAGAAAGGAGAAGGCCACAAAGTCTTCAAACCCCCACTTAGCCTTCTTTCCGTTTACCACATTGTCATAAAGCAGAGTTCGTGTTTGTAGACTGCTGTGAATTATGAGATTCCATGTCATAGATAATTTGTAACCACGGTATTATTATTGTGCAAAAGGAATTCAGTGAAAACATCAAAATTCTACAATAAAAGTGAGACGTCATATGCTCCCACACATGTGTGTGTTCTAAAAGGCTTTCTTTGATTACTGTGTCAAGGGTAAATAGAAATCTGTATAGTTTCAAGTCAGATTCTCCATCTGCTAATTGGATTTCGCTGTATGGATTTAGTAAGCCAATATTCATGTTCTTAAGTAAACATCTCTCTGAATGCACGCATATGACAAAGCTGATTTTTCTTTTAATTGGTGGAATCAATGGCTCAATCAGAGTGAGGCCAAGTTGACATTGCAAAAGTAATCTGGGTTATAATGAAAGGACTTTATACTTATTTTAGTAGCAGCCTTACAACTAATGGAAAGAAAACGGAAATGTAGAATCCTAAAGGTCTTCCAAGGGCAGAAGCTCATCTTTTCTCCTGACGGGAAGGCCCACATTATTCGGAATCATTCTGTTTTACATCTAATTCCCAGACAAGTGTCCGTTTTTCATGCTTATTCATTCGTCACCCTTGTGTTCTCTCTGCCTGCAAGGCACCCGGCCTGTCTTCTGTCACATCTCTCCAAATGATGAAGGATATGTTTAAAATGTTACCTACCCTCCGCTCGCAGAGTCCTGTGGAGGCGTACTGAAAGGAGCAGCTGCTGTGGTACACGGCCCAATATATTCTACGCTCATTACACAACCTGAAAGCTAGAAGAGAGGTTTTATGGAAGGAATTAAAAGGAATTTTCAGGAAGAAGTATTGCCTTGTAGAGGGTTAATATGAGATCATTTTAGAAATCAGATAAAATTTACATAGAGTTTAAAGCCAAACCATTAAAACAAAATAATTGTACTGTATTCAATAATGGTTCAGGTGAACCTGTGTCTGGATGCACGTGCTTCCAGCGTGCAGTCACGATACTCAATCGGGAAACAAAGATCCTCATAAGATGTGCCTTCATGTGGCAGGAATTTGAAAACTATGCCAAAAATGACACCGGATCCTAAGAAGAATTACACCATGTTGCATTCAAACTCATCACCCCTAATGGTACTGCTGACTTCCGTCACCATAAAATTTTACAAAAGAGTAGTAGGTTCTCATGATAGTTATTTTCCCAGTTCCGCTACCCCCCTCAACATAGGTTGACTTCTACTCCCGCTTCGCTCCTAAATTTTGCAAACCAATGGCTTTTTCTCCCCTCTGGGTCCTTCGCTGCGTTTGTCCTGATGGCCTCCGAACTTTTGAAAACTTTATTCTCCTCTTGGCTCCTCTGACACTTATCTTTGGTTTGTCTCCTCCCTCTTTGCTCTCTCCATGTCATTTTTGCTGACAGCTTTTCCTCTTGAATGTTGATGTCCTCTTTGTTCTATGCTGCAGTCTTTCCCCTGGTGGTGTCATGTATTTCTAGCGCTTCAACTGTCTCCTAGGCAAGGAAGCACAAACCTTCTACCAGGACTTCTTTACCAAACTCCAGACCAGTGGTTCTCAACTTAGGGTGATTTTTTCCCCCTAGGGGACATTTGGCATTGTCTAGAGGAATTGATTTCGTCATTGCTGAGAGAGGTGCCACTGGTGTCTAGTGGGCAGAGTCCAGGGATTCTGAAAGCATCCTGCTATGCACAGGATAACCCCACAACAGAGAATTATCCAGTCCCAAATGTCAATAGTGCTGAGATTGAGAAACCATGATCTGGACCTACTGGACTTGTCTGTTTGAATATCCTACAGACGCACCAAACTGAACGCGTACCAAAATAAATTTGCTATCTTTCTTCCCACTTTCCTGCCAAAATCAGTACTATTTCACTTGGTGATGGTAATAATTTAACAATTGCAGTAGCTAAGAATGTAGTGTACCTTTGCCTCCTAGCACTCTGCAAATGCCTAGGTCATCCCAAGTACATCATCTATTTATTTCCAGAATCTTCTTTTTCCTCTTCCTCTCCACTATCACCAGCTAAGTTCAGGACTCCATCATCCTTCCTGGTCTATCCAAATGAATCCCTAACTGCTTTCTGTCTCTTAACCAACACTTCAATCCATCTGTCACACTGAGGACAATATGACATCTGATCTCTCTCCTTTGCTTCGAAGCCTTTGAGGGCTTGCCATTCCTTAGAATAGCAGAAAGCCTTTCATAAATAGATCTTAGCTTACTTTTCTAGTCTTGATTCTGTATCTTACATGTCTTCATCCTAAGTACCTAATAAAGTGTCTACCATAAGGAGATAATTAATAAGTATTAAAGGAATTTGTTCTATTTAGTTATATATACCTCACTCTTTCTTATTCTCAGCCTTATTTTGTGATATGCTGATTAAAAACTGAAAGTGGAGTACCAGCCTCATAGCGTAATGGTTAAGTTTGGCACACTCCTCTTCCTGGGTTCCATTCCTGGGTGTAGACCTATGCCACTTGTCAGCCATGCTGTGGAGGTGACCCACATACAAAACAGAAGAAGATTGGTACAGATGTTAGCTCATGGAAAATCTTCCTCAGCAAAAAAAAAAAAAAAAAAAAAGGAAAAAATAACTGAGCGAGTTAACGTGTTACTTGATTTGAAAACTCATTTCTGTCAGTGTCTTTGCCCTACCCCACATCAGATGGGAGATTTTCAGAATCATTTCTAGATATACCTTGTCGAGACCATTATATCCCCAAAAAGTTGTTAGTTGCTGCTCTTACTTTTCATTAGTGTTTAGCCAAAATTTTTGTCTTAATGCAGATCAAAAACAAAGAGAAACTGCCATATCAGAAGAAAAAGAGTAGAAAAAGTTTTAACGTTTCTGTTGGAAGGGCACAGAGTACCCAAAAGAGATGTTAAACGGGTGTGTGGGATGGCAAAATCTGTGTCAAATCAAGAGCCAGAGGGTTCTAATGCAGCACGATTATTTTGCTGTGAGGATTTGAGTAATTTGATAAACATGATCCTTATATCTAAAATAAGTGCGCGGTTTAGGTAACTTTCAAGTTCTAACAACTCTCTGAACTTAAATGTTCATTTCTGCAATATACTCAGTTTCTTAATAGTCAAATTAGAAGTACTTTTCTCACGGAAATTGTGTAGCAATTTGGAGGGTCTCTTGTTTTACCTCAGATCTACATAGATCCATAATTTTCTCACAACCCCGAAGCTCTTGAAGATTTTTTCGTTTTTCTGCCAAGAAATTCAACAAAATGGCAAGTTTGTAACAATGGACCTTCTTCTCAGTGGTTTCTCCAGGCAGCGCCCTCTGATCTCTCTGTGGAAGACAATTGGGGGTATACCTCCAGTCTGCAGGTTCCCACTCATTAGCTCCATAGGCTGAAATGGTGCTTTTTACATTCTTAAGTTTTTACCAGCAACGTGGGATGAAAGAACCAATGCATTAATTTTTTATTAAAATCAACTGGATAAAATCTTAATAACTTTTAATTGGAAAAAGCTGAACTGTACAAGTACGAAATAAATTTTGGGCTTTTTTTTTGATACAGCTTCAAAGCTCTATGGCTGAATCATTCATTTTTTAAATTTTGGTATTTAAAATTACAAGCTAGTTTATAACATTTTTGTGTCCATCTATAACAGTTTTTAGACGTCTACTGTACATTGCTGTAGCAACTGTAACTATATAAATACATAATTAGGTACTTGACATATTGGGAAGAAATGGCTTTTTAATCTTCTAATTGAAGAATGGCCACATAATTACATATTGAGGGATTTATGGACTCATCTCAGTAGTTGTTCTTTTTCCCGCCTTGCGTTTGAGACACCTCAGGAAGTTATATTCATTCTTTCAGGACTCCAACATCCTGTTTCCTACTCTAAAACAGAAAGTTGCTTTTGAGTTATTGATCAAAAGATCTCAGAGTTACTACAACTTTAATACTATCTAATGTACGAAAGAGGAAAATATTTATGTACATAAGGGACTATGTATGTATAAAAATCATGCCAATGGGATTCTTTTGATTAAAAATTTGATCCTCATGAGTCTGGTCCCATGGCAGAGTGCTTAAAGTTCCTCAAGCTCTGCTTTGGCAGCCCGGGTTTGTGGGTTCAGATCCCAGGTGCAGATCTACTCCACTCACCAACCACGCTGTGGAGGTGTCCCATGTACCAAAAAATAGAGGAAGATTGGCACAGATGTTAGCTCAGGGCAAATCTTCCTCAGCAAAAAACAAAAACCAAAAAAAAACATCATAGTTGATTATCAAGAAATACTGAGGAAATGCAATGAATAAATTTCATTAATTGTTAAATGGAAGTTTCCAAAGCATCCTAGTGAAGACTAAAATTGGAACAGTTAATAGCCTCTGAATTTCATAATTTCCACCACACAGAATGTAATCACCTAGATTATGGTACAGTACTAACAACATATGTTTAAAAAAATGCAAAGACATATAAAATACTAAACTGAAAAGTTTTTATTGCACTTTCTATAAATAAATAAATATTAATTAGTTTTGTCATATATTTTATTACCTGTGCTTTTCAGATCTGCGGAAGACATTTGAGCAGGAACCTCTGGGAAAGGAAGTGTCCTTGGAACAGGAAGTCTTGCTCCAGTGTCGACCACCTGAAGGGATCCCAGTGGCTGAGGTAACAAGAATTCTTTGCATTTAGGAATTGGCACTTAGTTATTCTAACAGAGGCCTAACCCATGGCTAATGGTGCAGTGAATTAGGGGATGGCATGATGAATGGTTGGTAATGGAGTCCTAACTGCCTGCTGCTGGCAAAATGGATTGATTGGGAACTGATTAATGACTTGGGAGTCAATTAGAATGCCCCACTGGACAAAGCCACAGGCAGCTTGGTTTAATTTTGTCATTCTCTTTAAGAAATTAGAAACACTGCTTTATTTTATCTGGCACTTATCATAGAAAGAGATGGTATGACTTAATAATGCACCGTCAATTTTATTGTTGTTCTCGATAATATGCAAAAAATGTAAGCAGCATGTCTGTGTATGTGTCTGTGTGTGTCTGTGATCGGGTGCATTCCACATATGTATTTCCTGTTCCACGATGTAATCATGGACATACCTAAAAGCCATATTCACACATCATGAATAAAAACATGTTTGAGGAATAACAAGCGCCAATTAGTTTCATCCTGTAAGCTTTCCATCAAGCTCTTCATTTTCATGGGTTTCTAAAACAAAGCCTATTGGTTGCTAATGAAGTATTATGCATCAGATTCATACCATGACTTTTCATTAGCACCAAACAGGGGTTGGCCCGGTGGTGTAGTGGTTAAGCTTGCACACTCTGCTCCAGTGGCCCAGGGTTTGCAGGTTTGGATCCCGGGTGTGGACCTACATGCTGCCAGTCAAGCCACACTGTGGAGGCATCTCACATAAAGTAGAGGAAGATGGGCACAGATGTTAGCTCAGGGCCAATCTTCCTCACACACACACAAAAACAAAACCAAAAAACAACTCATTAGCACCAAACAATATAGTGCCCTTAAAAATGCCTGTCCTTGGGGGATAGGCCTACAAGACCACAGAGAGAGCCATGCTCTCTTGAGACACTCACCATCATCTTAGAGCATACTGCTGAGGAAAATAATCTGATACTGTGTCTTCTCTTTGTTACGAAATAATTCCAAACTCTGAAAAATGTTACCCTTTTATAATTATTGGGAGACATCCTAATGTGCATCAAACACTATTGCCCTAGCTGATCCAGTGTCCTATGAAACCAGAAAAACTTTAATTTGACAAATGACATAGCTGCCAATGTCTCGGTGGTCCTTGTTAGCCTCCACACTACACTGAGTCCTTTGGAATTGTTATTCTTTATTGCATATAGGGAAAAAACCAATTTTTGTAATTTTACAATTTGGGCCTGAATGTGAGTCAGCTGATTTTTTTGTAAGAGTAAGCCCTGAATTTTCCCTATTTGTGAAATTGCAGAATAGTAGTACTGAGACTTGCAACGTTGTCCAAAAACATGTTTAATAGTTAACAATGCATTTACAATTAGATTTCTGTAGTTTTTCAGTCTTTTGAAGGTTCAAGCAAAGGTGGGAGTCAGCTCCGTAGCTGGTCTCACGACAACAAAATTAAACATCTGATTGGTCTTTCCAAATTAATAATCATAATAAGCTGATTAGAAATTTATCCAGGCCCTTACAAAATGACTCTATTTTTCTGTTACACCCATTCATAATTCCATGTGTTAATGCAAAGACTCAAAGTGGCACTCTTAATGAAATTTCCTTTTTTGCTTTGAAAGAAGAGAGCTATTTTTGCCTTGTAACTGGCATCCCATGGCGCTTTCTAACATTTTATCAGAGACTTTGCATGATTATAGATGTTTTATCCAACCACACAAAACTTATCTTCCAACACTGACACACAGTATGATTTATTGTGATTAGAAGGGAGGCAACTCTTCTCTGTTCAATATTTCATTTCACTTATTACAATAGTGCATCAGTCTCCTCAATTATATTTCTAAAATTCTAATGCAAACCTCCTCCACTAAACTACCTTAAGGACAAAACCATATCCTGAGTAACATGGGTATCCATAGCCTCATTTTTACTCGATGTTTCTTGGATAGCTGATTCCTGCAAAGATTTTCAATGAGGAGATACTAGTAATTTCTTCATTTTTTAGTCTCTTCAACAAAGTGGTTCATTTTGTCAAGGAGGAAAGATTCAAGACTGCAAACTAATTGGCTGTGAATTTTATTTGTATCCTCGCTGGGGAAGAGACCAATTAACACTTGGCAAGCTCAAAAATCATATACCCATTTGACATTCAAAGAACTATATTTAATGCGTATTTTTTTCTTTTTTTCTTTTTGAAGTCAGAAGAGAGATCAAATACACATGCTCAAGAGCAGGCTAATAAACTTCTATGTAGATTCTTTTCAACACCCTTAGAATCACCAAGATCAGAAAGCTAATGAATACCTTAATATGACATGGTACAACTGTCATTTGCTTAAGAGGGGCAGATAAATTAAAAAAGAAAGGGATGACATGTAAGTTGGTGAGTTAAGGATTGTAAGATTATTTTAATTTAATGATAAATGAATTCATTATTCAGTATTTCATTTGTTTGTCTGAGGAATCTAAAAGCATAAAAAGCATAGAATGAAATATTGGTCTTAAAGGGAAACCAGCAGGTAAAACTCTTGTGTTTTACCATAAATAAAATTGGTCCCTAAGATATCAGGCCACATTGGCAAGGATTTGTGCTTCTTTTGTATCCAAGGTGAATGATTCTGACAAATTTGGATAGTAAATGCTCAGTGAATACACGGCTGATTGATTCGATTGATCTTTGTTTTATATGTTTAACTCCACCGTCGAAGTAGATTCTTTGTAGAATATTAGGAGGCAATAATTTTCTTTCTTCCCATACAAGTTGGTAAGCTTCTAAAGAACGCTACTAATCTTAAGTCACAATGGCACAGGCATTTCTGAGGGAATAAATAGCATTTAATTTTTCCCCTATTTGGGCTTTAGTTTCCACTACAGAATGTTAAAATAATTCCCTTAAACTAGGTTTAAACCCAAGTGTCACATGTTCCACTCTTTGACTTTCGGCGAGATATTTCAATTCTCAGTCCCTAAGTTTCCTCAATTATAAAATGGAGGTAATAAAGGTAGAGTAGTGTACTGTATAACATTTCAGTCAACGACAGCCTGCATATATGACAGTGGTCCCAAAAGATTAGTCCCATAGAGCCTAGGTGTGTAGCAGGCTATCCCATCTAGGTTTGTGTAAGTATACGCTATGATGTTCACACAATGACAAAATTACCTAACGTCACATTTCTCAGAACATATCCCCGTTGTTAAGCAATGCATGACTGTAACACTGCGTAACAGTGTGTCTTCACAACTATTGTGAAGTTTAAATGAGATGATCTATGCAAATCACTTAGAACATATAGAAAGCACTCGAGAAACATCAGCCATTATTCATACTATTATATTATCACATTGATTTACAGAAGACTGAATTCAAACTCTTGAATGCAAATGAGTCACTGAACATGTTGCGTCTCTCCTGGGCGCTGTGGGGTATGCAGAGATGAAGCTTCTGTCCTGTGAAGAATCACCAAGATGCCCTCTTGTATTCTCTAGCCACTTGCTTGGTTAACGTCCATAGACGCTACAAATGACAATATTGTGGAGCCTTAAAACAAGGAAATGAGGAGTCTGCCAGGTGGCGCAGCGGTGAAGTGCGCCGGTTCTGCTTCGGCGGCCCGGTGTTTGCCAGTTCGGATCCGGGGTAGGGACATGGCACCACTTGGCAAAGCCATGCTGTGGTAGGCGTCCCACATATAAAGTAGAGGAAGATGGGCACAGATGTTAGCTCAGGGCCAGTCTTCTCAGCAAAGAGAGGAGGATTGGCAGCAGATGTTAGCTCAGGGCTAATCTTCCTCAAAAATAATAATAATAATAATAATAAAACAAGGAAACGCCCTTATAAATATCTACTTTGCAAATGACTTGTTAATGTAAATATTTACAGCAAGTCCTGATGTGCTGCTGTCCTTACTCTGACTTTTAAAGTCACCATTGTCCATTTAGTTATCGTGGTCCTAGGACTTTGAACCAGCCCTCATATTTCCTCCCAAAGAGAAGATTTGAGCTGAGGCCACTGTTGGTAGTTCACCTTTTCAGAGTTGAAGGAAAGAGAGTGCCAAAGAAAGTCTCGGGGGAGGAAGAGGCCAACCAAGGGTTCCTTACACTCCATCTCTCCAGGGGGTGACAGTTTTGACTAAGAACTCCTCTCAGTACTCACTGGTTAAGGAAAACTATGTTGTGGGTACCCCAGGGAGGAAGTACAAGGATTTCAGAGCTCTGGGCTTGGCTGCTGCCTCTTCTGGTCTCCTTGCCCAGCCCTTTCTTTGTATCTAATTATTTAAAGACATTTAGCAACCACTGGCTTCCTCAGCATAGGGGCAGAGTCTAAGGGCCTTGTACTGTTTCTGGTATAAACCCAGGGTTTCCAGGGAGCCGGCCAGCACTCGGGGTGAGGGACACTCCAGTGTTCAGCAGCAGATACAGCCCTATTTCAGTATTTGACACCTGGTATGGACAAACCACTGCAACTGACTGAACGTCAGCCCCTAGATGCCATGATTTTATATAGCTGCAACTACTGCTTGTGTTGAAAGGTCTCTGTTTACTCTTCGGCCTGCCTGACTAGATTCTGGCGAAGGAAGGAACAAAAGGGGGTTTTTATTCATGTTTATCTCTAACACCAACAGACTGTAGGTTACTTAGTCAATTCTCTAAGTATATTTAACTAAATGAAATAAAGAGGGTCTGTTGGAGTGACACAGAGGCTGCACCTCAGGAAATGGAATTTTCCAGAAAAAAGATGTTTCTCACCTACGAAGATGCAACCCTACTGAGAAAACTCAGTGTGGGGTGAAGGAATCCATCAGTTGGAAGAGCTCCAACGCACCAGGCCTGGGAATAAAGGGACTTGGGGGTTACTTTGGTTCAAGGACTATAGGGCAGGTTAATAATAATTATATTAAAATTGAAAGTAGACTAGGTGAAAGAAAGACAAATAAATTCCAGAAATACTCTAAAATGGTATTGCTTAGTATTTTTAATAACTGCTTTGCTAAGAGAAATCCAAAAATATAATACTTTTCTTCATTTCTGGGGAGACCGTGCCTCCCTTTCAGCAGCAGCCTTCCGTCTCCCTAAAGAAGCCTGGAAATTCATCCGCCCGTGAACGAGCGCTGGGTTGCTCCAGTGGCGTAATAGCAGCGCTCTGTGAAATGAATCCCTCTTTGCTCATTTTAGTTTATGCCTAGAAAATGTTGCTGTCACATGGTGAGCCAGAAATATACTCAGAGAAGCTTTATTTCACCAGATTATCTCTTCTGGAGACTACTGGGATCAAAACATCAATGGATGCAAGATTTATTGGCATGGCAGAAGGAGAAAACAATTTTTCCCCAAAACTTGTGATTTGTTTCACCTTTAACAAGGGGATAATTGCTCCTCTAATTATAATTGAGCTATTTCTCATAATAGTTTAATTGGAAGAACAGGCTACAGTGTTCAACTTATTGACCCAGTTGTGCTTAAAAACTATCATCTTATTTATCAACATTTGCATCTCTAATTAGCAAGTGGCAAACTAGGGGGTGAATTGCAAAAGAATAGATTATTTTCCTGACTTTAGCCTTGATAAACAGGGAACAGATTTTTTAAGCTGATACTGCCTGGGCAAAAAGCTGCAGGCAGTTGGAGGTCTCGCCAACCGTGCAGCGTCCGGCAGCTCTCCATCAAATTGATTATTAATATGGCCACTGAACACTGGGTTTCATGAGAGACGTGCATGTTTTGCTGCCATTCTCTCATCAGTGGAACTTCGCATCGGTGCATTTCCATGCAGGTGCATTGCCTCCCAAGCTGTGCTTTATATTCTTTGCAGGCAAAGGAGGTTTGGAGAGAAAAGAAGAGTTTGCTAATTTGGAGGGAGACCTTGCTTTCAGTGCCCAGTAGTAGCTGTTGGAATTTTCTCCTAGCATGTATGTAGCAGCAAGAAGGGGTTTTGCTTATGAGATTATTATCAGCCTTGCAAACAAGTTTGCACAAGTGTTAGGTTCCCTGACTACTAGTCACCTTGCAAGCTTTGCATTGGTCCAATCAACATTTGCCAACGTCACCTCTCTATTATGGTCACTCCAAGCGTTTTTCTGCCAGTGTCATCCTCTAATAGCTATACACAGAGATCACCACAAGCCCAGATAACCATATAAACCAAATTAAAAATAATAATAAAATGAAACAATATCAACATCAATTTTTAAAACACGGTAAGAAATAATAAAACTTCTGTGACTTATGATAGATTTGTGGCATGACTTCTGCACGTACATAGTGGTTCCTTTGAGCGTATGGTACAAAACGCAGTTTTTATTTTTTAATCATTAATTCATTTATTCAAGAAATATTTATTGTCCAGTCAACATGGGCCAGATACTCTTCTAGTTGCAGGAGATACAAGTCGGTCAAAGTTCCTAAAGGGTAACAAAACAAGACACTGAACAAGAATGAGAATAAATGAGCAAGATATTGTCAGATAATTGCAAGTTAGAGGAAATAAGACAAGGTCATATCTGAGAGGTTGATGGTTGTTGGAGATTGGGAGTCGCTTTAAAGTCCAAGGAGAATCTATCTGAGGAGATAATATTTGAGCTGAGATCTGAATGACAGGAAAGAGACAGACTTGAAAAGATCTGGGTCATGAAGCTCCAGGCAGGGGAGCGGTCTATCCTCAGGAGGAGTTGCTGTGGTTACGGATTGGAAAGGAGGCCAGTGTCTCTGAGACACAGGGAGCCATGAGGGGGCGGGAAGGCAGCAGTGAGAGCGGGGAGGACAAGCTCGGGGCTTACGCACACGGTCAGGGATGGGGAGTCGTCTCTGCAGGTGTGAAAAGGCACTGGAGATTTTAAGTAAGGAATTGTCCTGCCCTGATATGTGCCTTCCAGGGATCATTCTTGCTGCTGCATGGCAAATAGATTTTAGAAATGTGAGAATGGAAGCAGGGCCACTGTTTAGGAGATCTTGTCTTAAGCAAGAGAAGATGGTTGCTTGTCTTAGGGTGGAAATAGAAGAGATGGAGAAAAGTGGAGAAATAAAGGGTATATTTTCACTCCTATGGGAATAAAAAATCCTGAACACAATTTTTAAATTTGATTTTATTAAATAAATAAAATCTAGAAAGTATTTGGACTTTCAGAAGAAAATGAAATCTTCTGTGCTAAAGTTCAGCAGATGGTCTAAAATCAGGGGTCAGTAGACCTCGGCCACTTTCACATACAGTCGCTCTCTCAGCAGCGCTTCAGCAACAAGCAGTGACCTGGCCGGCGTCCGTAATCATGGGCAGGAGGGCCTTTCATGTCCCCAGCCCTTATTTCTTGAAAAACAGTGTGTCGGTTTCTTCAATAAGTTGTCTTGCTTTGGAATTTCTTTTAATGATCCTCCACTGCCTATAGGAACTATTTATTGTAAACTCATTGTAGATGAAAAATGGCAGTCAGAGAGAGCAAAAGAGGGTATTTTCCAAAGGTGGTAGACTTAGCAACAGTCGCCCACACTCTTAGTTGGTAAATAAGAAGAAATGCTGAGAGTTGCTTATCCTGAAAGGGAGATTTATAGTAAAGATAGGTTAGGAACTATCCACAGACTTGTCAATCTATAGCCCTTTTGCTCTGGAAAATTAGTATTTTTTTCAGTGCCTTTTTGCTCTCTTGGAAGTTATTATGTGCTAGAGTTATTCTAATTTGGGCTTTTGGTGGTTGTCACTGTTAGTTCACTTATCACCATGCTTTTCTCTCCTCCTAGTCGAACTTAGATTTTAGAAATGGAAGCTTTCAGCCTTCAAGACGAGTTCGCCTCTGCAATATGGTCTGTGTACATTCAGCTCTCAAAAGCAATGAGCCAGACATATGTGCAATTAATGGAGTACTTCCCCAGCAGGAAAACAAAATCCCTTTCTTAGCAAATTGCTTTGCAGAAGTTACAACTGAGCAAAATGTCACTACAGTTTCCACTTGCTTTTTTTATCCTTTGGCTGTTTTGTTTTTTTTTTACAATTGTCCAAAGATATATTTTCAACTTGCTTGAAGAGCAACACTTTTTAAAGCATAAAAATACTCATACTTTCACAAACCTACAGAACGGTGCAAAGTGTGTTGGACAGTGCTCAACCCATAAGTGAATGAGTGTCTTATTTTATTGCAAATCGGCAAAGCAAATAGCTGCATAAACAAAGTAGGCTTCGACTCTTGGCAAGAGAGAACATCTAGACCATTATCTCCACAATAGCTCCAGGCGGAGTGGCAATGTTTCTTTTCTTTTTTTAAAACGGCCTTTTGCTTCTTGTACTTTAAGACACTTTTTATCCACCATTTTTGTGGGTAAAAAAACATTCATTTGCATCCTATAGTGAAGATTTTCTTAGTCATATGAAGCACCTGCAAGGGACGATGAGATACTTGTTGCCAGTGTGAGGAACCACAAGAAAATAACTCTGGGCTTTCAAACTCTGGAGCTGTTGGAGCCAAATCCTACGTGGTGGAAGTCTACAGAAGGCTTATTAGCTATAGATATCTTTTAGGATTGCCAAGGTCCTACTATTCAAAGTGTGATGCATAGGTTACCTGTATGGACATGACCTGGGAGCTTCTTAGAAAGAAAGAATCTCAAGCCCCACCCCAGGCCACTTAGAATCTGCATTTTAGCAAGATCATCAGAACCAGTCTTCAGTACTGGTTCTCAAAGTAGGATGCACATTGGGATCATCTGGGAATCATTAGAAAATACTGATGCTTATATATCCCACCCGAAAGATAATGATAAAATAGATATGCTTTGCAGCCTGGCTATCAAGATTTTTAATTGCTCTCCTGGTGATCCTAAAATGCAAGAAAGTTTGAGAACCACTGGTCTAAAGGTTAAAGCAAACAAACGAACAAATACAGGAAAAGCTTCAAACTTGACACTTCTAAACCAGTCAGTAAAACTTGGCAGGCTCCCAGCTTCTAGCTAGTGCTCCTTTTAGAAGCTTGGCTTGGCTGAGTGTGCATTTGATAATTGCCCCATAATTGCTTTTCCCATTTGTTTGATGAATGTACCTGCATGGGACAATTCTAGGCTGAATCTCCATTCTCTTAGGGGTACACACTCTTCTCAACTCTGTTGTGTCATTTTCAGCCTCAGGGTTCTGACTTGAGGGGCCCCAGTTTGAGTTTAACAGAGTAACCTTTCTGATGAATGTAGATATTTCTAGCTAATGGTTGCTGGACTCACTTTTCATGTTGGGTGGCATGTGGCAGTTTCCCTCTGTTAATTACAACAAATGTGCCAATTATGTTAATGTTTCTCCCGATACCAATCAGTGAATAATTAGACGCAACACATCTGTCTTTCACAGGGGAATAGAATAGCAGAGGAAACTGCAAGGTGCTTGCTCTTTATTATTGACATATATGATTAGACAATCCCTGAACCAGTCACATGGTTAACAAGTTCATGTATCAAAGGGCAAAGGGTGCCAATAGCTACTTGGGGGGCTGAGCGCCTCTCATTGTTAGCAATTTCCCGACCAAAGTCTGACAATCTCTAAAGGGTCTCTGCAAAGAAGTTCAGCGGCCTTTCTTTCTCTTTTTTTAAAAAAATTTATATTGCCCTATCGGTAAAATGCAGGTATGTCATTTACCCTGAACTACAGAAAGAAATAAGTTCTTAAGTAGAAGTATTTAAAACTCTTAAAAGAATTCAGCTTCGTTGAGATAAAAGATCACACTGAAAGAAATCACAAAATGTGCCTATAGGATTATATTGAAGGTGTTGTAAACATATGTAAATCACCATCAGATTTATAATTTGTTACAATACCTGTTGTGTCTTAACTTTGGAACTTTCTGGTTAATGGAAAAATTGATTTTGCTTCTATTGTTGTTTTATTCGCATTTGCGACCCACACTTGTCAGGGGCTTAGAGAGATGGAGTTGTAGCCACATTATTTCATTATACAAGTGATGCCTCTAGCCTTGTGTTGATTCTGGCAGTACGGAGAAGAGATTATGAAACCAACACATTAGTCCTGTTGAAGGTAGTCAAGGCGTACCCTAAGCACTTTTTAGATAAAGTTGTCTGTTTAGTTTAGAATTTAAAATATATACACTCTAGCATATATGCTTAATGTTCTTTTGTCATCTAAAGGTAAAACATCTTCACTGTTCTTATAATGTCTACACTATTGTGGTTTCAAATATATTGTCACTATTGTTCTTTTATAACTGGTCAGAAAATAAGAATGGAATTTCAATTTATAAATTCTTTATTCTTGCTATGGCACTGATTGCTTAAGCAAAACAAAGGAAAACTGAGAGCAGACATTTAATGTATTTGGAAATACTTATGATTGCTAATACTAGTGCCAGGCATTCCTAGAAAGCCCCTAACACGTGAATCATCCTGGGACATGTTCCATTTGCCCAGGGCGTTGGGAGGAATAAGGCGACAAGAGGAGGTCATGGTTGTTGATTTATTTTTATTACATCCTTCTGCTCAAAATACTTGTATTTTATTTTTTAATAGTAAAACATGAATGTGATTATGTTAACATGGTTATGTTAAACAATTTTGGTAATAAAGCATGAAAAAAATAGTGGAGATAAATAATATTTGGAAAATAATTATCTTGTGAAATGGGTCCCTCACTTTATATACTTTTAACATTGGAAGTTTTGGAATCTAGCTTTTATGATGTTTAATTAGAAAGAGGGGCGGGGAGTGAATAAAGGTGAGAAAATGAGTATGGGAAGTCAAGATTGAACTGGGGATTATAATTTATCCCATATTTAATTATGAGCTATAAATGGATAATCCACTGGGAATGTTAATCCACTTTTCTCAGTCTTTGCTGATGATATAAATCAAAAATTAAATTTAAACTGAAGAATAAAGTATTTAGGGTAGAGATAATAGAGAATTTTTGAAACATGAGGGTTGTTGAGGGCTGGCATAGCTGCTCAGAAGAGGTTATGGAAGCTTGAGCCATTGAAAAATGATCTCCGTGTTTGGGCACAAAACTTCATTTTCCTGACAGCACTTATATAGCCAATAGTTCTGAATTTTATAAAATATCAGTAACAGTAAAACTCTAAAACCATGCAGCTAGGAGCCATAAAAAATGTTGATCCCCAAATCACACTGCACACAGGAGGGGAGGCAGTTTTATATGTCTTTTCTGGGAACATGCACTCTGGGGTCAATATGCTCCAGTCCTAAAACATAATCAAATTGGGAATCACTCATCTTCGTTAATAAAATCATGTTAGTGTTTTGAGAGCTCTTGTGCCAGACTGGAGGCGTCAATAGAACTGAAAGTCCTAACTGTTGGAGACATTTCTAACCATTTTATCCTCCTGCTGTAAGAGCTGGGAACCAGTCCTCATATAGGAAGGCTAGAAATATGGCATCTCTTCTGGTACATACACTAGAAGGGATTGAGGCTGTAAATAAGGGGTACTTTCCCCACTGGGAGAGTTTTATGAATGAAGATTGGTCAACCAACACCAGTAACCATATGCGATGGAAAACTGAGAGACAGATTTCTGCCATTTTTTCTTCCTGATTGGTATTATGAATATAAATATATGTACTTCTTAATGGAGACACTAAGGAACACTGAATCATCAACATCTAAAATACATTTATGCAGATATAGCTCTGTTGGGGGTACACTTAGACTTAGAGAAGAGGCAATTAAATGTATTGACTACCTCCTGGTTCCAGGTGCTTTCCCTTCTGTATCTCATTAAATCCTCCTGGAACCCTGGGAGGGCTGGTCCTTTTGTACAGGTGAGGATGATGCTTCTGGGAGCTTCCAGGCTACCCAAGGCTGCAAACCTAGCAAGTCAGAGGGCTGGGACCCAGGGCTAAGTCTGGCCGACTCCAAAGCCCATGTTTTTCCTATAACAAAAAGAAGTTTTATTGACTGTATGTTTTTTAAATTTAGTTTATTAAAATGACACAAATTGTGTGTAACCTTATTTGATTGACTTTCATGAGCTAATCAGATAATATCCAGACAAAGATATCTTTTGGGAAAAGTAATTTATTTAAAAAGTGCTGCATCATCTCATCAATTTTCCAAAAGTAGAGTAAGCAGATTTATTTGTGTTGTGTAGTGTTGTAATCTCCACACATTTCATGAAATAATGAAAATTTCAAAATTTTAGAATGTACAAGAGAAATTAAACTCAACTTCAGCTCCATTATTTTAGAATATATCAATGATTTCTGGACATATTTCATTTGGAGATGTCCAAGAATTTTTTTCAAAATATTTCCCTAAAATGAAATTAATTGGTATGTTCTATATGTTTCCAGGTCACTTTTTGTTTTGGTTTATCATAGTACTTCTCTTAGTTTTGTGATGAACAGTACCTCTTAGTACTTAGAAGTCATCTGAATATTTCAGCTTCTAGAAGTCAAAATATTTATGTTGCTAAGAATCAATGGAATCCAACCTTGTGATTATCTGTAACTTTAGATGGTGTAATTATTAAACATTTTGTCTAATTTCTAGCGCCTACAATAGTCCTTGGTGCATAGTATCTGTCCAATAGATATTCACTGAGTAAACAAATTTTGAGTAGATCCTACTGATTCATCTTTCTGTGAATTCATGTCTTTGCTTCCGCTCTTTAAATGTGGCTACATATCTCAATTGATGGAATGCTTCTTTTCAAATCTTATCACTTATGGTAACATTTTTCATTTTCTATCTGGGTAAACTTCACTCATTCATGCTTCTGTTTATATATTCATTCTTTCACCACATTTCTTTCATGAAGGCTTTATTATTGCTTCTCAAGCAATGACTTTTGCAATTGCCCTTCTCTGTATCTGGAACACTCTGGCTCAGTATGATTGGCTCTTTCTAGGTATCCACATCCTAGTGTGTACTCACCTTTTCAGAGAAGCCTTCCCTGTCATCTAAAGCAAAAGTCAGCAAACTATAGCCTTCAGGCCAAATATGGCCCAGCACCTCTTTTTGTAAATAAAGTTTTATTGGAACACAACTGTGCTCATTCATTTACATATTGTCTGTGGCTGCTGTTTAGAGACTATATGGCCCTTTACAGAAAAAGTTTTCTGACTCCCGATCTAAAGCACTATATAACACTGATTTATTTTTTCTAGCCTTTAGGACCACTGAAATTATCCAATATGTTTATTTGTTTATACACTGTCTTTCTTCTCTCTTGAGAATCACGTGGAGAACAGACTTTGTTTGACTTGTTGATGCATCCCAGTTACCAGGAATAGTGAGGCTACAGAGTGGATGTTCAACAAATATTCACTGGATGAACAATCAGTGGGATTTTGAACGTGTCTGCTGGGGCACTGTGCTAGACTGTGAACACAAAATCTATTGTTCAAAATGTATCATATTGTATATATTATATCCATCTATATATCTAGAGAGATATATATAAAATCATGACAGATATCTATAGTTTATATATATATAAATGGATAGATATCTATAGATAGATAGATAGATAGATAGATAAAATCATGCTCTCAAGAACTCTCAGGATAGGAGTCCACAAACTCTACATAAATTATTGCAGTACAATATGACAAATGGTTTGAAAACAGTGCTAGAGCCGCACTTGAAAAGGAGAACACTGACTTTGCTTAGGAGAGACAAAAAAGGCTTCAGGAAGGAAGTGTCCTCTGAGGTGAGCACTGAAGAATGAGTGGAATTCTCTCAGCAGCGAAGGAGGAGTAAAGCATTCTGGGTAGAGTTCACAGAAAATACAAAGATATGAGTGGCCACGTTAATGATGGTCACATGCTGAGGAAGCTTCAGGAAGCTCATCCTGCCTAGAGAGGAGGATTATGTTTTCAAAGTGAAGCTAGAACAAGAATTGGGGACAGCTTGCAAAAGGTTTCATGTGGCACACCATGAAGTTTGAGTTTTAACCTAGAAACAATGGCACAATGGAGAACTTTTTTTTCTGATGCTATTGTTTTTAAGATTTACTTTTCAGTGAGAATTGTTGGAATTAAAATATTATCACAATATTTTAGAAGAATGGGGCTGGAGAAGGGGGCCGAGGTTTGAGAAACACTTGAGGTCCACTATAAGTCAATGGCATGATTTTGAAGAGAGGTCTGAGGACGAGCACAAGCTTTGAGTTTAGCGATGAGCGGGTGATGACTCCATTAAGACCAGGAGCACCAGGCTTATAGAAAGAGAGAGGACCAATGTGAGGAGAGACTGAGATCAATTGAGCACCTATCATGCTTTTCATATTTGTAGAGCATTCAGATGAAATTATCTAGAAAGTAATTAGAAATATGAATGGAGCTTAACAAAATTGGGACTGAAGCTAATTATTTTTGAGTTAACGGCCATGAGAGCGAATGAGATCACCCAGCCCGTGCGTATAGGCTGGTTGTTCACAAACCTGTCTGTATGGTAGCATCACTCAAGGAGCTTTAAAAACCCTGATGCCCAGGCCCTTTGTCAGCACAATTAAAGCAGAACCTCTGCGGGTGGGGCCCACGCATGAGGGGGTCTTCAAACTTGCCAGGTGATTCTGATGCACAAACTTGAGAACCACTGCTATAAAATTAAAAGGGGACAAAATGATAGAGAGATCCCTGAGGAGGACAATATGAAAATGGTGGATGAAATAAAGGGACCAGTGAAAGAGGTTTGAGAAAGAACAGATAATCAGGTGGCAAGAAAACAGCAGAGGGAGAGAAAATGCCGTAGGATTGGGCAATTTAGGAAGCCTCTGGTCACCTCCGAAAATGAAACGTGAGTGGTGGGCGTGAATCCAGACAGCAGAAAAGTGAAGAGTGAATGGGCAGGTGGGCAGAGGGAGACTGAGTATTCTGCTCCCTCACGCAGTTCAGCAGCGAAGGGAAAGAGATCAGTGGAAGCATAGCCGAGAAGGGCGAGCGTGCCATAGGGTACCTTTGTTGTTGGTTTGCTGTTAGGATGGAGGAGACGTGCATGTTTGTGAGTAACTTGACACTCAGAAAAAAAGAAGTGCTTTGAGAGGAGTTTATATCTTTTGACCTATTTGGCCTGTTAAAAAAAAAAAAGAAGAAGAACATAAATCATCTGCTGAGATTAAGGAAGATCACAAAAATATTGAGTAATTTGTTGATGACTAGGGTCTCCAAAAGCCCAAGAAGTAGAAGTGACCAGTGGGTGTAATTTCTGAGTGCAACATTCAGCAAGGCAGAGTAGAGAATGGTCTTGAGAGTGGTTCCCACCTTCAAGTTTGTGTCTTTGGGATAAACTTTCTTTTTCCAATTTGCTAACATTTTTCAGCTAGCATAGGGCAACTTTGTTTTTGTTTCTTTTCCCTTGATTGAATGTTGAACAAGGTCTCACAATGAGAAGATTGCTTTTTCCAGAACTATATCACATTGCTCAGCATCCTTGCCAAAAAAGCGTGTTGCCTCAGAAAATAACAAAGCACAGAGAGTTCAGTTAGATTTAACACGGATGAATCACAGCATCTGAATATTTGCAAATAGAAGGTGTCTTTAGAATGGAATTTGCTAGAATGCTGCTGTGAGGTAAAAACTGTGCCCATTAAAAATATTTTTAGGGGCTGGCCTGGTGGCATAGCGGTTAAGTTCACGTGCTCTACTTCAGTGGCCCGGGGTTTGCTGGTTCAGATCATGGGTGTATACCTACACACCGCTTATCAAGCCATGCTGTAGCAGGCGTCTCACATACAAAATAGAGGAAGATGGGCACAGACGTTAGCTCAGGGCCAATCTTTCTCAAAAAAAAATTGTTTTTGAAATATCTTTCATTTTGTACTAGTCTTTCTTGTTTATTAAACTTAAATATTAATTTATAAAAGTCATTTAAACTAGTAAAGACACTAACTTAAAACCCTAGAATAAATTATTTACTCTGTGGAAGAATAATCATAATAAAACACCAGCTTAAAGTTGTGTAGCAGTGATCAAAAGTGCCTTCACATATGTTTTTCATACCTCATGGGAACCTTATGAGGGAGTTAGGACAGATATTAGTATTCTTATTCTACAGATAGAGAATCAGAGCTTAAGGGATGTGACTTCCTTAAATTCAAAGAATTAGTGGATGGGACCCCTGGGTCTTAACTCTAGGCCTTCAGACTTTTGGGAAGATCTCATTGGCCTTATGTAAATATGAAGCAGTATACATGACTGAAGAAGCACCCAGGAGAATTATGTGGAGTGTCTCATTCGCTGGTCTCCGAGTCCTACTCCTGTTATCCTGTTCTTTGGTCTTCCTACTTGTCAGCCTATCTCATTCTCCGCTGGTAGAATTCCCTTTTTTTTGAGGAAGGTTAGCTCTGGGCTAACATCTGCTGTCAATCCTCCTCTTTTTGCTGAGGAAGACTGGCCCTGAGCTAACATCCATGCCCATCTTCCTCTACTTTATATGTGGGATGCCTGCCACAGCATGGCTTGCCAAGCAGTGCCATGTCCACACCTGGGATCCGAACCGGCAAACCCTGGGCAGCCGAAGTAGAACGTGCGAATTTAACCACTGCACCACCAGGCCAGCCCCAGAATTCCCTTCTTGATGACCGAATCACCACCCTCCCATGCCCTGGTGCACTGATCTCAAATTTTTGCTAGCATATCCCTAAAAGACTTAAATATATATATAATAGTATATATATAATGTATACTGCATATACTATGTCATAAGACTTAAAAGTACATATATCTCCTCTTGCACATTTTGAAGTTGGTATCTAAAATTTTCATTATAAAATTAAATAGTGGCATAAGACATTGTGTCTGGGTATATTATAAATATTTAGTATCTTTAAATAAAACAGTTGGATGACTTACGATGATCCAACAGAATGCAAACACCATAATGATTTCTCACCCAACATCGTCCATTAACAAAATATGAGAAGAAAGTCTTCTTTAATAGGAGGAATATTTACAGTGTTCCTTTTTCTATTTTAAGTTGTATTTCTACACCACTTCCTACATAGATCTTTACCCTCGTATAATACAGTTTATGCATGCAAGTTTTTATTGATCATCACTCAATACTTCTCTGTAATAAAAGTATGTGTATAAATTTTATTTCTTATGACCATACAGATCTAAGTGTTAAATTTCTTTTGGATTAAGGTGTCAGTACATTCATTATGATTAGTACGTGATTTGTCTAAAGAATCCAAATACACTGCAAACTTTGATAAATAATTATTTAGCATAAACACTGAATTTTTACTGGAAATACGTCTTTTGATAGGAGGAATGGGGTTGTCATCTCTCCCCAATTAACCATGTTTGAATGTTGCTTATTGCTGAAATGAGACAGGATTAAATCAATTATATTTCTGTCATTTATAATTGATTCAAATAAGTAAATAGGAATACATGGAGTTATATTGTAACAATGTCTCTCAACTCTTGGCTTATATTCTGAATTATATGCTAAAAATCACATAGTGTTCTGTCATCAAATTTTATGTTCAGTGGCCCATGAACTGGCATATGAGGCCCTCCTTCACTTTTGATGTAAGCAAAGTATTGTAAACTACCTAATTTGCAAAAGGATTTGTTCCCCTCCCACTCCAGTCCCTTCCTCTCTCAACTACCATGCTAATATTCCCAGTCAGTGGCTGTTTGGCACCTGCAGGTTTTTACACCCTCATGCGATGTGCCCTGGTAATTGGGATGCGAGAGATGCCTTCATTTTGAAAGGTAGAGGGCATTGGAATGTGAGAGATGCCTTCATTTTGAAAGGTGGAGGGCAAGTGCTTAGGGCAATTCGTTTTAATGTGAAGTGCATATGGAAGTTAAAAGATACAAATACTGATTCCTTTAAATATATTTTTGCTTGTGTACCCCTTAGAAAACTTTGCATAATGCTGGATACTTGAATCTCAGTTTGAAATACTCTTACCTTCAAACTCCTCGTTACCTAAACTGTAAAAGATTTTCCCTTAGTCACTTGTATACCATGTTTTATACTTTATTTTTACTTTTTATTTATTTATTTTTTTTTGAGGAACATTAGCCCTGAGCTAACTACTGCCAATCCTCCTCTTTTTGCTGAGGAAGACTGGCCCTGAGCTAACATCTGTGCCCATCTTCCTCTACTTTTATTCGTGGGATGCCTACCACAGCATGGCTTTTGCCAAGCTGTGCCATGTCCACACCCAGGATCCGAACTGGCAAACCCCAGGTCACCGAGAAGTGGAACATGGATGGTTTAGTTTAAGATGTTATTTCTCCAGGTCATTTGCATGTGAAGAGAACCTTCTAATGGTGGAATTAAAATCTGGCCTCTCTTAAAGACATTTCAAGTCACTGCCAAAAATTTGGGGAGCCATTTTGGAGAACAAAGAGGCTTCCCTGATACCCCTGAAATCAAAGTGCACCCAGTCCTGGTGTCAGCTCTGAAAGTAAGCCTGTGTTGGTCTTGTAAGAGTGAGCAAGGTAGTAGTGATAACAGAGAGTGTGTCCCAGGTCTCTTTCCCGTGGATCGCACTGTCCATGTCCTGGGGTAAGTAAGCTGTTTCTTGGTGTCCCAGCCTCTCCCAGCCACCATCACACAATCTGGAGCCCACTCTGCCAATGCTCAAGTCTGTAGCACTGCAGGTGCCTCCTCTCAGTTCTTTGCTTAGACAAAGGGCCCAGGGCTCAGGCAGTCCTGCCTTCAGATCTACGCTCCTTCACAAGCTTTGTAAGCCTGTGCTGGTTCTTCTCTATGAGCATCATTCTTCTCAGCTGAAAAGTGGATACATAAATACCTCCCTCACCAAGCTGTCGTGAGGAATCGAGGTTAGGTACGTAAAGTACCTAGTTAGGTACCGGAAATTCTCCACTCAAGCTCCCTGGTTTCCTCCTTTTTCCCTCCACCAAAATGCTCCATCCTTCTCACCCTCTTCTCTGTCCTCCCAATTTCAGCGCAGGGAAAATGTTCTGCTTTTGAACTCTCTCTTAAACCAGGTCATGATTCGGATTAGGGACTACAGGGTGCCTGCTCCCCCTCCAGGCCACCTCCCATACGTCTCTCACCCCAAAGGATGGTAATTATTCCATAACCGCTGGGTGTGCCCCGCATTTCTATCTCTTCTCTCCTGTTAGACCAGTCAACCTGCCCCAGAATCCTTCTTGTGTAGGGAGAAAGAGAAGCAGAGGAGAGCTGAAGACACTCACGCCCGCACCTGGAGGCGACTGGGAGAGCAGAGGCAACCAGAGGGAAATTCCTCTCTGGGGGACTTGGATGAAGGTGTTAAATTAATGATGTGTGTGCCATTGTGTGGGGGTGGGGCAGGGTAGAGAAGGATGTCACTAAATAAACCAGGGATGCTGACTGACTTGAAGTAGCAGGAGAAAAGAGTAGAAAACTCACAAAGGTAAAATAAAAACTATACAAATCTGGATGGTCCGGGTCTAGATTAAAGTAATAGTAACATATAAATTGCCATCATTAATGCCTTATTACCAAGTGCAATAATGAATATTTCTCAAATTAATCTCGATGAAATTTCTTTTATTAAATATCTATTCTACTTATACCTTTAAAAATTTAATGCAGTGCGATGATTTGCTTATAACCTAAAATAATTAGAAAATGATATTTATACCGATTGATTAAAATGTCATGTTGTAATATCTCTAAAGTAAATGCATGCTAATGACAGCTCTAGAATCATGGATTCCTAGAGCTGAAGTGGAAATGTATATTTAGGTTTAGCATACAAACTAGATTGGTCGATTTAATACTTAATCGCTTATGTATTCCTAGTACAATCTTAAAGAGTTGTGATCTAATGGTACCTTGACTTTGTCCCAACAGAAATGTCAGTGAAGTCTAAAGGAATACAGACACTAAGATGTGTTAGTCTCCTTTTTGTTTTTAGATGAACACCATTTCTCTGTTATTTTTTAGAGTGGTTTGGCTTTTGTCTCATCATCTTTAGTATATCCCTAATCATCTAATATTAATAATAATTTAAGAATATTTACTCTATGCGAGCTACTAAGTAATTTGTGTATTAACTCATTTGATCCTTAAACCTGATGGAATGGGTTCAAGAATTATCCTCATTTTGTAAGTGAGGGCCCTGAGGCACAAAGAAGATAAGGAGCATAGCCCAAGAGAGGTACAGAGTGGCAGAGTTTGGTTTTGAACCCAGCCAGTCTGACCTGAGAGCAGCCCCTGAGCCTGTTCTTTAGGAGCTACTTCTTAAAGAAACATTCTCAATTGTACACAATAGGATTCACCAACACCAGACGTAACAACAGAATATGTAAATAGGACAACTTAACATTTCCTTGTAACTGTTTTTATTACCTGTTAATAAAATTCCATGTCTTTATAAACACTTGAGTCAATTACTTCAAATATGCCCCAAATTATTGAAAAGCCCGCAGTTACTGAGTTACAGGGGCAGAAACAGGACTTTGCCTCACGGCAGCCCTGACAAGTTATGGTTTATGGGCGAAGTCTTTTATTGTTTTCTGAACTTCAACCTATTTTTCTCTCTTCTTGAATGTTTTATACATAGCTAAAAATAACTGCCAACTCAGAGAGACTTCTCCCATGTATAAATCAGAGGGTTTGCTCAGCGGGAGGGGTGGGAGGACAGTCTCAGGGTGAAATCAACAAGAAGCGTGGAAATGAGCAAAATTCAAAGGAATTTTGAGGCCAGACCAGAGTACTGACCCCTGATTAATCAAGATTAGGTTACAAATAAATAGCATTGCAACAATATAGTTAATTACTTACTAGTCAATACAATAAAATTCTAGCGCAACAAAAGATACTGTGTGGTTTCTTGGGATTTTACATAGTTTGTATAAGGAGACCCAAGAGAGTCTCCTTATCTGGTGGTGATGGTTTCTGGAGACAATGCGTGAAAAGGATCTGTTTTTTAATAGAGGATATATTTATAAGGTTCTTATAGGGATTCCTCTTGCTGATTCAGACAACTCCTTTCATGATAAACAGAATTTTTCTCACATATTGTTTTCTCTTCCATACATCCTCTCCTAAGTTTTCAGTTAACATTTCATCATTTTTGTCTAAGCCAAAAAGCAAATAAATGTTGTTTTACCCTTTTAATCAATCCCCATGTTCTGTTCTTGTGCTAAGATAGAGCTGATCTAAGAGCTCTATCTTGACGTCATCAGGGTGTCGCTGTTGTAGTATGTCAGAAGTCGGAGAGGAAAATATCACTCTCTTCATGGAAATAATGGGAATTTTGAGCAATTTAACTGTTAGCGAAACCATGTTGTGCTGCTGGATTCCTTGTCAGATCTGCGACGTCTGAACTCGGCGTCACCCTTTCAGCCCTCAGATCTTTTCTGCCTCCTTTATCCCTGATCCACACACAGGTCCCCAAGCCAGAAACCGAAGAGGTGCCTCCTGCACCCTCCTTTCCACAAACAGTCAACTCTTCTGCCCTTCCTTTCATCCCTTCACATTACTTTCTGAATCTATTCTTTTCTCCGGGGCCCTCTAGCTACTTCCTTAATTCTCTCTCCACGGTCTTTCACCAGCACTACGGCAATGGCCTCTAACTGCTCTCCAGCTTCCCCCGTGCCTCCCGGCTAATCCACACTGCCCGCTAAAACAGTCATTCCTAGAGCAAGTGTCATCATGCCTCTTCACTGTAAAGCCTTCACTGGGTTGCAGCAATACAGGCCAAGGCCAGAAGCCTTAGCGCGGCCCTGGGTCCCTGCGTGATTTCCCGGAAGCCGCTTCTCTGCCCTTGCTCCGCACTCCCTGACTGCGCAGTTAACACCTCGGTCCAGCTCACACTCCCCAGAGGCTTCACGCCTGAGCCGGAGCACCGACTGTTTCCTCTTCCTCAAATCTTCTCCTCATCCTCCGGTTGCCTTCTTTGCCTTCCCAGCAAGATTAATTCCACCCATCACAGAAACTACTTCTGACATTTCCTCCTCAAATGTCCTCTCCCTACGTAATTTGAACCTGTTTACTTCCCTCCTTGCATATATGTCTATTGTTTCTCTATCGCATTGTCGTTATTTGTTTATAGGGTTGTCTTCTCATCCAGAGAGCTCCACAAGCAAGCACTTATCTGGTTTGTCCCTTTATCCCGTAGCCCTGGACACAAGGCCTGGTGCATAGTAGGTACTCAGTGTGGCAGGATGGAATTGAAATCACAAGATGCCTGACTCTGTTTATGAAAATTAAAGTTCTTGGGAAGCTGTATTGTAGGCACAGGTGTACTACAATCGCCTAGATTCTGTGTTTCCTGGATGAGAGTCTGGAAGAATTACTCAAACATCCTTCTTCCGTTCTCCAGCAGACAGGGGTATAATGTGGGGTGAAGGGCGTGCCACGTTCACAGGCACCTTAGCTAAAACAGAGCGGCCACACTGCCCATTCGACTCGTATCATAAGTGCAGTGGGATGCTGGGAGGCTCCCAGCATGGTTCTGGAGACCCTCTTCTATCTCATGATTTCTCCAATGAGCCCACTTGGAGGCCAGGCTAGCCCAGCTCTTAGGATTTCACCTTAGGCAGTGGAGAATTTTGTTCTTAATCTCTAACAGAACTTACTTAGAAGCAATGTTTAAAAGAGCCCTAACTAAATATATTTAATATTCATTTTGACAGTTAAAGCACCAACTTTTAGAAACCTAAAAATGTGTGCGCATAGCAGACCTGATGCCACTCCATGTCTTGTTGTTGTTCGTACATTCGGCAGAGACTCAGGAAATACCTACTGTACGCCGGTTTCCAGGCCAGAGGAGTATAACAATGACCAAAACCAGACCCAAATCCATGGAGCTTACAATCTGGTCAAGAAGACAGTTAATAACTAAAAACATAATATGTAGAGACTGTGTGAGATGGTGAGAGTGCTGTGGAGGAAAACAAGGAAGAGAGGGTGAGAGATTGGGGGTGCAGCTAGAGGGAGATGGTACAATTTTAAAGGTTAATAAGGAAATGACCCACTGAGAAGGTGACCTCTGAGTAAAGACCAGAGGAGGGAAGGGAGCAAACCACGCTGATACCTGGGGAAAGATTATTCCTGGCAGGCACGCCAGCGGACTCAAAATCCCCAAGGCAGGAGCACCCATGGTGTGCATAAGGACCAGCAAAAGAGGCAGCATGCTAAAGAGATGCAAGCAAGGGGGCAGTAAAATAGATGGTCTCAGAGAGTTCTGGTGATGCAAGGCACTGTGGGAACTTGTAAGGACTTTGGCTTTGACACTGAGTGAGATAAGCAGCCATTGGAGGGTTGAAGATGAGGTGTAGCATGATCTGCTCTAGGGTTTAAGGATCACTCCAACTACTGAGTTGAGAATAGACTGCTGAGGGCCAAGGGGAAAAGCAGATAAGACAGGAAGTTGTTGCAATGATCCAGGAAAGAAATGATGGCGACTTGAACCTGGAAGGGAGTGGTAGTGAGGGGATAAGTGGTCAGATTCCAATATGCTGCTCTGACGTGGTCGAATGGGCAAGGGGGAGGAAGAGAGGAGTCAGGCCAAGTCTGAGGCTTTTGTCTGGAGGGATGGAGCCGACGTTAACTGAGGTGGGTAAGACTGTGAGAAGCGCGGGGTGGAAGGGCAGTTCATCAGGTCGTTATTAGACAAGCCAGTGGAGGTGCAAGAAGGTAGCTGGATATATGATTCCGGAGTTCAGGGGCGGGGTTTGGGCTGGAGATAAATTTAGGAGTCATCTGCGGGAGTTTGATGAGGTCACCATCATATGGATAGAAAATAGAAAAAAGAAGCAGTCCAAGGAGGGAGCCAGGATAGAGAGAAGAGACCTTAACCCAAGGAAGCTCTAGGGAGCGGTGTGAAGTAGCACAAGAAGCAGGAAAGCACCATGACCAGAGAAAGCAAGTGAGGACAAGGGAGGGACCAACTGGGTCAAGCTCTGCTGCTTGTCCTGAGTCATGTAAGGAGAGCCCCAAGATCTCCCCAGTACATCCTACAAAGTGAGAGTAACTGGGGACTTTGAAAAGAGCAGTTCTGGTGACCTGGTGGAGGGGAACGTGGATTAGAATAGATTCAGTAGGTTGAGGAGGACAGGAATTGGAGAGACCGAATATAAACAACTGATAGAAGGGGTTTTGTAAGGTGAGCAGAGAAATGTGGGGGTAACTGGAAGCAGCAATGAGTGGGGAGGGATTTCATTTTAAATTGTGAAAAACGACTGCGTGTCGGTATGCTGATAGAAATGATTCTGTGTAGAGGGAAAATTAATGATTTAAGAGAGAGAGGAGACTTGCTGGACTTGCCCTTACATAGGAGAAAGGGAATGGGATGCAGAGTACAAATGAGAGGTGACAGATAGAGCACAGAGAGCTGGCCTGGGAGCGAGAGAGAGAAGGTGCAGAATTGGGGCACATGGCGGAGCCTGGAAGCTTTGGAAGATAGCTTGTGATTGTCAGCTTTCTCAGTGAAGTAGAAATCTTGGTCATCAGCTGAAATCGAGGAGGGGGGGATGTGGTGTTTAAGGAGAAAAGAGAAGGTGTGAAAGAGCTGTCTAGGAGCGTGGGACAGTGAACAGATGATGAAAATAGGATAGGATATTTTGGCAGAATTAGGGACCCATGAGTTCTGTTATCATGAATTTGGCTGTGCACAGGACACGAGGGTGGGATGGGGAAGAGTGGCCAAGGGAGAGGGGAAGTGAGATGGATGAGAGGGTTGAGGGCACACTGGGAGGGACTGTTGATAAAGTCAGACACTGGAATTTACGCTTGGTACAGAGGGAAGAGGGGCCATGAGGGTGAGAGGTAAAGTTGGTAAGTTCGATAGATTCCAGGTCCTGGTGGAGGTTTGCTGAAATAGGGGTCCTAGAGAAAGCAGGAAAGAGAGGAAATGGGAAAGAGAGAGGCTGATTGAAAGTGAGTTTATTGGGGTTGTGATTAATGGCGATGACAAGAGCTGCTCAGACGTTACCGTGCATGTACCTGCCCTGCGGTTCTGGTTCTGATGCGCATGTTGAGTCAGTAAGCCCCGGTGCACAGAGCCTGAGAGTCTGCTTTTCTATCAAGCTCCGGGGTGACACAGACGCTGTTGGTCCAGGGATCTCATTTGAAAGGCAGGGGTCTAGAGTGGTATTTTTCAACTCTGGCAGTAAATCACAGCCCCTTGGGGAGTCTTGACCAGTGAATCAGAGCTTCTCTGGGTTGGATTTAGAACTGAAGTAAATGTTCTCCAGGTTATGCTACGGTGAAGCCAGGATTGAAAACCTCTGGCCTAGAATGTGAGACTCTGAGTGAGAGTGATTCAGAGACCAAGATCATTGTAGGAGGGAGAGTCATGGAACTGAGGGCCAGAATGTGGAGAGTGTTATCCTTTGGTTATCAAAATCATCAGAAATTATCAAAGAATTTGTGCTGGATAAAATGACTGTGAGTCCAGAGGTCTGTCAACAACTACAAAAATATATAGGAATTGAGTAACATAATCAGATGGCATGAGATTTAAAGCAAAGGGTTTGGAGAGAAGGATCTGGAATAGACCGTGCAGGACAAGGAGGACACTGCCTAGAACCCCAGGCATGGTGGCATATCAGATTTGGGAAATCAAACATCCCCCATTTGAGAGGTCTCCAGAAGAAACCACAGCAGCATGAAAAGCTCGGTTTTAATTAGAGAAACATGACAACACAATCTAAACCGAGGTTGCAGTTTGGGGGATTTTGCTGCTGCGTTCTGGGGTGGCAGGGCAGGGTTTCCAGCTTTTGAAGGGTGGGAGGTGGGGATGTGCAGAGCGGGATGAGGATGCTGGTGCAGGAGGGGAGCCATGGCCTACAGTCCAGACCATGCTCCTTGTAGAGATGAGGTCTCAAAGTGGGTGTGGTGGCACAGCCGGGAGTACGAGAGTGGAGGGAATGGGGGTCTTGCGAGAAGCCACATTCCTTGGCCTCCCCCTTCATTCCGACAGCTGTTCTCTAGCAGAAGAACCCTTTGCTTCCTCAAACAAAGCATGCAGGTGAGCCCAGCGTGGAGGACAGATCAAAGCAGAGCCTCTCTCTGCTTTGTGGAAGCTGGAGGCAGGGGAAGAGGAAGGCGTGCTCCCCAGCCCTTCCGGAGCTCCTCAGAGGTCCTCACTGCTCCAATGCTGGCGAGAGACGCCCAAGGAAAATGCAGAGTCACATATAAGAAAGTAAAGATCTTAGACCCAATAATCGTGTAAGGCTTTTTCAATCTTTTGTCGGTGATGCAGATTGCTCTCCGTCTTCCTTGTAATAAACTCTTCAGATCAGTAAGTGGTTTGCAGTACCCCTTGGGAATCTCTTTATTCGTGTATGATCAGGATAACATCACTATTGGTAACTGGTATTACATGCATAGAAGAAACCGTAGTTCTGAACAGTTATGACTTAGGTCGGGTTCTCCAGAAGTGAGCCCTGAGGCAAAGGTGTGAATGCAAGTGGGTGTTATGGAGGCGCTCCCAGGAGAGCCCAGGAGGTGGGTGGAGCAAGCAGGAAGAGACAAGGAGAAGCCCAAAAAGAGTGTAAGCGCAGGCAACGTCTGCATGAGATGGCTTCAGCCGGATCCCTGCAGGGGAACTCTGGAGAGTAACAACTGGATTCTGACCCCATTGGACACAAGGCTTCGGTACCTGTGAGCAACAGTGAAGGAGGAAGTTGGCGGGAGCTGTGAACCCCTGGGCACTTCCAGGCACAAAGTCCAGGATCCTGAGGGGCGTCCTTCAGAGGAGAGTCCTTGAAAGAAAAGCAAACTGAGCACATGCACACGCGCACGCACGCACACACACACACAAATAGAAGGGATCCAAGACCAACTTGGGGGAGCAGGTGGAAAGCTTCCTTTAGAAGGGCAAAGTTAACCTAGGTAAAGATTAGATTGAAAAATTATCAATATCAGTGCGCAATTATCATCAAGTAGATTTCTAACTGTGAATTTTGCTACCTTCTCCCTTGCGCTTTTAGCAAGGTCATATTACTACACGCATAGGGCCAAATTTTCAGAAATCCGGGTCAAGTGAGTGTGAGTATCTGATCAGTTATACCCAAGCATGGCCCTGATTGAATGTGTTGTCTTTATTTGAAAACAAAATGCGTGTTTTAAAACTCCACTGTTTTAGGTGGATTCCGTTCTCTCTCTCATTTCCATTAATGTAAATACCAAGAATGTTTAGCTATTTTAAAATTTACATCATTACAAATAGTTGCTTTTATCTACATCCTCATGGGTTTATTTTGGGATGGTGGTTGGTTTTTGTTTTTCCTTTTAAGTTGTGGCCTCTCTTCTAAGGATTAGAGAAGCATCCTTTTAGAGTCCTGGCCTTAGATGTAATTTAGAGCTGTGCAGTGTCCAGCCCACTGACAGATTTAGAGATTAATTTCCAGACCTCTTGTGGTGCTAGAGAAGCTCCTTAAGATTTTGAAAATGGCAACACTATTGACTCCTTACTATTAAAGGTTACTTGTGTCCATATCCACACTAATGCAAAAGGAAAGTTTAAATGTGGTAAATATCAATGTTGTTTTGCTTTATGGAAAAACCTGTGCATAGAAAAAAAAAGAAGCAATTTACAGGACAAGAAATAGTTTATCTTCCATAAGGACAGCTTATACAGATATATCTCCTTCCTCTTATTCTGTAAGGATAATATTGCTGTTGCTAAATTGATATTTGTGTAGAAAAAAGTTCAATAGTTTTGAACAGTCTTGTCTGAGGTCCAGTTCCCCAGAAGTAAATTATGAGCCAAAAATTTGATGTTTGTGATGCACAAAAGGAGAGATTTAAGTATGACTTATATGCTATTTGGATTATATTGGGAGTTGGTAGAAACTTTTTCCCCCCAAGTATTTTCGCTTAGATGCATCTCCAAATACGTGTTTGCTCCATTTTAAAGTAAGTGCATTTTCAGGGAAATTTAATCCTTATGTTTCAGCAAGGCTACTCGTAAATCATCCAAATGTTGTTTTATTAGAGCTACACGATGTCTAAGATGCCTTTGAGCTTTTTTAATAGTCCTTATGTTCTTTTCTGAAAAGCAGTAGGTAAGTTGCCAAGAGTAAACAAATCAAATAGCAAAAGGTTTGAGTTCAGTTTGAAATGCTTAGCCTATTATTTTTGATTGGGTTCTGAACTTGGCAGTGCGCATTGCCTGTTCCCGCCTGCAGGGCAAAGTGAAAACAATTTGAGCTCTGTATTTCCCAATTGGTTCATTGACATTTGACAATAATGTAGTACAGACAGAATCAGCATGTTTGGCAGGTGAGTGATGCTTAACATGACCTCAGAAAGTTACTTCCTCCCGGTTTGTAGAAGTTCTTAACATGGAGCAATGTTATACATGTTGCAAAACACGAGTTAGGCCAGGCAGCCATCAAGAGGTCCATCCCGGGGATTGATCTGTTTCTCTGGTGCACCTTTAGGTGGAATGGTTGAAAAATGAAGACATAATTGACCCCGTTGAAGATGGGAATTTTTATATCACCATCGATCACAACCTAATCATCAAGCAGGCGCGCCTCTCAGACACCGCCAACTACACTTGTGTCGCCAAAAACATTGTTGCCAAGAGGAAAAGCACCACTGCGACTGTCATCGTCTACGGTGAGTTTTGGGTCTCAGTCTAGTTCACGTCAAACTGCAGTTTCTCGTTTTAATTGTAAGATATCAGGGGAGAGGCCCCTTCAATCCCCATTGCTGCTCTCTTCAGCTTCTCTCATGGACAGTGCGGTTTAACTGCTTCCTTGACACTTTCAGAGACACTAGACTTGGACGATCCTCGCCCTTTGGCAGGCAGCTTATAGGAAAGTGAAGGAAATCTACCTCAGTGCCGGGAGATGTTCCTGCCTCCCTAAGCCTTCCCCGCTTTGGACCCGGGACTGCGGAGTCATACAGTGAGTTTGGAGATGAAGATGCTTAAAGCCACCTGCTGCTCTTTGTGTGGGCCTTGGCTCAGTCCCGTGATTGCACAGCCTCAGATGAACTGGAGCTGACGTGTTCCCCCAACACATCAGAGCAACTTTGACTTCCTGGAGCTTGCTTTACATGCTCCATCAAGGGCGTTCAGAAGGAAGACAGGCGCTGCCGTCACCAGGTGGCCCTAATCCTAACTGGGTTCAACATAATGACTTCTTCATGAAGCTTCCCTCCCACTCTCTGGCCTTTCCTAATCCCTCTCATCTCTAAGCCTATCCTTTCTCCAGAAGTACTGAACAATTTCACACCCAGTTTTGCTGTAGCACATGACGCTTGTATCTCCCTGTAGGGTTTAGCCCTCTGGTTTTATAATCATTTCACAAGCAGTTCCCTTTCCCCAGCTAAGCTTTAAGCTCCTTTGTAGACTAAGAGACAGCTCTGCATATTTATGTCTTTCTCAAGTATTAGACACATAGTAGGTCCTCATTTCTTGATGAGTCATTGTCTCAGAGGAAACTGAACCACACTGGGTGGTATTGAGGTTATGCCACCTCCTGAATGTTACGGGTGCCACTTAGACTATAAGGAAGCTTTTCATGGCTGCTTCAGCGTGAAACAACACTCCAGCGCCTTAGTGTCTGGATAACTATGAAGGAGGGACAGCCAGTGACAAGTATCCGGCTCATGGTACTTACTTCCTGCAGATAGCATCTTCTGGATGGATGTGTCCTCGTGCTGCAGGGAGTTATGAGTACAGAAACTACTGTCATGTTCCAAAGACTGAATGTTGTGAGGCTTTAAAACTGTCATTTTCATCACAAGACAGATGCATACTATTTTTTTTTATCCTGTGAATACTCTGAGGTTTAATTTCCTAGTCAAGATAACGGCTATGTTGAATTATAAGCAATTGCCTTTCTTAAGTGACAATGAAATGTGTCCTACATTTTGTCTTTTCTAAACCGTCTGAATGACTAATTAACAGCATTGGAAATGCAAAAGAGAAATGGCGCACATTACAGCGTGTACCAATCACAAATAACTAATGAAGGCAGATTCTATATAGATGTTTAATATACATGCAAATCTCTTTTTCTATGTATAGCATGTTTCAGTATCCATAAATACAAGCCAAACGTTGTCTTTAGGATCAGACACGAGTCACTTCAGCGTTTGAAGTTCAGGAAACAGCATGGGACCCGGGCTCAGGAGTCTTGTGCTCTCAGACCGGTTCTACCCCTAACTGACCTTCAGTTGGTCACTTAACCAGGATGCTTGGAGCCCTTGTCTCCTTCTCTGTAAAATGAGGGAATAAGCCTAGGATCTTCAAAGGCCTTTCCTTCTGTAAAAGTTTATGATTATTCACTTCTCATTAAACTCCTAGAAGAGCAGCATACATATATCATAACCCAAAATATCAGCTTGCCAGTATGCTGGTAAGCAATTTATACTGACGATTCCCCAGCATTTGGAGTTTTGTCAAGTCGAGCAGGTTAAGTTGCTTTTTGGAACACTGACTGAAATTCTACCCATCAACCATCTGCTTGTCCTTTTCATGGCCCCATAAAATATGTTGTCCAAGGCTTATAGGTTGGGCTCACCAGAAGTCCACAGAAAACATATACATATAATCAGTATTTTATCTTTGAGTCTATATTTATTTTTGTTAGTATAATTTTTAGATGGCAAATATATATCCATTATAGAAAATTTGGGAAACACAGAAAAGGTCAAAGAAGAAAATACCTATAATCTTGTCATCTTGCCATCCAGAGGTAGCTTCAAAAAAGACTGATATGTATACTCCTGGTATTTTCTATGCATAGATAGAATTTTAAAATAAAGGATGGATATAAATATATTTTTTCACTTAAAGCATAATGTTGAAATATTCGTGTGTTATTAAATAGACTTCTACAGCACCATGTTTAATGGCTGCCTAGGAGTCAATCACAGGAACGTACATGGTTTACTTTACCATTTTCCTATTGTTGAACATTACAATTGTTTTCAGTTGTTTATCTTTATGTAAAAAATAACTCTGTTGTGAAAAATGCTTTGTCTGTGTCTGTAAATATAACACCTTCATGATTATTCCCTATGGCATAGGTTTCTAGAAAAGGCGGTGCTGGGCGTGTGATGTGTGCGTACAGGATGTGTATAGCTAACACTCTTCCTTTCTTTCAGGAGAGGGGTGCACATACTAGTTATGTCACGTTTTAATTGCCAGCAAATAATTTTTGTTAGATATTGCTTAATTACAATAATTTCATAGACTCTTATTATTGAAGTGCTGAAATATATCAGAGTATTTTCTAGAGCAAGATCTCCAGAGGTAAATAGTGAACATTGTATTAAAGTATAGATTTTATAATCACGCCCACACTGACAGCTCCTTCAAACACCATAATTAGCCTCTATCCACAAAACTGATATCCATTTCAATGACGTCCACTCATCACCAGTTTGATCAAATAGCTACTCAGTTAAAAATCCAGCAATGTAAGACTTTATTTTTTAACCAGGTTCACTGATTAGTTACTGAAACTGACTAAAAATCTTGAAAAGGTTGCGAAGTTTACGTATGCTAAAGAAAAATAATCAATCATCTGTTATTAAGAAAATGCTAAATGATTTTATCCAGTTCTCAGGCTTCAGATCCACTTGCAGCCTTGGCATATAGAATGTAAACATTTATTATTTGAGATAAGCTGTCAGAAGTAATTTTTGGAGCTTAACTAGGTAAGGAGGTGTATTTTTTTTTGAAAGAACACTAGCCAAGGAAACAGCAACAGTCTTCTTTACTTTTCTGAGTAGGTGAGTAAATGTTGGTAATTCATTTTATTTATCTGTGTGCTTAGATTCGTCAGGTCTGCAACAAAACTTTGAATGAAATGATGTCCAAGGTCTCTTCTAGCTTTGAAGTTTTAGGTGGTCACTTGGGAGATGACTTCTTGTTTAGGTGTTGTGTGTGGTTTGTGCGTCTGTGTGTGCATGCACATATGTTTAATCGACACTTTATTATTTACCTCCTTCCAGTGAATGGTGGCTGGTCCACCTGGACAGAGTGGTCTGTGTGTAATAGCCGCTGTGGACGAGGGTATCAGAAACGCACAAGGACCTGCACCAACCCAGCACCTCTCAATGGGGGTGCCTTCTGTGAAGGGCAGAGTGTGCAGAAAATAGCCTGTACCACGTTGTGCCCAGGTAAATAAGCCAGTGCTCTCGTTCCAGATATCTCCACCCATTCTAGACATGTGCTTCAGGGGATATATACAAAGCCTTATTCTTGACCCGACTCTGTGACAAACATTATTTAAATCCATCATACCGTTCAATGTCTACATGGCTGGGAAATCAAGTATTTTCCCCTAAAAGAGTACTTAACTTTATTACCCAAACATGCAGAATAGTATAAAACAGGAGATTAAACACTTATGAATTTAATCCCTCTCTGTTACTCGACAAAACTGCCAGAGCCAAGATGTCAGCTTCTATAATTCCAGGGATCTGAGCAGCATCGAAAGCCACACATTTTGGGAACAACAATCTTTGATCTTCAGAAAGCCATGGAAATTAATTGGAACTGAAATTTAGAAAATATTTTAGACTGAAATATTTGATATTTGGTGTCAGTTTCTGGGCAAGGGCAAATAAAACATTTGGAATGAATTAAGAGAAGTCTAAACTTTGTTACACAGGAGCGAATGGATTTTGAAAATACGCAGCAGTCAGCTCTTTACTATCTGCACATGTGGCTCACCTGTTTTGTGAGTTGTTTGCAGTGGTACCTACAGCAAGATTGTATCCCTCTGCCTCTGCCTGTCTTTCTGTGCTATTGTCTCCAGCTCTTATCCTTAGGTAAACGGAAGTTAATATTTGCCAACACCAAAACTAAAACCCACTAAAATGCCTAATTATACAATATATTGAAAAGTTAAGCAACAATTATTTTGACATAATCCATGAGTTTAGTGCACTCTGTTGGAATAGCTATTATATTGTCACTTTCATTATTTAAATATACAGTCTTCTTACTTCCCTCTCTTTTGCCTTTGTCCAGTTCATCTTTTAACAAAACCTTTCTCAGAGAAGGGTTGGAGAAATGAACTGGAGAGAAAGATATAATCTATGTTTTATATTCCAGTGTTGATTTCCAAATATCAAAACAGTATCCCACATTGAACCCCTTGAGAGCTTTTATTTACGGAATAAATTTTGACTAGGCTTAGAATTTCAGTACTTTATCTCATACTGTCCTATATTTTATCTAGGTGTTGTCTCCCACAATTAAAAATTCACTGAGCATTTTGAGTTGAAATGGAAATGTGCGTGTGTGTGTGTGTACTTTGGCATGGTCTAGGTCAAAGCAAATGCCTTTTCTCCAAATAGCTGGGAGTTGCTTATGTAGCCAACTCTGTATGATTGAAATATTAATGCTTTCATCATTTTTTCATGTGGCCATGTTTATATCTCTATACGTATTATTCATAATATATTTACACAATAATTTAATATGAAATCATATAGATTTCTCCAACTGTAGACTGAGTTGATATAATTTTTGTCAATATCCAGGTATAAGATGTTATGTATATTAGATGTTCAATAAATGATGTTCACATTGCTTTACATTGAATTCTAGATAATCATAATTATTTACATATTTCAGGGAAAATTTTTAAAATTTAAGTCTTATTTCAATATTTTTATCCTATTTATGTAAGAACCTTTAAAGAATGCATTTTAAAGTATGACCTTAGTGAAATTTACTATATATTTTTTTCAACTTAGGACTTAAGTTGTATGTTTTTAAAATAAGGTATCTCAGCTCATTATCATTGAAATTACTGACAAGGCAGCCACCAAAATTGGGAAGAAAATGAGTCAATTCTAAATGACTGAATCACAGCAAAAAATTAGGAATATGCCTAAATACTATTTTTAAAATAAAAATAAAAATGTATACATCATCAAATAATGGAATGGAATCATGAAACAGTAAATTGAAAATAATATAGTCTTTTCAAGAAGGTATTGTGGAAGACCTCAGCAGAATCAAGTAGCCTGGATGAAAATAAAATAAAAAGAATATATAGGACATACATAGGTGATAGATGGATAGATAGATAGATAGATGGATAAATGGGTGGATGGATGGATGGGTGGATGGATGGATGAATGGATAGATGGGTGGATGAGTGGGTGGGTAAATAGATTTCTTTCTCATTCTACCAACTTCTGCTCCTTACCCCCACACAGGTTTACTTGCTCTGCCCACATGACACTATGCACAAAGGAATTATGGATCCAAAAAGAGGCCCCCTAATTTTCAATAGAAAATTCAGAAGTTTCCCATTTAATAGAAAAAGGGGCACCACCATGACTTACTTTTAGGTAGCTCCTGGTGACAGCTTTGGTTTCTGTGTGTCTCATTAAGCTTCCTTTGTTGGTCAGTGAGGAACCGGGTACACACCTAGTGAGGAAAGTTCGCAGAGCCCAGACAATGTATGTAGAGCATGCTCTACTTTCAGCAGTTGAAATGAATGCAGGATTCCTCAGTGGGGCATTTTCTTCAGTTTTTTGTCTTGTTTTATTTATACTTGAGCTCTGCTGCCCTCTGCCCTCAAGAAGCTCCTCGCTTTGACCTGATGCTGGGTTTTTTTGTGACAGTGGATGGCAGGTGGACCTCATGGAGCAAGTGGTCTACTTGTGGGACCGAGTGCACACACTGGCGCAGGAGGGAGTGTACAGCACCCGCCCCCAAGAACGGAGGCAAGGACTGCGACGGCCTTGTATTGCAATCCAAGAACTGCACGGATGGCCTTTGCATGCAGAGTAAGTCTATTTGAGCAAACGACAGACACTGGGGAGGCCTGAGATTTAACCATTTGGATTTCTTTGAAGGAAATATTAGAAATTAAAAATTCTTTGAACAACAAAAAATGCTATAATATACCTATACTAATATCCTAGCTTTCTCTCTAAATTGAAAAAGTTAATCTCCCAGGAAGCAAAATGAATAATAACTGTGTCCAGTTACCAAATGACACACACAGTGTTGCTTTCCCATAAGCAAAGAGTGATTTAGTCATTTCCGTGGATGGGCTGTCGTTCTTCCCCGACCAAGAAACCAGTACTCAGGTTTATTAGAGCACAAAAGAGCAGCCTACACTCCTCACAGAGTCGCATGACTTCCAAAAAGTAAGGTATTTATTCCTAATTCATGGCCATTACCAAACAAATGCCCATGGAACATAAAACGTATATAAGAACAGGAAGCATTTCCATGGTAGATTTACCAATTTACAAGTGTTTAGTGGGAACATCTTCACAACTCCTTGAAAATGCTGGGTTTGTGTTAATTACGTTTATTTAAAGGAAATAGTGTTAATAAAAATAAGTTTTAAAAATGAGGGTAGAAGATTGGCTCATGAATATAATGGGTGCTATAAGCTACATATTCCCCATTTTTCATTGCTTTGTTCCCTAGATTTTCTTAATGAGATAGCAGTTTGATTTCCACACTTGTGAACTATTACCCCTATATTGAGGAGCCCTTCGGTGTACACAAATTTACCATCTCTTTCATGACGAGGAATTAAGGCACTAAGAATTGCTCAGAAATCACACCTGTGCAGATGGATGGATGAACGATGTGCTGTCTTTGGATCTTAACTAATGGTGGCCAAGAGTTGACATCTTAGAACACATTACAAATTGCTTTTGGAATACAAGCAACCAAATATATTTGTGTAGAAGTATTTGTATTTGCCATTTAGGAACAAAATATTTTATTTTCACCACATTTATGAAATTCTCTTTACCTTCTAGAGTGTATACACACAGACCTTTAAAAAGAAACCTTGCTTCAAATGCAATTATGTTACTGACAGAATAAAAATCCATAGGCCTCTTATTTTTCTGTGCAAGGTACGTTGCATTCTTTGAGAAGGGCTGCTGCTGCGTGTAAAGCACAGCTTCTGAGAACTGCCACTGTGCATCTCACTAAGTTTGTTCCGGAAACGCAGGAAGGAAAAGAACACAGCTCTTTTACTAACCATTTGTTCCGCGATACAAGCTTTGTTCCTCCAGGCGTGAGTTTGAGTTGAGGATTAAAACAAAAACATTCCCCACACAAGTTATTCTTTTTATAATTTGGTATTCTTCCTTTGGTGGTGAACAAATTGATTCATGTGATTGATAAATAACAATCTTTGAAGTTTCTCTCTCTCTCTTTCTCCCTCTCTCAATATTATGTTTCAACGTTGGGTGATTTATTGCCTGCTGCTTCTATTATGCATGTTTAAAAATTTCCAAAGCAAGCTATTCAACAAGGACTACGATCCTACAAGATGCAACATTGGGTCTTTCATTACTTACACAAAATGACACATTCTAGATTATGACATCTGTCAAACACAAACATGAAATATTCAAATTAAGACTTTCATAGCATCCCCTAAGCATCTGGCTTATTTCTAACAGCATTAATAGAATTTTTTCTTATGATTGGCTATTTGCCAATAATGATGGTTTGAACTGTGTGTGTAAATAAGGAAGGGGAATGAGGCTACAAAGAGGGGAGTTTTGTTATTCCTTTTTGTTTGTTTATTTTTTATCAAGTCTCTTGTTAGACTGAAACATTTGGGTGTTTGGATTAAAATCAGTCAGTTAAAAAGCTATTTCCTTTTACAATTTTGGTTTGCTACAGTAACAGCCCCTACTAAGTCAATAAACTCTTTTATCTGCCCTCCTATATCTAATCTAGTGCAAGACAGAATTGTAGTCTGTACTACTATTGATTTCCTCAGTGATAAAAACCACAGAGATATTGCTGTGCTGTGTAATTATAGTATTTTACAGTGAAAGCTATAGTCTCTGTTTACCAGCAAGCTGGGTGTTTCTGGCATAGTGTTGCTGCCAAAGTCTTGCAAAGAAATAGTATTGCTCTTGGCCCTTACTTTGGAGAACAAAAGGCTTTCCAGTAGTCAAAGTACCAAGCTTGCGAGAGGGACAAGGCCTGTATTAAGGAAAAGAATGGGAGTAGAAAAGACACCTGGAAAGTTGCAATCAACACTTAGGCATTATCATTTAATGTTTATTTACTTTAGGAGAGTTGGTGCCTTCAATGTATTAGTAAATAGTTCAAAAATAAACAGTTCATCAATATTGCAATATTATCTCAAAATAAGCTATTCTACTTACCATTGAAACAGGTATGCAATATCAACTCCGAATCTACTCAAAATTATCTACAAATGATTCTGTTATAAATGTAGATACACTGCTAGGTAGGAGAAATTCAGAGTTCATAATGGATGTCACTAGAATGCAGAGTTACCTAGATACTATGGTGTAGTATGTTTTAAAAGCCAAAAGGGTACTTAAGAACAATATAATGTGAAATATTCAGAAAATATGACTGTCAATGCTTATTCACTAATTTGTTCAAAACAATCATATTCAGATACATCTCTTCCTTAACCACCTCCCTCATTACAACCACCTTAGACTCAAAATATGTAGAAATCTTGGATAAAATATTAAAACTTAAAAGACATGCACACTCATATGGAGTGTGTGTGTGAGGGAGAGAGAATCAAGTTCGAAAGAAAGATGATAGAGAGATCCTCAAATGCAAGAGATGAAGTAGAAACTCAAATCTAGAAAGGTAACTTGTGAATGGACCCCAGAATAACCAAGAGGGACATTGGACATGGATGTAGGTCCTAGGGCTTGGGAGTTAGGGTTTCAGTTTTGGCACGGACGCAGAAACCACACATGTGAGAGAGCCTGAGGCTGAGAGTTGAAAACAAGAACCCTGAATATAGCTGGCTATATTCATAAATGGCTAGCCCCACCATGAAAAATAACTAGAAAATTTTTACACACCCGGAGTAAGCCTAGAGAAGCCAAAGGAAAATTCATGGTAGAGAAAAGAAAAATGAAGTCCTCATTTAAATAAAAGCTATAATAAAACCACAATCATACACCCAGCTCTGGTATGGAGTCTAAAATAAAGTATAGGGAGCAAAAAACAAAAGATGCATAATTTACATAATTGGTGAAACCTCTGGGGAACCAGCAGAAGCAAACAGCAAGACATTCTCTGGAGTTCTTTCCACAACCCAAGTGCATTGGTCTATGATAAAAATAGCCCACTCCTGAAAATGAGTTTACAGTACTAATTTTCATATCACCCAAGGGAACAGTCTGCTGTAAGGGAGAGTCAGCAACCTAATAAACAGGTGAGTTAGTACTCTCATAACATGGCCTCATAGAGCAATCTGAATGAGCCTATGAAACAAATAAGAAGAAGACCAACAGTATTTTTAAGAGGAATGTAAGGACAAGTGAAAGAATAGAATACTGTACAAAGGACAGATAGATTTGGGAAAACATCAAATAGAATATCTATAATTGTAAACATGGTGATTGAAAGTTAAAACTCAATGGAAGATTAAAACTCAGATCAGATCAGAGACAACTTTAGATAAAGCTGAAGAGAACATTAGTAAACTGGAATATAGATGTCATGAAACTTCTCAGAATACAAGAAAGAAAGAAAAAGCGAGTGATTGTATAAAAGGGAAATGAAAACACATGGAAGATAGAATGAGAAAAATCGTTTATTACTAAAGAGGGAAAAATTAAAAAGATTTTCAGACAATCAAGATACAGAGGGCTTACTACTCAAAAACTCTCACTGAGTAAAGTTCTAAAGAAAATTGATTCTTTTATAAAAAGGGAGACTAATTAATTAAGAGGAAGTTGAAAATAAGATGGAACTAAATTATAGATAATATTAACAAAGAGTATGCGAAGGTGTGATCTAAGTTAAAATTTTCTAATTTGCATGTATTGTTCAGGAAAAGAACAGTAATAATATTTGCACAAGACTTTACTGATTCAAGTGGTCCAGTTAAAATGTTAACACTGACTACACACATAAAAGTTAAATGCATAAATTCAAAATAAGATTTTTAAGGGCAAGAAAGGAGCAAAAAAGAAATAAGAAAAATGTGGTAAATGAAAACAATGAATAAGGTGGTATATTTCAGGGATCAGCATATATCAGGGATAATAATGTAATGAATTAAATTTACCTGTTAAGGGAAATTCAAAATTCTAGGAAAAAAATCCAATTTTATACTGATTATGAGAGACATACTTAAATCATAACTATAGAGAAAGATTGAAAGTTGAGTTATATAAGTTAACTATGTAACTTGCAATATCGTTCAGTCTTTATTTAAAAATGTCCAATTAATGGCTTTGACTGTCTGATTAAGACATTCTTAATTCAATCCCATTTCTCATTATGCCTAAGTAACACATGTTAGAGATTGTTTTTACTTATAGTTTTAATTTAGATTTTTGTTTTACTTAGACTTTATAGTTTTTGGAATGTTTCATTTTTCATTGAAGAATTAACCAGAAGTTTTCTAAATTGTTTACCAGGCTGTTGGTTGTCTGTGTAAGACATCTTAGAAATCTAGGTATTATCTCAGTGTCAATTGAAATTGTTAATCAAAAGCCTTTGAGGGTTACTAAGAAAATTATTCAATATTGTAAATATATGATAATGCTAAATGTTAGTGAATATACAGTAAAGTAGAATCTTTTGTATCTTGCTAATGGGAATACAAATTTTTACAATTATTTGGGGAAGTGATTTGACAATATGAGTTAAGAGCTTTAAAATTGTTCACACCCTTTAACCCAGTAATCCTACTTCAATGAATAAATTTTGAGTAATTATTATAAATACCCAAAAGGATCTGTGACAAATATGTTCACATTCTTTGTATTTTATTGTAAAAACTTCAAAATCCAGAAGTTTAATATTAGAGCAATGGCTAATGTAATACATACTACTTACTTATGGAATATCATATGCCACTAAAATATTGATGATGGTTTAACATGAAAAAGCAGAATATGGATCTACATATGCACTTAATCATAACTATGTAAACTGCAAACTTAGGAAAAGATAAATGAAACTTGTGCATTTATGCTAGAGAGATTACAAGTAATTTTTCTCTTTTTCAATATACTTTCTATTCTCCATATTCTTTATACTTAGTATTTCATTATGTTTATCATTGTAAATGACTTTTTAAAAAAGGTATGTTGAGGATTGGCTAGACCAACTGCGTGGTCTCGGAAGCAGGAGTGTCGGGATTTGAGATGTTGCCCTAGCACTGACTCATCCTGGGAATTTGGTCACATTGATTCAAATTAGATTGGATTACCACAAAAGTATTTGCATAAAACCTAGGTGGCCCGAGTTACTTATAACCAGTAAATCAAGTGCATCTATAAAAGGATTTTGAAGACACGAGGATTTGGACCTGAGTTATAGTGTTGCATTATTTCCCAGTTGCCTATCATATACCTATCACTCTGTCCTCTCAGCCATACTTATCCTTAAACTGTTTGATAAATTGGATTCATTATGTGGTGCTACATAATTTCATTTGTGAAACAAGGTCATGGTCTTTAAGCAATTTCAGAAGCCCCACTAATTTTTTTAGGCCGTCTGTACAGATTGGTTGATATTGAAGTAATGTGTATCATGTATCTATTACACTGGATAGATGCTCATTGGCCTGAAAAAATAGTTTCTGCACTGGAGACACTGCCTTTAAATTAAGAACTTCTGTAGAATGCATTATTAAAGGGTAATTAAAAACCATCAAAGTCACTTAATGTCCCAGAAAGAAATTGGACATTTTTGGTTTATAAGCACATCGTTAATGGAAAAAACAAACAAAAAAAATAACTGGAATTTTTAGGTATCCTTACAGGTATGGATTACATTGAACAAGAAAGGGCAGTGACTTGGAGTGTTTTTCACTATTGAAAATAACTAAACACACATGTCTGATATGTCTGATATCATTAATAATATTAATAACAGATTAAGCTGTTTTTATTTAATGATACTACAGAATATTGTGTCTCATTCAAAGGCTGTAATGGAAGCTCCACTGTGCTGTGTACCCATTTATGTTTCTTTGTATCATCCCTAAAATTATATGAAAATAGCCCCTGGTTTTGCCATATAGTTTTGAAATAGGATTTACATAAAATTGTTCTGGAGAGAGAGAGAGAGAACGCTAGACACAGAGAAAGAGATGCAGAAGAAGAAAAAAGCACTCAAGAAAATCTCCAAAAATGCTAAGTCAATAAGCATCTTTACCTTTAATTTTGAAATACAATTGTATTATCAAGACCTGATGACTTTTAACCTTTATAATCTTTATAAGGAATTTGTAGTAAGGTCCACTTTGTGATGGTTGGTGTGTGATGGTTTAGTCCGTGCTTACCTCTTCCTTTTGAAAATAGCAATCCAAGGGCTACTCTGTGGCTTGGTCCAGAAATGGTGCTTTATATGTATTTATGAATACACTCAATTAGATTATTACATACTGCAGCTATTCCTATGGACTTTAGTTTTTAATCTTATTTAACGATTGGAGTCCCACACAGGGATATGTAGCAGTTCAGATCTGAATTTAGAATTACTCCTTCCTGCTGAAGAAAGTTTATGCCACAGTAGACAAATTAAAAATTTCAATTTACAAACAAGAACTACCTGGAATTGTGTCTGCATCAGTGAACTTCCTGACTTTGGGAAATTAAAATGCTGTGCAGTCTGCAAATTTAGCACTTCCTACTCATTAAAAAATTTATATGTCGCACAGCTCTTCCATTAATTCTCACGTACAGAGGAAATGGCAGCACTCCGCGTGTAAATTGTGGTGTGGACACACTGCATACCAGGGCCCCCGGAATCCCAGGTGCATTTAATGTGGGGAAATAATTTACCTTACAGATAGTCTTTTCTTGACTTTAGAATGATGTGTTTATAACCACTGTGGTAGGCATCTGAGAAGGTGCTAGTCGGTTTCCAGTGAAATTCTTGTCCACACAGCAGTGTGATAGGAAAGCGTAACTGTGCGTATCAGACAGTGAGTGCTTTTATCTGTATTTTGGAAGGAGTTGATGTCATAGTGTGTTTGTATAGTCCTTGATATGCATAGTGTCCCAGCTGGCACATAAATATTCTGTATGTGGACTGGCTGCCCGACACACTGCTCTGCTGTCTCCGGTGTAATGAGTGTGGTTTGCTTTAGCTTTTTTCCTTTCTGGTAACACATCTTCCTGCTTTCAAAAGCAGGGATGTGGTTAGACACTTTAGCCCACAGAAACCCGATTCACACCACTGGTGGCCCAGGCGGATGAGTGTACGAGGACAAATGCAAGGTCCTCAGCTCCTGGGGTGGAGAGAAACCTGAGGGCCCCAAGAAAGATGCCACCTTTCACAACCACAGCCCCACACGGACTCCTTCAGGATCACGGAGCTGCAAGGCTAACAATCCAGCAGAGAGGGTGATACACATGCTAGAAACCAGCCTCTCTATTTTTGAGTCTTTATCACTTTGCTTCTTCTATCAGATGTCTTTACTACCATGGATTATAATATCATTGCCTTTGGATTTAATAGTTTGTTATTTTTCTTAAGGAGCCTTGATGGCGAGAGAATATACTGCATTAAAAACACTTGGGCAACTGATCTATAGGCTTGATTTTACCCAGCTGTTGAGTTCAATTTCAGACATTTATTCTTCACCTCCGAGAGAAGACTTACATCTGAGATGTGAATTCCCTGCTAGTCATTTTCAGAAGGGCGTGGTTGTTACTGTCAGGAACAGGGCTGTGGATCCGTTTAGTGAGGCCTGGTCTGCCTACTGTCCTAGGAAGGCTGGAGCAGGACTTAGCATTGGCAATTTAGATAACCGACAGCAGTGATAAACAAATGTTCTTTTCAGTTTTTGTTGTTGTGTCCTAGAATTTATGTATGCATTTATTTGGAGTTCTTTAAGCTCCTGTCAATAAATAAACCCCCAGAAGAGTGGTAAATTATAATAAATGACCATGAGTGTCTTTGACGGACCTGACCTTTGACATCATTAGTGCAGTCCTGATGGGCTTCCTAGATAAGGACCAACCTAAAAGGGCAAAAGCAAAAAATCTGGATATGTTTATTTTGAATGGCGCTTGAGGTTTTTAATAAGAACATTTGCATCAGAAGAAATGTGATTGGGGTGAGAAAAATCTCATATTTTGACTTAATGTAAAGTCACTGGCAAAAAGAGAGACCAGGCAGCCAGGATGAGGAGAGAGGGGATCCCTCAGGAACAGCAAGAGTCTTCCAGAGCTGGGATCGTAAAATGAGGATAGGTCTTCTGGAGGGGTCTCGTGTACTTCAGATAGATAAATACGCTGAAACTACCCCAAAACTTGATGATTTAAAATACTTACTTTTATAGACCACACTTAATGCTTTTATAAACTAAAACTGAGTTATGTCGTATTCATAACTTACATACTACCCCCATATAAGATATGAATTAATCCTCACAATATCGTAAAATCTGTCCACATGTATTAAGGTCGTAGAAGCAGCTCCATATTGAAATATAATAAGTAAGCCCTGAAGGCAATCAGGAACCCCTTATAATCTCCACCCACCTCCCTTTTCACTAGGAATTAGATAGTTAATCAAAAGACAGAGAGTTTCAATTCCCAAACATCTACATAAAGACTTTCCTTTTAGGTGTTTCTGAAATCCGACTCAGTGGTTCTCAAACTTTGGAGGACAGAAAAATTACTGTATCTCATATATTTTAGGAATTTAAAGTAATTGCAGATATAATTTTAATTTTATTCACTTTCCACCTAATGCACTAACTTGGGCCGTGGTGTAAGTTGCTTCTACCTCTAATCTACTGGGTTAGACGTGGCCAAGCTGAAGCAAAATGACCTGAGTTCAATTTAATCAAACTCAAAAAGTACAGAAATTAACCTGACAAACAGAACTTTCGTTAATCCCCTAATAATAGCTGTATCTTGCAAAGGAAGAAACTGAGGCATAAAATTGAAAATAGCCCACCGAGCACCCAAGACAAGTTAGTGCAAGAACCAGCATTTGAACCCAAACTGTCCCATTTTGAAATAAATGTTTTCTCAGGTGGGCTCTTGGATGCTGGAAGCAAGTGGTTGTCAGCTTTTACTGCTTTATTTATTTGTTTGCTTATTCTTTTAGAGACTCTCATGTGCTCTTTATTGGAATAAATGCAGACAAATTATCATAATAGTAATTCACATGATTCAGGGCTCAGTAATTTGAGAGAAGATAAATGGATTTAGCAGTTATGAAGGCGCTGAAAGAATACTAAAAAAAGTGTATTAAAAGGTTAAAGACCAACAATTGTAGAAGGAAACATTGTAACGAAATGCAAGAGAGGGTAAAGGAATAGACATTACATATTGGACAAAAAATAACTCAGTTAAATATCGAATAAGCGGACACAGATTTTTCAAGGCATGCACATATTTGAGTGACATGCATTAATAGAAAAATCAGAAGCCCTATGTCAACTGAGATCAGATGTTTTGCAAAGAGAAGAGAGAATAGGGAAAAGCAGAATTACAAGGTAAAGAAAATATGTATGACATACCCCAGGGAATGCTAAGCTTAGCATGATCATGGATGAACTCTTTACAGATTGCTTTGGAATCTCTTTAACCTGGAAGAGATCTTTCCAGAAACTAATTGTTTGGTCTGATGTTTATTTTATGTGATTTCAGCTTAATGTATATTCAAAGAAATCACTTACAGGCAAGACTTTGAGGCAAAGTAGCTATTTTTGATGAAACTGTAAGATACTATAATCATGAGTACCAATAAATTAAGATAGATTGATAACTTACATTGCAGATTAGAGAAAAATCAAACCTTTATAACCATGAGGGAATTACTCACAAGATACAAGTCGTTTCCGCCACAGAATTTCAGGCATATCATCATAAACTTTCATAATACTTGAGATAAAGAGATAATACAAAGTGTTACAAAGAGAAAAACATGGCTCATATGCAAAGTTTTGAAATAAGATTGGCATCAGACTTCTCAACAGTAGCTGGGAGACAATGGAGCAATAGCTTCTCAAACATTCTGAGGAAAAACTTTACGCACAGCCAAAATATAACACAATTGTGGAAGAGAGGATAAAGACATTTTTAAGCACTATTTATCAAATAATTTCTCTATAATATACTCAAACTCAGAAAGATATTGGAAGGTGTGTTTTACCCAAAGTGGGACTAAATTTTATAAGAAGACCCGAGACTGAGTAAACAGAATATTTGACATAGGAAAGGAGCAACAGGAATTCACAGGATAAAGATAAAAGAGAAAATCCCAGAATGGCAGCTACCAAGGAAGCAATGACTTCTGGAATGTGGGGGATTGAGAGCTCAAGACAGTGTGTCTGAGAGAATTGACTTCTGGCAAATTGTGTTGAGTGACTGTTGGATTGCGGTAGAAGACATTCACAAGGACAAAGGTAATCTAGCCAATGGAAAAGATAGTCTATTATTAACACCAGGAACAAAAGTTGTTTAAGGAAATAATACAATGACTTGATCAAAGCAACAACCAATTTTTCATAGTTGTAAAAATGTTATCTGGAGGCTGGCCGAGTGGCATAGTGGTTAAGTTTGCACATTCTGCTTCATGGGTTTGGATCCCAGGCAAAGACCTGTACACCGCTCATCAAGCCATGTTGTGGCACTATCCTGTGATGTCCTTTCTCACTCTTTTCTTCAGTATGCTAATTCCATTTTCTCCAGTTATCAAGGGTTTCTGCTACTATGCTATATTTCTAAGATCATTCCAAATCTGACATGATGACACTTTGTCCTTGACTGATGTCGCCATAGGCCAAGCTACCAGCATCTCTCAGTTGGACTAGTTCAATAGTCTCACCTGGTCTCCTGCCACAACCTTAGGGTGGCTCCCGCCTGGCCAGCTGAGAAGCTCCGCTGCTCCCGAAGGTGGCTTTTTCCTCTCCAGCAGGAATGTCTGCCTTTTCCACCTTGGTCAGGACTATCCCTTGTTGTGGGGGTTCTTTTTATCCAGTTTTCAGTTTTCCACCCAGCATAATTTTTCCAAAAATAGTTGTAACCTGGTTGTGTTCATGGGAGATGAGTTCAGAGTCTGCTTACGCCCCCATCTTGACGAGATCGATCGTCCAATTTTTCACTGCTTTAAAATGTGATTTTCTTCTGACGCTTGGTGTCCCTCCAATTATTGATGTTTATTCTTTTTTTCTTGTTGGCATCATTCTTTAGAGAAATAACGTTTCTCCTTTAACTATTTACTTATTGTAGGGTTTTATGCCAAATAGAGTGTGAGTGTGATGCATGAACCCCGCTGTCGCTCGAGCCTGGCTCTCCAGGTACCTCAGAGCAGAAAGGCCTGTTCGGTGCACACGTCTTCATTTGCTCCACACTTGAAACAAAAGACACTAGAAGTTGCTTCATTTAAGGGCAAAAATCTCTCTGTTTTAGCTTCCTCATGAATGTCAATGATAGTATTTCAAATGGAGAGATATTTTGTGGTCTACATAATTAGCCTTACCTCATTCAATAAATGAACTGCAAATGAAGTCGTGAATGTATCGAGCCCTTTTCTATTATTTCCTTGTCCCTCGTCATTTAAATCTATTAATTAGTGCCCAGACAGTCCTTACAAAGCCTGGTGGGGCTGTAGCGGGGAGCTGGGATCTGACCCCGGCTGTGCTGTTTCACCGGCTGTGTGATGTGAGGCAAGTCCCTTCGCCCCTCTCTGCTCTGCCTCCTTAGGCTGCAGAGAGAAAGAGGTTCTAATCAATGATCTATTTTAACTCCCGGGGGTTTGCAAGTTCCTACAGGCATAGATTCGATTTTGAGGAATTTAAACCTGGCCAGTGATTGCTCAGAGGGTCTGACATTTCTTACATCAGCAGATTTTGATAAGTTTTTCTATTAAAATACTACTTATGGCATAAAAAGTTTGTGTTATATTTTTAAAAAATTAGTCATAAAGTCCTGATCATTTTGGCTATTGTCTATTACCCACATTGCATGAAAAGAATTATTTTTAAAAGACTAGAAAAATCAAAGCAGTTGCTGTTTATTGGGGAAATGACGATTTACATGTAGTTTCTGGCATTGTTCCTGAGACTTCCCAAATATAAACGCACCAGATAGGCTATGTTCAGGCATATTATTGCACAACTCAGAGCCATGGCCTTCCGGATACCTTGGCATTGCTTACTGCTGTATACCACCAAGGGAAGCTCGCTTTCCTTCTTAGGATACGAGGCCATGGGCTCTCATCTTTTGTAACAGACATCAGCTGAAAAGTATGGCAACCTCATCTCGCTCTAAAGGATGACCTTGTGAAACTTAGAAAAAGTCACTCCTTCCTTAAGTCACTTTACCACCAGCTGGAAAATTGTTTTATTAACAGACCAAATCTACAGTCAACACAAAGGTGCTTGGGGCCACCCAGACTTGGACAATGCAAAACTTGCACATCGCCAGCTTTACTGACAGGAGGGTGGAAACCAAATTTTACTCTCAACACTTTTGGTAAATTTAAAATACCACTTCTCATCTTTGGGACTCGTTTTCCTCACCTGAAAAAGGTTGGATTAGATCATCTCTTAAAGTGATGTTCTGAGCAACTATGAGTTGGCTTTCTAGCATATGGAACATTTCACTATTTAAGGCAGCCTGCTCTGGTCTGGTTTTCAGATTGTTCATGCCTTGACTTACTTCAAGTTTCTTTCAGAATCAAACTTCCTCCAACCCCTATCTTCCCAGGTCCGGAAAATCTCTCCTTTGAAAAATAAATGTTCTTTAAAAATAAAAAAAAAAACAAAGTAAAACAAAAAACACACAGAGGTCATGGGGCCTGGGCGTTTCCCACAGCAGAAATGCTGCTCTGGGGTTGGTGTCCCCTGGTTGCAGTTGCTGAGGCCACCGCAGCCAGAGGGCAAGCCCCGTGCCCTCCCCGGAGGCAAGCCCCGGGCCTGCACTGGGTGGATTGGTCCAAGAGAGGTGACTCTGAAAGTTGTTATCCACGGAGGGGCGTTTTGTTGCAGTCCTTCCCTGGCAAGACTGTTCCTCCCGCTGCAGGATACTCGGTATCCTTGGCCCTCACTCACTAAATGCCACAAACAACCCCCCTAATCATTGTGACGACCAGAAGCACCTCCCCTGCCCCGTTTCCAAACTCCCCCTTTAGAAGCGGCACCACTTCTGGTTGAGAAACCATTTTAGCATCAAGTTGAACACTGGCCTGGAAATTTGCTTCTGAAACTGCCACGATGTCTTTGCCAGAAGCCACAAAGGCCAGGAATAAACCTCTTTAAAAGGAGAGTGGGAAAGAGTATACAGTAATTAAAAGAGTGCATTGCTCATGGTTTCTCCAAAAATCTGGGCTCCTTGTCTCCATAATTAACTGGGGAACCTGAAATGTAAACAAATTTCTGAAGGTCACTCATTAAATAATAGGCTGTGTCAACTCTACAAATGAAATCCTTGAGGAGCTCAGCAACTTAGTGTACTTATAGTGGGCATCATAGTGATATTGATATAGCTGTCAATTATTGATCGCTTGCAACGTCCCAGCACTTTACAAATCTCGTTTATCCTTTCCATGACTATATGAAAGTGAGCATCATCTCCCCTTACACAGATTAGAAAACTGATGCTTAGCAAACTGAGGTAGGTTGACCCAGCTCTCACAGCTAAGGCAGTGACAGAGCTAGGGTTCAAACTGAAGTCCGCGAGACTGGAAAACTCAGGCTCACCGTCTTGGCCAACAGCTGGGGTGTTTTATCATCTGGCCTTACTTTCAAGTAGTGGGAAAGTTAACTGAAATCCCTAACTTATGAACCAGGCTTTTGGTAGTGACACTAAAAACAATTATTTTGCACTGTGTTCTGCCAGAGATGTTATTTTTCATTATTGCTAGGACTGCTCTCAGCAGGGTCATCTCATTAGCTGAAGAAAATGTCCCCTGTTGTTCCTGAGAGACGGATCAGATGGAGAAGCGTAAAAACAAACTCTAGAAAGTGATTCTGTGTTCCCCTTGTTTAGGGAATGGAACAGTAATCCCCGTCTTTTCTGATTCCCAGCCTCCTAAGTGATGTTTTAATTGTGTAGTTGCAAAAGTGTTTTGAGAGGATGGGAAAAGTTTTACAGAGTTGTCTCCAAAACTTTTTATCAGTGTTTTCATAACAGACTAAATTGGATTGTTGAACTATTGATGAATATACTTAGTACCGGTCTGTTTTCAATTTTCCCCCACGTAGGAAAATAACAGTCTGGCTAGATTGGTGCTAATTGGCAGTGAGGAATAACTAATTGTGAGATTTTTATTTCTGCATTTTTATTTCATTTTAGAACAACCTCAAATGCAAACACTTCATCAAATATATTGTTCCACCTATGATAGACATCTCCCAAGCGACGTGTGTAGAAACCATCCACGAAATCCTGTCACTTTGCTCTCCATTATCTACAGAGAAATCAAAGTGATCTTTCCAAAATTACATTCGATCACAGGATTTGCATTTCATTTAGAATAAAATTGAAATGCCTCATCATGGAGCACCAGGCCTACATGATCTGGCTGCTGCTCAGCCATCAGCCTATAGCCTCCCTTTTTCCTCTCACTCACCACCCTCCAAACACTCTGGGGTTTTTTGCTGTTGTTTGGTTGGTTTTCTTTTTTTGTGAGGAAGATTGGCCCTGAGCTAACATCTGTTGCCAATCTTCCTCTTTTTGCTTGAAGAAGATTGTCACTGAGCTAACATCTGTGCCAATCTTCCTCTATTCTATATGGGATGCCGCCACAGCATGGCTTGATGAGTGGTGCTAGGTTGGCGTCCAGGATCTGAACCTATGAACCCCGGGCTGCCCAAGCAGAGTGCGAACTTAATCACTATGCCATTGGGCCAGCCCCAAACACTCCGTTTTTGTTTTGCATTTACTCTCCCTCTTCAGGGAACATTGTTACCTCCTGATCTTTACTTGACTGATTCTTTCTCATCATTCAAACTTAAGCTCAAATTTCATTTCAACAGAAACTTCTTCCTCGATTCCCTAAGTTGGTCATCCTTATATCTCCAATCATTATATTCTTTTGTTTGATTTTCTAAAAAGTTTATTTTCTAAACTTTTTCAACATTTGAAATGATCTTTATTATTATTTTGTGTACTTGTTTATCTTCTGTTAAACTAGAATGAAAGCAGGAACTTTTCCTATCTTGTTTGTCATTGACCCTATGAGTAGAATAGAAACCTGCATACAACAAGGTTCAAGACTATTTGGTAAATGAATGGATGGATTGATGGATGGATGGATTCCAGTCCTGTGCCTGGAATGAAGTGTAAGTCTCAGATAAATTCCATAAGGCACAAAAATATTTACTGAGTGGTATAGATGTACATAAATATGGGAAAGTTGAGATTGAAATCAAAATTACAAAGTTCCTTTTTGTTATTCCTCGGTCTGCCTGTCAAGAACAGGGATTCTGTTGAGAAGTAGGGATGGAAGCCAAGGAAAACCCAGAACGGCTTCACAGGAAGACATTTCAGACCATGTTCTACTTCTCAGAAGATAGGCGTCCCCTGTTAGAAGACACGGCTCCTCTGCTTACTCCAGCAGGCTCAAGCGGAGTTTCATCAAAATTTTCAGGGTGAACATCAGACCATCCCCAAATATTCTATGTTACCTACCTTCTAGACCTCCTCACCTGCAAAAAAGAAATCCTTTCACATCCCTCTACTTAACGTCATCCCTACCAAAATTATGGCGTCAGTTATCTGGTCTCCTCTGCAGCAGTGAACTTGTTTTGCCTTAAGTCTTTGAGTTTTAAGAATAAATAACCTTTTCTCTAGGGCCTGTATATGTCCCAGATGTCCTTTTATTGAGTTCACAGAATGCAAATAGAAAAAGGTTATTACCAGACAGAAGTGTTTAAAAATGAAAATCAAACCTAATACATGGACTCAGACAACTGGAATAAGGAATATAATATTTATAAAACTGAGCAGGAGGTTGCAATCATTGCTCTAAAATAAAGCATTAAAAATTAATTCAGAGCAAACCTGTCTGTGCTACAGCAAACCTTGCTTTCATTAAGGTAGCGCTGTGTGTTCCTCCAGAATTATTTCCTCAAAATAGGGAAAGAGCTTGTAAGAACGGAGTGTTCTGCAAACTACAAAAGATCTACCTGAGGCACTATTTAGAGTTACCTTTAATACTAAAGCATTACACACCTTTAATTTTGAACCAATTAATTGTGATTCTTGCAGTTTCTCTACATTTCTGCCCTTGAGTACTAGGAAAGTTTAATTCACATGCTTCTTATTCATCTTGATTTGATTAATCCAAATGGCACTGTATCATTTGATTCATTCATATGTTGCAGAATATTAAATATTAGGAAACTGTGGGTGCCAGTTACAAGTTATACTTTAAAACTTTTGTAGATTTTCCATTTCAAAAAGTTTATGTTCCACATTTTTCCAATGTTTCTTCCCAATCTTCTGCTTCACATTATTATTGTTATCATTAGTTATCATCATCATCATCATCATCATGTTGTTTCCTACTGTGGAATATAATAAAAAGAAAGACAAGTAAAACTGCTACTGTGATTTCTGCATGTACTGTTGAGGTGAGGTTTTTATTTTCCCCAATTTACACCATTCCTCTGAAGACCTAAAATAAATAACCTTATAACCCCTGGGCCCTATTGATTTTTGAATGATTTCAAATAAAAAGCATCCAGTTCCCATTGCATTGACAAACTGCCCAGCCCCTGGGTAATCCTATTGGATTCCTATTAAATAGGGGGGGCGAGAAACAACAGTGGATTCAAGATGGAGGGGGAGAGGTGGTCCGGCTCGGCTCAGTAAATGGGTCTTTAACCTTTGACCAAGGACGACAGGTCTATCTTTAGTTCTGTTAGACCAAGAGCAAGCTGTTATGATTAAATAAAAAAGAAAAAAACTGGTGAGAGCCTTTCTGAATATGTCCTGGGAATTAAAGCATATGGCAGGGATAAGGAAAAAAGATTTTCCTTATGCTAATGACCCTTGATGTCTGAAATAAATTAGATCCATTAGAGTTTATGCTCAATAAAAGAAAGACTTTAAGCACTCCAAAGTTAGTGACTCGAGACCAGTTTTTGCTCTGAAATTCAATCTGCCTACTTATTAATTCTTAGTGAGGCTCCAGAGCAGACAGGAGATGCAAAATCATAATTCTGTACTGAACCAGAATTTTAAAGGACCACAGGTTTCTTTTCCTTTTCTTTTAATTAAACCATTTTTCATGCTTCTCATTTTGTTTCCCTCATTAATTTGATTTTGTTCCCATTTTTGTTTCATTTTTTGTTTCTTTTCAAGGTTTCATTTATCCTATTTCAACTGAACAGAGAACCCAGAATGAATATGGATTTTCTTGTAAGTTTGATGTTTGGTCTTTATGTTGCTGAATAATCCTTTAATACTATTGCCCCCAGTTCAAGTTTACCTTTCTTTGGATCACAGATGTGCACACAGGAAATAGGCGCCTAATATATTCTAACATGAAAGACAAATTAGATTTTCACTGCTGAAGAGAAGAAAGGGTCATTTCAAGTCTCTGCCAGCTTTACAATCTATCAGTCTACCATTCCTTTCTTCAGTCCCAGTGGCTGACAAACATATCATGAAATATGCTGATGTAAATAAAGGGCAGGATTCAGATGCTAAAAAGTAAAGGGTTGAGGAAATGCAGATCTGTTGAGTTAGAAATCATAAATGTTGAATAAGTAATCACAGCTTGGTAAAGGAGAACATTAAGGGTTTAGATATAATATTCTGACCCAAGTTCAGAATGTGCTGCAGGGTCTCAAATAAACCCAGCAGAAGTGAAATCAGCACTTGGAAGTGGTGTGCACACAACCAAGAGTGTTTGGGATGCCACTGGTTTTCTGGAAAGATTTGTCAGTATTGACTTGATTGATGGGGAAGTGGAGATTCTGGAAACTTTGGGAAATACAGTAGTTAAAAAGAAAAAAAAAACACCTTTTCACGTTTAAACACAAGATGTTAAAAGAGATGGAGTGATTTCCAATAGGAAATTCCTTTCTACTGCCAGGGAGTCACATACCACGATGTGAGGATGTCGACGAGCACGTGAGCCACTGGCAGTCTAAATGACCAGTCATTTCTAATAGAAACCACGTGGCTGTGAGTCTTAGGAGAGAGTGGTGGTCCCTCAACTTTCAGGAGATTGTGGGACCTACAAATTTGAAAATTCTGTCCTCCCAAAATGTAAATGTAAATAAAATTGAGCATAAAAAGGCCGTTCTTGACCCCTGAAATGCCAGTTGAATCATCTCTTTTACAGTGAACCGAGCCGCTTCAGTTAACTTTGCTCAAAATTTTTGTGGGTCACAGAAAACTAAAAATGGAGACTTAAAGCTGGCCGTGGGATTGAGGACAGATTTAATTTTGTTTGTTTTATTTTAATTGTCAGCTCTTGTCACTTTTTGCAGTTGGATCAGAGCATATTCTATGCCACCAAGGCAACATGCAACATTTATGGGAATTTTCTTCTTACTTTACCAAGAAACCATCTCCCAAATGACCACACACTGTGTTGGTCAAATGCTTAATTGCCTTCTGGGGCAGTCTGGCCTTCCTGGACCAGAGCTTTATCTTACTCAGTGCACCAGGGAGCTATATTCCATTCCAGGAATGAGTAGCTCAAATGTGAATCTCTGACAAGAGACCACGAGAAGCTCAGGGTTCTCAGAGGTAACATGAAATCTGTATCAGCCTAGAGTTATCGGCATTGACCTCTGCTCCCCAGATCTGGGTCTTCTGAAAGCACCTTTCAAATCCAGCATGTTCACTCCTAATATCTGCTATGCTTAGTTCTACCCTTCCCACCCACCACGTCACTGCTTCAGGGGAAAGTGAGGGCAGTGCTGTGGAAAGTAATCTCATGGCTGGGAATTATACTTAGAAACTACTCTGGTCCAATAAATATACAGATTCAGAAGATGCCAGGTATTTCTAACAGAGTGTTTATATTTATGTTTTGAAAGAACTATCAGCAAATTCAAAGCCTCCTTCCAAACTTTTCCACCTGAAATTCATAATAAACATTTTTTCCCTGTGGGTTGGGATGGTTTTAGCTCCAGTTTCTCTTTATGCCTCATACTAAGTAGTCTGTTATGCTGCCCAACTTAAGATAGATTAGTGGGTGGATAGATGCAGAGTGAGAAACGAAAAGAAATCAGAGATAATTTTCCACTGAAAGGCCACAGTTGTTTTATATAGCTTTCGAAATAGATTTGAAATTAACCTATAAAAAAGGCAATAAATGTCTGAAAAAATTATAGCAACAGGTATATGTACTGTGGGGAATTTCTCTAACCAGCTGGTCCAATGTTTCCTTCCCCCGTCCAGCCGCCCCTGATTCAGACGACGTTGCTCTGTACGTCGGCATCGTGATCGCGGTGATCGTGTGCCTGGCCATTTCTGTGGTTGTCGCCCTGTTTGTGTATCGGAAGAACCATCGAGACTTTGAATCTGATATCATTGACTCTTCAGCGCTCAACGGAGGCTTTCAGCCCGTGAACATCAAGGCAGCGAGACAAGGTCAGTGAACAGCGTGCTTCACACCCGCGGCTTCTGCGTTGAGCGGTCTCCTGCGTGGCGTCAGAATCGGTGAAATTCAGGCCATGTGGTTCAGCTAGAACAGAAGCTCCGTGAACTTGGGGATTTGGGTCTGTTTTGTTCATTACTGTATTAACTTCATTCACAGAACAAATCATCTTTTTTTTTCTTCTTGAACAGGTTTCTCTCTCATACTTTTTAACTTTTATTTGAAAAGAGTACACGGATTGGTTGACTGATTTCTGGAACCCCATTTTTTTTCTTTTGAAAAGACATCTTGTATTGCTCTGAATATGGTGATCTAAAGATGACCCAAATCCAGTGTAGACAAGGGAAACTATCACCCAGCAGTCACCTCGTGGGGACCACTGTCTGTGAATCCGATCTATTGACATAGCAAAGTACCTTAGGAGCAATGAGTAAACTTCAAGGCAAAATATAGAATGAACTTGTCTATTTATTTGTAGCCAATAATAAAATGGATCCCAGTCATCTAATTGCCCTGTTTTTAGCAGAAGCTTAGAGTCTATACATCTTGAATATTCACTGAGTTGCTTTGCTTTTGGCTCGGTAAGTGTCTGGGGGATTCTGACTGATGCAAGTTGCCTGAATGGAGAATTCAAATGGACTTGCTTTCTCTTTCTGACTCAGATCTCCTGGCGGTCCCCCCAGACCTGACATCAGCTGCGGCCATGTACAGAGGACCTGTCTATGCCTTGCATGACGTCTCAGACAAAATCCCAATGACCAACTCTCCAATTCTGGATCCGCTTCCCAACCTGAAAATCAAAGTGTACAACACCTCAGGTGCTGTCACCCCCCAAGATGACCTCTCTGAGTTTGCATCAAAGCTGTCCCCTCAGATGACCCAATCCTTGTTGGAGAATGAGGCCCTCAGCCTGAAGAATCAGAGTCTAGCAAGGCAGACTGATCCATCCTGTACCGCGTTTGGGACCTTCAACTCCCTCGGAGGTCACCTTATTGTTCCCAATTCAGGTAATTCCTAAAGGTTTAGATTGCAAAGATAGATCTTGGAAACATATTTTTGTATCAAAGTCTTTTTTATTTGCTTATTTCCATTATGCCCGAAAAGTTAAATGTAGCCTATCTAACCCAAATCTGCTTTCAATGTAAACCAACGTTACTTCAGATAAAAGCAGCAAACCATTTATCTTCCTCCAGCAACTCTGAAAACACTTCCTTTAGAAATATTATACTCATGACTTTCTGCCAAGGTGTCATTTAGACTGTCACTGACCTGCTTCTAATAGAGCTTCAGAAGGCAACAGCAAGTCAGAAGTCTGCACTGTTGTCATCACACTTTAAAAGGACAAATTAATTAGAAAGCATATCAGTGGGTCAGTTCCAATTTACTGCAGGAAGCAATACTTCAGAATACTAACTTTTAGATGATCAGAGGACATCCTAATAGACATCAAATCTTCATGTGTCAACTTAGCCCTTTATTCCACAGTCTTCAATCCCAAGGTATTTATAAGGTACTCACTACTATTTCTGATATGTCTCTCTAGAATCACAATTTCATCATGTGTCCTTTTGTAGTATTATTTAGTTTTCAGTTTATTACCTAGTTATCTGCTTCTAGGAATCAGCATCATAAAGGTCTTAAATGGTGAATTTAGGTTAGTGACTGATAATGTTTTATTAAAGTTTGCTTTTCATTAATCAATACTAGTAATGGGCTTGGAACTATTGGTCGTAAGAGGGTTAGTGGATTCCTCTCTGAATCTATCTTAGGTGTTTTGGTCAAGGCTGAACATTTTGCAAGTACAGCAATAAGAAACAGTTTGATTGACTTAAAGTCTTCATAAGAAAAGAATATAATGTGTACACAGCCAAGTAATATACAGACCAATCTGTCTTCAGGTCTGAGTATGAACTTGTCCGATTCCTGCTCTCATTCAGTCCCGCATGTCAATGCCTTCGCAATTTTTCACCCCATACCTTTAAAAGTATATTTTAATAAATTGCAATACTTAATATAATATCATTTTTCCATTTTCTATACATTTTGCATAGCTTAGATCATATATTATATAAAATTCTTTTTTCACCTTTTTCTCATTAATTCTCATGCTATTGTTTGCTCTTTCATGATTTTAAATATACTTTTAATAGTCTATCAAATGAGTAGATCAAAATATACTCTATTGTTCTTCCATTGTTTAAACATTATACTATTCCAAAGACAGTTTTGTCGTGATATTCACTGGACTCTATCTTTCCTTCCTGTTTTTCTACTCCTGTCACTTTTTCATATATGAATTATTATAAAGGCTTCTTCAGTGGAGAGGAGGGAGCTAGTGTGTATTAAATACTTTATATGTACTAGGCAATAGCGATTTACATACATTATTTTATTTAATAGAGTAACGATAGTTACCTAATATGTGTCAGGCCTTATTCTTGCTACTTTACATCATAATTTTATTGCATCCCCATAACAAATGTAAAGCTACATTCTATTGTTCCTGTTGGAAAGAGGCTGCTTGGCAGCCTCATGGGGGGCACTCTGTGCCTCAGCAAACTGTCTGTACCCTCGTGTGACAGTCCACTTCCCACAGCAGTATAGCCCTCACACATGACTTTCCTTCTCAACAAGGCCATGACTCAACATTTTGAACCCGTTATACAAAGGCCTTTGAATAACTATTCCTCCTTAACTCTCCATTCTTTATTCTTCATGCTCGTTTTTTAAGCTCTGCAGGTGATTCTTTTGTTGTTGGTGGTGGTGAGGAAGATTGGCTCTGAGCTAACATCTGTTGCCACTCTTCCTCTTTCTTTAATCTCCCCAAAGGCCCAGCACATAGTTGTATATCCTAGTTGTAATTCCTTCCAGTTCTTCTATGTGGGATGCCACCACAGCATGGCTTGATGAGCGGTGTGTAGGATCCAAACCTGTGAACCCCAAGCCACCAAAGTGGAGCATGTGAACTTAATCACTCAGCCATGGGACCGTCCCCTCTTCAGGCTTTTCATTGTGGTTGAGCAAGTTTTTATTGCCCTGTGCTCATTTGGCATATTCGATTTCCTTGCTAATTAAGTGATAAGCTGCTCAAAGACAAGAATGCTTTTACTTCTTGGCATTCACAACAGTGTCAAACACTGTACTAATGGTGATGCTCCGTAAATTCTTATTGAGTTGAAATAAACTGCATTTATTGGAATAAAATCATGGAGCCCGGTATCTGCAGGTCGCTGCCCACCCTGAATTCCCCTTTATGATGATGCTGCAATGGTACAGGCCAGTGGCTCTTATGGTGTAGTCTGAAGGCCGCCATCATTGGCATCACCTGGCAACTTGTTGGAACAACAAATTCCCCAGACCTTCTACATCAGAAACTCTGGGGACAGGATCCAATAATCTGTGTTTTAGCAAGTCCTCCAGGTGATTCTGATGCAAGCTCAAGTAGCAAACCCCTGCTGTAGAGCGGAGCTCAATCCAACGGTCCTACAAAATGGCACCAATTAGCAACTAAGTAAAAGCCTGCTTGACCTGCTGTGACTAAAACTGGCAGTTGCTGTTCACTTTCTAGAGTTGCATATGATGAAAGAAGTTCTTCACCAAGTATTATTCTGTTATGGAAAAACACTGATGCTAACCAGATTGTTCAGAAATAACTGGTTTTTTAATGTTGTTGAGGTTAGCGTTTCCCTGACTTTGAATCTTGCGGGGATTTTTTTTTTTATTAGAAACGATGCATCATTACAGCTGTTTGAAATTTTAAGAGCAGTTGTTGGTTTTCCCCTCACTTTACAAGGAAAACAACAGTGGAACCATCTGTCTATTCCTTAAATAAAACAAGAGTTTAAAAAATTACATCATTCCTTTAAGTAATTCCATAACAGTTCAGAGGGAGCGGTGGTAACAAATACAGCCAATAGGGAAGGAGAGCAGGGCAGCTCTGAATATTTACATGTCTTTAGAGAAAAAGCAGGCCTATGGCTACGTGGCCGCAAAATCTCTCAGTCCCTTTCACGTGCTTCAAAGGCAATCTGTGAAGTTTCCTTTTGATTCATAGGTCTTATGTGACTGCTTTTCTCTTTTGCTATTCAGGAGTAAGCTTGCTGATTCCCGCTGGGGCCATTCCCCAAGGGAGAGTCTACGAAATGTATGTGACTGTACACAGGAAAGAAAATATGAGGTAAATATGCTTTTTCTGGTGCACTTGACTTTATCAGTGTCTGACTTTGAGGAGAATTGTACAATAGAAAGAATAAACCCGACATATTTTTGTCTTGAGTGTCCTACTTCTGGCATACCCTTTTTTCCCGACTTATAAAAGGTCAGCTTTTACTTCTCTTTATCTTTAAAGCTCCAGACACTTTTGCAGATCTTGAATATGGATGGAAGGCCAGAGATCTTTTCCCAAGTGAACGTGTGACCATATCACATGAAAAAATGGGCAGAAATGTGATCCACAGATTGTCCAGAGAGATATGTGGGTAGACACGGAGGCATCGGCTTCCTGTGGCCTGGCTCAGGAATCCAGCCTGCTCCCATTATAGGGGTAAAGGTCACAAAGAATTAGACAATCCCGTAACCCCTGACCTGGCCCCCACCGCAGGCTAGCACTTTATTCTCACCTGCAGATTCTTCTGTTTGTGACTCTCTCTAGCTCCAGTGTTACCGACCTCCGTCTTATGTTTAGCACTTAGAGTTCCATATTGGGCCTTTCTGAATGGATCCAGGGTTGATTAAAACTAGTGAATCAAAAGGCCCTGTTCTGAATGTGTCATTATTATAAAGATGAAGTTATTTTAAGTAAAATTAACAAGAGGAGTTCAGAAGTCCTAAATTCCACTTTCAATGCAGCCTCTAACAAATCATCTGTGGTCTCTCTTGATTAGTTCTCACATAAAGTGCGTGTGTTAAATAGTGCTTTAAAGGCCTGACTGATTAACGCTTCTGAAGTACACTGAGAACTTAAAATAAAAGATGTTGAAATGAAGATCCTTACATGTAATTATCATTGCTTTTCCCAAGGGGAAAGGCCTCGGCTCCTCAGCCCTGAGCTCTGAACATAAGCATGAGTGACAAGCGCAGCACCAGGTGATCATTACAGCGAGTTGTACCTTTTCTCTTCCCCTCTCATCCTCAGGAAAACATCCATTTTTAGTCTTGTTCTTCAGGAGCCGAAAAGCTCTTCTATAACGCTCTCTGGCGGAGACACTGGTGTTTACAACCGGCCAGGCCCCAGGACCTCTCACCTGCACAAACACCAGCCTGGCTGAGAACATAATAAAACTTGTTGAGCATTATTCAGGCCTTAAAGTTGAGCAACAGAAAATCACTGAAAGGCTTGTATTTACATCACATATTCATTTTTTCATTCTCCATGCAAAGTCACATTTCCAGGCCCGCAGAGCGCCCTTCTTCTGCAGCAGGAGGGCTGAAGGTTAGCAAGCTCCGAGATCTTTCTACATGTTTTTCTTCTTTATCTTGTCCAGAGTCAATTAGCACTAAGTACATCATCCCTCAAGGCCTTTGCCAACATAGACATTGTGTTTAAAGGGAAAGAGTATCGGCTTGTGCTTCATGCTGAGAGGCAGCGAGGTGTCCCGGTCTCTTCCTTCCATCTGAGCATCTTTGTCTCTTGCTGAAGAGCCGGCCCGCAGGGCTGTGGCAGGGCCGTGGGGCCCAAAGGGCCAGCACTCACTGGCCTTGGAGGGGTTTCCTGCCCACGGTTTAGTTGGCACCCTGACCAGGAAAATCGTACATTCAGGATGAAGGAAAGAGAAAACAGAAAATTGATAAAGCTAGACACTTTTGCTTGTAGGTCCCTCTGCCTTTGACTCTAAAGAAAAGGGAACTATGAATTCCCTCCTTGCTGTGCCTGCCACCTGAAGTTAGGTGCGGAGGGAATTACTCTGTTGAATTTGTTGTGCATCAGAGAAGTTCTCTTTATAAAAATGAAACTAGAGGAACCTCAAGATATCAAAAGAAAATATGCATGAGAGGCCATGAAGCAAGGAACAAACGTGAGAACATAACCGTCTCAAATAAACGAGGAAGTTCTCTCTTGATGATTTTCTGTTGGGAACTAGATGCATTTTTCTTGTAAAAGCACATTGACAAGAATGTGTTTTAGGATATAGTAATAATACAAAGCGAGCTGCCACCTATTCGGCGTACTTTTAATTTCCTTTATTCCTCACTGCAACTCTGCAAGTTATGACAAGCTCCACTTTAAAGATGAAAAAACTAGGGCTCAGGGGAATTCAGTCACACAGCCAAGGTGTCACAGATTACAACTGAGGGAAGGCAGAATTCACACCCAGGTCACCCCACCGCCACCCTCTTCCACTTTCTAACATGCCATCCCTCCTCCACAGCACACAAACCGAGCCTCTGTCTTCCTGTTATAGCACATTCCTTTTATTGCTCACTAAAGACCGTTTCTATCCTCACGTGATCCGAGACAGAAGTTCTTTCAGAGAAGACACTCTGAGGACATCAGGAGATATGAGTTACTTCAAGACATTTATAGGAAAATTCTGATCATTTTTCTCCATTTCCGTTCTCTCTGATTCCCTTTCTTGCATTCAAAACTGGGTGTTTTTCCACCTGGATGGTATCCAGCTGGTCATCTGCCGACGTGAACTGTCTAAAGGGAGGCGTGAACTTAATTACACGTGGCACAGTGAATGTGACAAGAGGGGCCTTATTACCAAATATGCTCCAAGAGGAAGCCCTGGGTGGCGGATGAGCAGCCTCAGTGAGCTGCAGAGCTGGGACAAGCTGTCTCTGACCAAAAGGGAGCAGAGCTGCAAGGCTGTGCTCGTGATTTCCACCTCCTTCACAGATCTCTGGAGAGGTGGCAAAGCCTCTGCTCCCTCGTGAATACCATTTCCACGATTAACGGCTCTAACACGGGCCTTTTTGCTTGTTTCCAATAGCAGTTTAAAAAATGAGTCTGATGCAGACTGAAATTTTGCCTTTTGTCATTTCTTATCGAAAAACAATTGGAATTGAAGATATGAACATTAATTTTCCCTTTCTCTGTATTCCGTACTTGCCTAGCAGTTTTCTCAAAAGGCCAAAAAATCAATTTACACATTCCAAATATAAAGGCAAATAGAACTTTTTCTGGTAAACTGTGGGGAGCCGTGGAAGGTCTCTGAACAGCAACGTGGTACAGGAATAGCAGTGCTTTTGAAAGATTGATCTGGTGATGGTGTGTGGGCTGAATTGGTGCAGGGAACGGAAAGACCCCCCGGAGGCGGGGTGTCTGGGTGGGCTCTGGCAATAATCTACGTGTGAGGGGAGAGTGGAAGAGCCAGGCCCGAGTCTAGGGAATGGAAAGTGAAGTATATTTCAGAAGAAAAAGTATCTCACGACCATCAGAAGTATTGCGAAAGAGTGGCAGAGCACAAAGAACGCGCGTAGGAATCAAGCCTCAGGCACTGCGAGGACTGTGACGCCGGCCGGCCGGCCGTGAAGGGGCTCAGACGCAGCTACTGGTTCCAGGCGGGAGAGGCCAAATTCTGATTCAGATATGCGCGGTGTGTGTGAGGGGGGACCGGGTTCGTGCTAGAGAGGCAGACGGAAAGTCACCGGTGATGGAGCCACCGAGGGACAAAACGCAGAGGCAGAAGGAAGAGAACTGCGGAAAGAACTTTGGGAAGTACTCCTGTTTCAGGTTTGGGGGTGACGAGCGAAACTAAATAGAGCATGTCAGGATAAGGCAGACAAAGAGTTTGCATCGAGCACGGTGCTTAACATAGAGTGGCTCCTCAGTGAATATTTTTGAATGAAAGAGTAATTGATTGTAAGCATAGTAGGAAAAAATCAGAAGTAAAGAGTTTCAAGATGGAGGAAGTGGTTGACAGAGGTGTTATTAAAACTGGAATTGAAAAAAGAGAATAATAAAAAGAAGACTGGATTTATCAACTGCAGGACATTGATGGCCTGTAGGATTTTTTTTAAGGAGGAAATCCCAGTAGGAAGGGTTTAAGGTGTGAGTTAGTGGTGAGGCAAACTATCATATATATAATCTACTGACAATATTATAAAGAAATGTGTTAGGATAGCAGGCCAAAACTCTCTTATGTAGGTAATCATATAGCAGAAAGTTTTCAATTATTTTAACATGTTGTCTGGAACTTTGTAAAATAGTAGTTGACATTGTCATTTCTCAGTGAAATTCAGCGATAGTCTCCTTGTAGGCGGAGTCCTAAATTCCTCCTCTGAAGGAACACTTTAAAAAGACTAAATACATAGGGAGAAGGGAGTGGAGTCCAGGTGTATTCAAATCTTATTCTCTCACTGTGCTCCACAGTGTTTATTTATTGAAATCCTACTAAAAAAGAAAGGATTCAAGGATTTATGAAAATACTGTCTTTTCAATGGGAGGAAAAAAATTTTAAATAAGTGGATAAAAAAATGAGAAAATGGGAAAATAAGATTAGAAAAGATAAGATAATAAAGTCAGGTGAGCAGTTAGAATATAAAATATTTGGTGTAGTTTCTACCATATTTCCCGGCAATAGGTCATGAATTTATTATTTCAAAGCTTTCAAGGGGGAGTGTGGAAAATTGCAAGAACCATGTGCACATGAGGAAAAAACATGTCAGGAAGAAGCTCAGTTATTTCTCCTTCGGTTCCTCATAAAGAAGACATTTTGTTAATACAATGAACAACGTCCTTGAAATAAAAACAGCAACGAGTTTCATAGGGCCTCTTCTGTTGGCGTCCCTCAATGTAAGTAGATGGTATAAGGCCCGACTATAACTTCAGTAAAATAATTCCGCAAGGATTCGGCACTTCAGTGCAGGGCACAACGCTTAGCTGTTCCAGCTTAATCCAGGGATAGATTTTGGCCTGTCTAGGGAAATGGTGGCATGCCCTTCAGAGCGCCTTCCATAAATATTTTTTTTTGCTCAATTGAGCTTTTGACAGCAAGTGAGTTCGATATTCCCTGTCACATACCCAGAGTGCAGATATTTCAAGTTGCCCGTCATATGCGAGACTGCTTTAAAAGGCAGCTGAGCCGAGGGTGGGATGGCCCTCCTGAGGGACCTGACCAAGGACAGGTGTGTAATAGAGGGCATCTTGTCTCCACAGTGAGGTGGACAAATTCTTTTCAAGAAGCAATTTTGAACCTGCTCTAGCAAACAGAAAGAAAACATTTCTCAAGGCCCTAAACCCAGATAAGCAACCCCAAATACGCCACTGTCTGAAAGAAACCAAGTGACTTGTGCTTGAATTCTAGATTTGCTTATGACTAGCTTAGCAGCCTTAGGCACGCGTGTTACTATCTCTAGATTTCAGTTTCCTCTTCTGGAAAAAGAGGTCCTAGAAATACTTATCCTAACTACCTTACAGGTGTGCCCTGAGCAGCAAATGCAGCCGCTCGTGTGAAACGTTTGTAAATTACGCGCTTCTGTGCAGGAGACATTCTCTTCACTAAAGATGTCATGCGAAGGATGAGAGACTCTCTCTGACGGGAAACGAAAACTCCGCTCTGAGGGCTTTGTCCTAGAGGCCCCGGAACCCATCCAGCATTTACCATATTATCCTTGATAGACTTCGAAAAGCCTTTAAAACTTTAGTCATTGTTCATTAGTGAATTTCTACTTAATTGCTGCTTCTGCAGCTAAGTGTTGCTTTGTGTTCATTTCCATATTGTCTGCAATTAATATTTATAGAATATTTCCTTAAATATCTTAGACAACACATGTGACATAAAGGATTGAAGCCCCTTTCTGCAAACACATGAATCAGACTTGATTATACTTATTTTCTACTATTTTTGTTTTATGTATTTTAATATCCTCACTTTATGTAAATAAAGGAAGTGTGGATTTAAACACGCTGACCTTTGGTTTCACACAGTTAAATCTGAAGCTTCCCTAAGTCACTCCTTCCATAAATGCTTGGAAATGTTTCCAAGTTCAACATTAGTTCCTTCGCTTGAAAACAAAAACAGATTTTTATCATTATTTCTTCTTTGTTTTTCATCCCCTGTTATGAATCCCACTTCACCGCTTCCCTATTCATTACATTTTTGCACCTCACTGGGTTAATAAATTCTTTTGACACCTACTGCCCCCTCCTTCCCTTGCTATCGCTCCTCCAAGAATGGTGCCATCAATATTGCATGCCAGGGGTGTGCTTGGCGAGTTCAGGTCTGACAGCTCCCTGGCCCAGCAGGGAGTCTTCTCCCTTCTGTTCCAACTCAATGATGAGAAGAGCCCCTCCTCCTCCTGCCTCCAGCCCCGGCTGCTAACAGTGGACTAGGAGACAGATGTTTCCAATCCCCAACAATATTGCAAGGACCACTTGAAATGGATTCCACTTTAGTCTCTTTCCTTTAAAGTTTAATGCTCACTTCTCAAGGCACACTTGTAACTAAAGGTAAGAGTGGTGCTCAGGAAAAGGCAATCAGTGCTTTTTCTTGCCCTGGTCGGAAAAGTAGAAATAAGTAAGAATGAAGTTACTGCTTAGGGCAGATAGTATAATATCAGCTAAGACACAATGAAAGCAAACCTTACTCATGTTCTAAGAGAATGAATTTCAGATTGGAAAGAAGGAGGAAAAACTGGGTTAAGAGAAAATGAAAACGATGGGGCAAAGGGGACAGTAATGACTTCTCAAGCTGCCAATAACCTTATGATTCCAACTATAAGTACATTTCTAAGTAATTCAATAACTTTAGATTTAATAAAACTGTGTTCTTACTCCGTGAGAATGGAGACAGTATTAAAAAACTAAAAGGAGATAAAAATTGTTTTGATTTTCTAAATGTAAGGAAAGAAAAGCCATGGGTTGATGAGATCCTCTTGAAATTTTAGCATGAGAGAGGAAACAAGTTTCATGAAGGGGACAATCTGCCAAATTTTAATTGAGGTCTTAGAACTGATGATGATAATTGTCAAGAACCGAGGAATCTCTATGATTTAATCTTACTTGTGAGCTACCAAGTTGGCTACCACAGTTTTGTGGATGCTAATAGATGATGCAAGACTCCTGGGTCAGAGACAAAGGACAGTTTATTACTCACAGCAATAGCACTATCTAGAGTATCATCATTTTCGTGCCAGTTTCCTGAGTCCCGGTTCCAAAAGAGTGATGCAAAGAAGGTCAGATGACATCTACAAACTCAGTGGTTGCATTCCAGGAAAGGACACCGAGCTTAGGGAACCTGAGTCTTTTATAATGGGAAGTAGACATACCTGCCATTTGCTCCAGAGGTAACCACTATCTCTCTTCCAAGGTGATTGCTAAATAATTGCTTTGAATAGACAGCCAAGAAAGTGCAAAAACATGTGAGAACCATGGAGAATTGTTTTCCAACAATATCTTAAAAAATAATAAGTGCTGCTATCATTCACTGAGTGCTACATGAGGCCAGAAGATGCAAGCTAACTTTTAGATTATGTAGTATTTAATATATAAACCACAGATAAAGACTAGAGAAAAATCCATTTCAAGTGGCCATTGCAATTATAGAGGAAATTTGATATGTCCCTTGTAATATCCATGTGAATGAAATGGAAAGATGTGAACTGGACAATGTATATTTTAATGGGTTTATATTCGGCTGAACTAAATAACTCAAAGTATGGTGTCAGACTGGAGCGAGGTTTAAAGCAGCATCCTTGAAAAGATCTCTGTCGCTGACCTATTTTTATATTACAATATTATCAATGATTGGAATGAGAACATAAATGGCAGGCATATCAGATTTATGGAGGATCAAAGACCAGAAGAGATAGCCAATATTTGGTGGAAAGACATAGCATTAAGAAATGGGTGACCTGAAATTTTCCCTGAAACTGTTAAGGTGAAATTAAATACCTAAATATAAATTTCTGTACATAGGTTCAAAAGCCATCATTGCAACCACAGAACTATAGAGATTTAGCCTAAGAGCCTTTCCTGTTAGGAATACATAGAGCGGTTAGCTTTACCAAATTACTTAACCTTCTTGGGGCTTCATTGCCTCATTTTATAAAGGAGATACTTAACTATATCGTCTCCATCTTCCCATCTACTGAAGCCTGCAAAATAATATTTATAAATAATTACTTGATTGAGAATAATCTAAAGCAACAATTGTGTGAGGCACTGATGTAACTACGTATTCCAAATCAAGGAAATAGGAGTCCCGCTATGCTATCTCCTTGAATATTACACTCATTTCAAGATGCCCCGCTTTAGTGAAGACATTGAAACACAGACAGACATCTATATGAAAATAAAGATAGAAATTTAGGAAGATATGTGGAAACCACACTTTTCTATCCAAATTTGAAAAAATTGGGGATGTTTGGTCTGAAATAAGATCTTTTAGAGACATCATAACAATCTCTAAACATTTGAAAAGTTTTCATGCCAAAGTGGAGAGAAAGCAGGTCAAGGATATATGGAGATAAATGTCAGGAAGGCAGATTGTGTTCATTCTAAGTAAGAATGTTTTCTAAGTTTGCATTGATGGTAGATGAGGTGACCCCTCAGTAGTAGCAGACTACAATTTTGGTTGTGCCTAAAGCACTAACCACACATCAGCATATGGCAGAGAGGCTCCTGCTTTGGATGGAAGGCGGTGCTTTCTGACCCCAAGGGTCCTTCCTCCTCTAAAATAGAGTCCATGATTTCTTAAGCCACGCTATTCTGGCAGAGTGGTTTGAGTATTGTCGTTGAGAAGCCATTGGTTTGAGTCCCAGCAGTAGCTGTCGTTCATTATGAGACTTTGGGCAATCCACTCAACACCTTGGGACAACTTCCTCACTGATAGCTTGAGTTAAGTTCTGCCTTTTCATGATTACAATCTTATTAGGGAAAGGATTTAAGGGAATTTTAAAAAAACATATGAAATAAAGATTTTTGGATCTTTAAGGTTCTTTCCGCCCAGATTCTCAGAATATGAAGTGCACAGGTAGAGAGATTTCATTTGAAATTACTAGAGAAATACAGTTCTATATTCTTTCTGGTCATATTTGAAACAATGAAGCTGCTGTACCAGCTTGAGCTACTCCCAAAAGTCATTTGGAAGAAGCTGAGCTCTAGGGTGTCCTTATTCTGAAGTTGTTGTTTTTTTTTTTAAACTATTTTTCAAGTTTGGTCCTAAAACCACAAAAGTATTTAAAACCCTGTGAGACCAGAAGATGGTTATGTAACCTCATAAGGCCTTTGTTCCTTCTCATTCCATCCTGAAAGTATCTGTACATGAATTCAGAGGAAGTCACCAAGGGCAGACCTGTGTCTGAGGGGAGGGGATCAAAGAGATGCTGGCAGGTTCACCGTTGTCATAGAGACCTCCAGTCCTGCAGTATCAAAGTCCTGGTTTAAAGAGCATGTCTTCCCATTTAATTCTGCCTCACTCCCCCCAAAAAAGAAACTCCAAGAAGAAACTGTCTGTACAACTTTAGATCTAAAATCTCAATGAGTACATAGTACATAAATACTATGGAAATACTATGTCACTGATGCTGTTCTCTACTCTCCTCCCAGGCCACCCATGGAAGACACCCAAACACTCTTGACCCCAGTGGTGAGCTGTGGGCCTCCAGGAGCCCTGCTGACCCGCCCCGTCATCCTCACCATGCATCACTGCGCAGATCCCAGTACCGAGGACTGGAAGATACAGCTCAAGAACCAGGCAGCACAGGGGCAGTGGGAGGTGAGCTTCTGCTGAGATAAAGATGGAAGCAGGAGCAATGCATGCAGATGAGCAGGAACAAATACGGGACAGCTTTTATCTTCAAAGCAAAACCTGGATGGAACTTTAGCTTACACTCAAAATGAAAGAGAGAGAGAGAGGGGGGCACAAAGAGAGGGGAGAGAGTGGGAGGGAGGCAGGAGGAGGGAGAGAGAGACAGACAGAGAGATGAACTGGTTCCCGAATGCTTTATCTGCTGACTGATAGGCACAAAGAAAATGGTAGTCAAGCATGAGCTAACTCATAGGGAAAGTGCACTCAGAGTCTTACACAAGTGCCTTTTGGCGTATACATACTCTATCTTGGGAAGGGAAATATATATATATATATAAATATATTAAACTTGCAGGTAGAGGAACATTGCACCTGGGTCAGAAAACGTTAGGCACTTACTTGCAGAAAAGTACCAGCAATATGGTTCTTCTGAACTTAACCTGGGAGAAGAGCAAGGGCGTGTCTCCCCAGCTCCACTAGAATGGAGACCTTCTGTGGCATCCTGGCTCTCTGTGGCTGCCGCCATCATCACCACCTAAGGACAGTGTCCTGAACAGACCCTCTGCTTTACATCAGTACCCTTTAGTTAGCACCTAAAGTGAATCGCAAAAGGATTTGTTATATTTACCATGAAGATTTTATACCTAATACCTTAAACAAAAAGCTTGGTTATGTTCATTGTTATCTCTTGAATAAAGAGTATTTATTGTTTAAATAGACCTGCACTCCAGGACTGAAGTTTAGGGATGTACTTTTTGTTAAGACCAGATGTGAGCAGACCTAACTTCAGTTTCATTTAAGTTTTAAATGATTTATCTCAAAAACATCCCAAAGTCTTAATCTCAAGTGATCCTAAATTGTTTGCGCAATTCTCTGCCTAATACTCTAAAACCTGTCCATTTCTGAACTTGACTAATAATAACAGTAACAACAATAATAAAAATAAAATAAAATAAAGAGATGAGAAGAGTAGAAGAGGGCAGTCCTCGTGAAAACACGCTCGTGCTTGTGGCAGCCACATGGAGCACTCTGTTCTTGGCCACAGCTTCTAGGAGGCTGTCTGTAACGGGCCATCATTAGATGGTGCTTGAGGCTTGCCCTGGCCCTGCTGGAGAAAGCAGCTTCTTTCCAAGTGTCCTTCTTGGGCTGGAGTAGACCTGGAGGAGCTGCCCTTCCTTCTCTCTCTTTTCTGGTTCAGTTTGAGCTTCATCTTTGTGTACAGGTTCAGTTGCAGAAATGATTTCATGGATGCTATTAAAACACAGCTCTTACCATAGCTCAGATGATGTTGCAAGGCCTAACTAACCAACAGCCACCTGGGGTGGCTACTTCTTTCACATCTTTTACCAGCCCCAGCGACTCAATTTATGAAGAAACATTTATTTTCTTTTTTGACAAATAACCATTGCTTACCGTGAGCCAGGCTCACTGAGACACAGTGGGAAGCAAAGTAGATATAGTTCCTGCCTCTGTGGAGGTTAAGTAGCCTAAAGCAGAGGCTGAATCGTGCCCACACATCTGCTTTATTTCTCCCACATGAAATTTTCTTTTAAATTTGCATTAATTAAAAGTTGGAAGATTTTGCACAAAAATCTGAACTTCCAGCTTCTCTTGAAAAATTAAAGGCTCTGTCCTCCCTGGGCCTGCATTCTTGCATAGCCGCAATGAGCTGCAGCCAAGTGGAGACAGCTCTTTAGTCAGGCTCCTGCTCTGTGCTCTGCTTCATCACAGTCTCCACCATGCCTTAGTGCCTTCCTCCCTACCTGCTTCCCACGTTCCTATTACCCGGTTCCCCCAGGAGGCATGTGGAATTGCGACCCTTGGTCATGGATCCTATGGATGGTCTTTCAGATGATTTATTCTGTAGCCTGAGCCATTGGGATAAATCAAAACCTGTTTGAGTTTGTAACTATTTCTACAAAACTCATCACTTCCATTTATTTCTTGCTAAATATTGTCAAAGTCTAAAAGGGTAGATTGTTTAAAGTCTTACATGAAAAATAACAGAGAAAAGTGTTTTAAAGGCATGGGATTTGTCATATCATGCCTTCCGTAGAGTCCAGCAGCTTGGGTTATTGAGGAAAAGCAGTGTATTGCTCTGGAAAATAATCGGCACATGGGTTTTGGAAGAATATAGTAGAATGGTATTGCATAATTCCTTACTTTCTCTAATTCTTTTCAAGACTAGATTTTTAGGGGAAAAACTATGATGCTATAATGACATTGCAATAAAAAAGTACTTTGGGATTAAATATGAAATTTAGAGATTAAAACATTAAGTTCTCAGAAACAGATAATGAACTCAGGTACGCTAAAGTTAAAAGGATAATCCATGACTTTCTTTTGGAATTTTATGTAGATTCCAGTAATGTAGATTCTTGGAAGATCAAAAAATAGTACATAAAGGGCATCTATGTCGAGAATACTATCAGTATAAGGGCAAGGGGAGTAAGGGACAGAAGGATGAAGAATGAAGATAGAGGTGTAATAAAGCCTGAGAAACAAAAAGAGCAGGAAAAAGAATAATCAAAACTCAGGAGAAGAGGTCCCCTCGGCCCCCACCTCCACGGCAGCAGGATGCTCAGCGGCTCAGCAGGGCCCCTTCCCTCTTGTCCTGCAGGATGTGGTGGTGGTGGGAGAAGAGAACTTCACCACCCCCTGCTACATTCAGCTGGACGCAGAGGCGTGCCACCTGCTCACCGAGAACCTCAGCACCTACGCCCTGGTTGGCCAGTCCACCACCAAAGCGGCCGTGAAGCGCCTGAAGCTGGCCATCTTCGGGCCCCTCTGCTGCTCCTCCCTGGAGTACAGCGTCCGAGTCTACTGTCTGGACGACACCCAGGATGCCCTGAAGGTAAGCGGCTCCGGCCTGACCCGTCCTCTTCATCTCCCCACCGGAGCCGAGGTCTGGTGTGGCTGCACACACCTAGAGAGGACGTGTATGTGTGTGTGCACCCACGTGTGTGAACACAAGTGTTGGGCCCAAAAAAAGCAATTAGAAAAAATTAGACATTTCTCTGAGGCCATGCTGATAAATGGGCTATTTCCGTTATGCTGATCCCTCCCAAGGGCTACTTTTGTTTACCTTCCTTGATTTCTTTTAATGAAAAATTTAGAAGTGGAAGAATTTGGCAAGGAGACCTGTGGTTGGTAAATAATCTGCTTCCATGTTTATCTCAGCTGCGTTCTTCCCAGGAAAGGCATTGGCGTAATTGCTCACCCTGTATGTGCCTCTGGTGTGCCGCTTCGCTCATACGCTCGCCCATTCTTTTATGGGCGCTGTGAGGAGGAGCGCTAGCATTTGACAACAGGCTGCTGCTTTGCAGAATAAATGAGCTTAATTCCTGGTGCTGTTATTGCCATGTATTTAATCCCACTTGAAGCTTTAAAGGATATAGTAAGTGCCTTTGAAGAAGTTATGATCTAGAAGGAGGAATAAAAGAAGTATGCCAAAGACTAGGAGACGAGTCAGAGTGTGAGGAGTGCCATAGGTGAATGCAACATTCTGTGCCGGTTCAGGAGAGAGAGGCATCATGTTATCTGGAGGAAAGCTGGAAAGGAGCTAACATTTCATATTGGCCCTAATGGAAGGTTGGGTTTGACCAGCAGTAATGGGAAAAAAATACGAGATTTCTAGGTGAAGGGAACAGCATGAAGAAACACAGGAAGAGCAAATACAGAGTCTACACGGGTATATTATTTCCAGTAATCCTGGAACCATAGATAGGAGTTTTGTTGGGATGGACCTTGACTGCCAGAGGGAGGAGTTGAGATTTAGTTTCTTGAGTTAATGGAAAGCCACTGGGGAGATTTAAAGAGAAGAAAGACATGATTGGAAATACGTAAGAAATATTAGTCTGACATCAGTGGAAAGACAGAGTCAAGTTAAGAAGTAAAGCATGGTAGAGCTAACATGACAACAGAGGAGTGAGAAGAAGGGAATCGGTGTGACGGATCCTGTTCAAGTAGCTCTTACAGGCCTGGTGACTGACCCCGCGTGGGTGAGCAGAGGGTCAAGTCTGCCTCAAAGCAACAGTAGCAAACTCAGGGGCAGGTGGCATTCGAGTGTGGATATGGTGCTTTTGCTTTTGGAGTATTGAGTTAGAGGTATGAGTTAGGCATCAGGACAAAGATTAGAAATATGGGTGAGTCTCTCCAAACGGACAGCAGATCCTGAGACAGAGACGCAGGAACCAAATCTATAATATTGACGTTTGTCATCCATGGGGATCAGGGACAATGTCAAGGGAGAGTGAAGGGAGAAAATAATAATAATGAAATAAACATTACTGAGAACTTCCTGTGTGCCTGGCAAGATTCTAAATATTTTTTATTATCTTATTTAATCTTTACAACAGCCCTGTTAAGAAACCATTATCCTCATTTTATAGGTGTGCCATCCAAGGCACAGAAAGGTTAAGTAAGTTGCTCTAGGTCACACAGCTATTGAGTGGAGAAAGCAGGCTTCTCGCCCGGGCAGCTGGCTGCAGTCTGGACTCTCTGCTCCTAAAGCGGGTTGCTCGAAGAGCCAAACCCTGGAGATAGGGACCAAGGGGAGCCCTACCATTGTGAGGGAGGTTGAAGGGCAGCCAGCAAAGGAGCTCCAGAGGGTGAGCATGCAGAAGAGGAAGAGCAGCAGTGGAAAGGGAAGATAGTTTTTCTGAAAATCAGGGTATTTACTTCTAGAGTTTCCATCCAGAGAGTATTTCCGGCTCATGAAAACTGGGTGTTGCGTGGTGGGTCCTTGGCGGGGAGGCAATGGGATTGCCGCTGGGATTGCCGCTGGATCTGTTTTTGATGGTCAAGCCCGGAGGAGTTTCTGAGGTGTAATAAATGATGCGAACACACAGCTCTGGTGTAAAGCTTAAGGTTATTTCTTTCATGTTCCTTGCAAATCTGATACTTCTAAGACATTGTCAGGGTAGAGATCATCCCAGGCTGAAATTCTTCTTAGGGAAAACTGTGTTTGGGGGAGAGCCATGGAGTTTCACTAAAGCAAATCTTTTTAACAATTCTAAGAAAAATCGTTGCAGACAGCGTATGGTAGAAGATTTACGTCCTATTTGAAATGTTTGATACACCTATTTATATTCACACTCCTACTTCTTATACTCAGGACCTCTTGACCTTTCTTCCCAACAGACACACACAAATCCATGCAAAAAAAAAGGTAATATTTTCTAAAATAATTTTGATTATTTTAATTAGTGAAAAGTGATGCAAGTGGTCAACACCGAGAAAGACTGACAGGTTCAAGCAGTGAAAGCAACCCAAGAGCAGTTTGTCTCATGGCCAGTGCCTTCCGAATAGACATTTATAAATTCTCAGCATCTGGGGACCCAGCTCTTAGGCTGAGACAAACATGAATAATGGGAAGGACCTTCTTGCCTCACGGCCTTTTAATAATGCAGAAATACCAAAACCCGAGCTGTAGTTAAACGGTCTGTGCAACATGCCAACGAGACATTAGTTCAGTCCGCCAACACTGCCTCACACCCACACTTGAATTGGAACCTTGGGGCTGATTAACTCAGAAAGGCCCTTCATTACCTAAATTCTGCCGTCTTGGCACACTGCCTGCCGCTGTTCCCCGCCAGTCTCTCCCCACGCCCTGCTTCCTAACCGCTGTTACCCATAAATACCATCTTTTGCCTCGCTCCTTCCAAATACCTCCCCCTTCCCCAGGCCCACCCCGCCCTCACTCACGCTCTTCCCAAGTCAGTAGTTCTCTATCCCACGCACAGAGGAATCCACTGGAGATCTTTAAAAACGACTTGCTCCAGGGTCCCACCCCAAAGGTTCGGATCTAATTGGTTTGGTTATTGAGGGTCTTGTTAGCACTCCCTGGGTTATTCTGCTGTGCAGCCAAGGTTAAGAACTGTTACCCTAACACTTTTACAGGTCTTTGGGGAACTGTAATCCTATTAAGGACAAATTTCCTACATTCTCAAGTCATTCTCTCTCCCATTCCTTCACCCGCTCGCGTTCACTGCAACTGGATCTTCCAGGTAACGTGGCACTGCTCACAATCCATGCAGTGAATCCACGCCCTCCAGCTGGTCATGAGGCCAAGGGGAAAGTTCCAGCACTTCTCACACCCCGCGAGCACTTCCATGGCATTGCTCTACTTCAAGGGCTAGCTCGCTCTTCTGCTATTCTTTATTCCGTTACTCTGTTATTTGTTACCCATTTCAGTTCCTTAGCACAGAGTCCCTCCAGTACACATCCCACCCTAGCAGTACCTGCCTCATGGTCCTTCTCCCCGCTCATTTTATTCCCATCATCCTCTCAAACTCAAGGTCAACACTTAATCACAGTTCCTTTGCCCAAGTTTATTCTAGTAGCCTTCACATCATCCCACTTCCACTTCCAGGCTGTTGATTCGCTTTAAAAACCCATAAATTTCTGATTTCATCTATTATACTCTGCAGATGTCTGCCGTCAGCTGGGCCTCCCAGGCTTCTCCACAGTCCTTTACCTCTTCTTGACTCATCAGATTTCACATGGCACTGCTTGCCAGTCCCTCCCACTCTCCCTCGGTCCCTGCCTGCATCACAGCCCCGTCATGCTTTGCAGTGACCTAACACCTACTGCACCACTCCAGGGAGGCTCCCTCAGCTGCTGCCCTTTACCCTGCAAACTTTTCATTTCAGCCTCTTCTCGCCTAGTCCGGCTCTGATGAAAAGGAGCTCTACCTTCCTGTTTATGTTTTAATCCAGCTCCTCCACCACCTCCATCTCCAGCATAGCAAGTGATGCCCGAATGCAGGTCTCACCAGAAATGATATTTTCTTACAGTGACTGCTGTGTACTGGCGACTCCTCTGAATTGCAGAAACCCTCACGGAACTTTGAACCAGGGCAGCAAGGGAGCCCAGTGGAGCACTCATTCTCAGGGGTCAGAACTCCACAGTCTGGAGAGCTCTTAGAAAAAGGCTATGGCCCGATGTCTGGAGCTGAACACGTCAAGACTATTAATTCCCTCTTTTTATCACATGTGCTTATATTGTCCGTGTGGATGGGGGGGGGGAGAAGGAGACCACCACATCAGTCAGTCTCAAGCAACCCTGATGCATTCTTTCATCTCCCTACCCACCTCTTTGAGTTCAGCAGCTTCTGTAACAATTTCCTTGAGTTTTGCTAAGCCTGGGGACAAAAATGGTCACCTGAAAGTTAAAAGCTGCATTTAGCAATATGGAAGCACTGATGTAGGATTTGGACGCTAGCGGTGACTACTGGAGCAAGAGTCAGGGCAGCTGGGAGACAGCAGAATGCTTTTATACACCTTCCAAGTGGGGTTTTTCCTGAGCACGTGCTGGGAGGACCAGTGGGAGCAAAGGCAGAGATGCTAAGAATTGTGGGAAGAGTTGAGAACCAATTCTGTTCTCAGATACAGAGCTCACGGCTACTGGAGAGACTGAGCTGGGTGTGTCACGGTGTTTCTCTTTTCCTCCTCTTCAGGTGATTAAAGTAATAATATTGGTGTTTTCTTTTCATTGTTTGCAAAGACTTAAATCCTAATATAAATAGCCCAGAAATTAATAGAGAACAAGGTTATATTTGGGATACGTTTTAAAACACCCAGGGAGAAGCACACATCTACGTTGACATAAGTAATTTCTGCCCTCCATCATAAGGGTATCATTTATGAGATGCTTCTTTTGTAATAAAGGGGTTTACACTAAGTTCTGAGATTCAGAACCTAAAAGAGGAGTTATTTGCATACAATATGGGCCGTGTGTGATGTTTATAGAATTTCTGACAGCTGTGTATGTCACACAAACCAAATGATGTGCATTCACATACGTTGGCTGTCTTTATGTGGTCATTTGGCACGGAGAAGAGTTCTCCTTGGATTTCTTTAGTTTTCACATGCCCTGCTCCAGTCTGTGGCAGAGCGCAGTACCCCTGTGAAGGATCCTGTTATGTGAAAAGACAGGAGAAAAATGTGGAAAGTAGGAAGTCCAGTTGAGGACTGTGTGAGACTCGGTTTCTTGGGCTGCAGTGGGAGGGAGCCTGGAAAAGGTTTATTTTCACCCTGCCACCTGATGCATTCCTCACTAGTGTCCTTCTGATGCCGCTCCACAGCAAGCTGAGACCCTCCCACACCAGAACACCTCAGGCTCACCTTTTCTGGGCCCACAAAGGCTGGCCCTCCATTGGGTTGGCCCCATTAACTGTATCTTTTCTTTCATTTTCCTCTAACAACCTCAAAAGTAGCCTGACCTGTGTTTCACACTTTCAGGATCCTGGTCTCTGGAATTAACTTAATATATTCATACATGTGACACATGTAGTAGATAACAATAACAAGAAAAATGTGTTAAAGGTTATAAATGTGTTTTCCCTGCTAGGTGTATGGAGGGGAGTGTGGGGCAGAAGGAAAGCTTGAGTCAGGCTGGCTGACTCAGTTGGTTCTGCCGCCTGTCAGCTCTGGGGCCCTGGTCATTGAACTGGACCTCTTTGGACCCTCATCTGAGCTACATCAAGGGCCCTTAGAAGATTCAAGGGGATTAAAGTTGTTAAGTTTCCTGGCACAAAATGCGAACTCGATAGTGTTAGTTACCCCTAGGTGGGCATTTAATTTTAAGGGCATTTGAAGATAATTGCTCAGCAAAACTATCAGCTCCAATCGTGGCCTAATTGCGAGTGAGCTCAGGTTTGGGGGCAGGCTAGTTGCTCAGCTGTTTGGGGACAGGGATCTTTTTGATGCTTCTAAATTTGTCCCATCTTTATCATCGTCTCATGAGACTTTGGCTCTGGCCCTATCATATATTTTGCAAATGACCTGCCACGTTGAATTTTCTTTTTTGAAGAAAGAGAGAAGAGAAAATAGAAGTTGTGACAGCGAGAATAATGCCCCCCCCCCACACACACACACACATACAATATCTACACACAATGTTCAGAACCTCTGAATATGTTACCTTATATGGCAAAAGGGACTTTGCAGATACGATTGAGGACAGACTTGAGATGGAGAGATGACCCTGGATTGCCAGGGTGGGTCTGCTCTAATTACTTGGTGCTTAAAAGTCGAGAACCTTCCCGGCTCTGGTCATCAGAGAGGTGTGCCATTCCTGACTTTGAAGATGGAGGAAGGGGACCACGAGCTAAAGAATGTAGGCACCCTCTGGAAGGTGGAAAAGACAGAAAAGCAAATTTCCCCCAGAGCCCCCACAAAGGAGGGCAGCCCTGCCAGCGCCCTGACTTCAGCCCAGTGGGCCCTGTGTCCGACTCTGACCCACGGAACCGTAAGGCAATAAATTTGCATTGTTTGAAGTCACTAAGTTTATGGTAAGTTCTTACTGCAGAAATAGAAAGCTATACAGAAGTTTAGAAAAGAAAACATGTTCAAGGATGAAAAGAAATAGGGTGACTTCAGAAGTTCTAGAACAACCTAAAAAGCCCTATTCCTAATAGTAGATGTGAGAGATCATCCTTTCTTCAGAAGTATGCGCAGAGGTGGACAAGTGACGTGGCCGCTTCTCTGAGGCTACCCTTGGCATTTTGCTTTAGAAGTGTCACAAACAGTTCTGACTGGGCAGGCTGGAAGTGGCAGCTCAGACCACGCGTCGGCTGCGGCAGCAGCTGCAGGAGCAGCAGGCAGAGCCCTCGGAACGAAGAGACTTGACGGCAGGTTTGCACTTTCGCCGGAGTCCAGCCTTGTTATTGTCAGGGATGAGGTGCGGCAGGCAGACCAGCTCAGGGGGAGCACAGCACCGGTGAGCCCAGGAAGAGAAGGGGCGCAGCAAGGCCGGCCCCCGGGGCTGTGCCCTGAGCAGGTGGCGAGGCCAGCTGGCAGTCAGGCGTCCTCACAGCCGCTCTGCAGCCTGAGGCCACCGGAGGCCAGAGGAGGAGTCAAGAGCCAGGAGCCGAGAGCGCTCAAAGTGGGCTCTCTCTTTGGCCTCTGTTGGAAGAGTACAGGCCCACGGCTGTGACAGCGACGGCGGCGACAGCCACAGTAGCCAAATGACAAGGGCGAGTTTCCACACAGGATTAAAGAATGAACAGGAGCAAGGCAGCGTCCATATAATCTGATGGGAGGTGGGATTTTTTTAACTCCAGCCAGCTTGCCTTTTGAGGTTTCGCCATGGCATGCTGCCGGTTTGCCCTCTGTGCCTCTGGGAGCCTCGGGTGCGCCTGGCAGAAGCCTGACGAAGGGGGGTCACGGGGCTTGACCTGCACGCCTCGGCCCCCGTGCGTGGTCCGGCCCCCGTGCGTGGTCTGGCGCCCGCGCGAAGCCTGCAGCGTGGTCCCTCCGCATCGAGGGAGCGGGACGGCCACGCCGCCTGCGCCCTTCCTCCGGACGCGAGGTTGCTGCTGCCCCTTCTGGGGGCGACCTCAGTGTTTCCTGCACGCCGCCGCCTCCGCCTGCTAGGGTTCCTGGCGCTGGCCCCAGGGCCTTGGCGCAGTAGATACCGCCGGCTCGAGGCTGTGGGTCTGCATCAGGGTTAAAGAGTGTGCGGAGACCCCGCACCAGACAGCAGCGAGGAAGGAGCAGCCCAACCGAACAAAGCCTCGACCAACCCTCCTGCAGCCGCTCTTGCGGGAGGGGTGGTACTGCGGGTGGAGCTGTACGCTCAGTCATTTGTTTCTTCCTTCCTCTGGCTGCTAAGTAAGACAAGGAAAGGAGTGACAGGAGAGTAGGTGGAGGGAAAGGAGAGAGAGAGAGAGGAACCAGCCAAAGGCTAGCAACCCCCCAGGAGGGCCACCACCTCCGGAGAGCCGGGAAGCTAGCCCAGCGCCCCAAGGAGGGGCGGATGTGGAGCGGCGGGGGACAGGAGGCGGGGCCGGCCGCGGCGATCGAGGACGGGGAGAGCAGGGCAAGGTGGCCGAGGACGGGGAGAGCCGAGCGTGCAGGACAGAGCCAGGCCCGGGGGCACCTCACACGGTTCCTGGCGCAGAGGCCCTGCTCTGCACTCGGGCAGAGACTTGTCACATCCTTCGACATGCACTTCAGGGACCTCAGTGTGTGCATCTGTGTCGCCTGAGGCTCGCATGTGCTCTCGCTCATTGTGAGACGGGCCCTCAGGCGAACTTGCCCTGGCTGGGCAGGACCAGGCGGCGGCGGCGGAGGAACAGGAGCGCAGTGCGCAGGCGCGTCCGCCGCCGGGATGCGGGGCCGAGGTCCCGGGAGGACCGCAGCCCAGCGGAGTGGGACCGATCCTCCCGCTAGCCTCGCGCGGTCAGGCCTTCCGGAGGGCAGAGCCTGTGTCTCAGAGCCTGGGAGAGTCTGAGTACAGGCCGGAGGGCTCCTTGTACGCACAGGCCTTTAAAACAGCTTGGATTTATTGTGGCTCTTCAGAAGCCCAGGCTGATGGCTTGGCATGGATAATGCCTTGGTTTAAGAGGTTATTGTGAAAGCTGCTTGTTTCTACTGTGGGATCCCTTGTCCCTGCCTTTGGAGCAATCCCTCACATGGTCCCTGAATCAATATAGCCCTCACTTAGGGCCACCGAGGAGGTTTGGGGCGGCCAACGCACTGGGAAAGCAGCCATCCCACGGGGTTGCTCAGATCCCGCGGGGCACCAGGCTCTGTTGCACAGGGGCCTACTCCTGGTGACTTTACCACTGGGGTGCGTGTGTGTTCCCGTGAAGGTATGGGCTAGACACACCTCTGTCGATAACTGACCCCTGAGAGAGTCTTTTCAAGGTTAAGTTGGAGGGGTGGAGATAGAATTGACAAAGGAAGTCGGAAAGTGACCCTTTCTCACAGAGGCAGAGCAAGCTCATCCAAGCAACAGGGAGACTCACCCCCAGTCAAAACGAGGCCCTGGGGTGGGGGTGCTGCCAGGAGTGGGGACAACCTTTGTAAAGGAAGGTGACATTTATATTGCTGAGAACAAAGAGTCTAAATGATCCTAAGTCCTATTATGGCATTTCATTTCAAGGTCACGGCATTTTTCTTAAGACTTCCTAAATCTTTTGACCTTAAGCATATTGTGTTCCTGCTCTCTTTCAAGGTGTGCGATATATCCTAATCACTGGGACCCAAGAGCAGCCTGTCTGGAAGCGGTCTTAGAGCTGAGCACGATGTGTTGGGCTTCCGCGTGTGGGTCTCCCCCGCGACTGTGCGTGGTCTGAGGCAGGCACAGGCGCTCACTCGTGTGTGTGCCCAGAACCTGACATGGTTCCTAGCAGGGCATGTGTGTTCCATTGATGTCGAAGGAAGGCTCCCAGGAAGATTAAGGAGAGGAAAGCATTTAACTGAAAGGCTATATCTTAGGGATTCACACATCTGTTATTTTTATGTTCTCTTACGGATCTGTATCATATGTATAATAACCAAAATGATTTCATACAGAAGGAATTCAGAAAATCAAGCTTTTTGAAATCCAAGTTACGGTATTTTTAAGTGAGATCAGCTATAAAGTTTCTGAAATTATGCTACTGAAACCGTAACAGTGTGGACCCGGGGCCTGACCAGGCCGTCGGGGGGCTTGCTGCTCTGTCTTCTGACACAGACTTCTTGGCGTTCGCTGCAGGTGACAAGTCCCCTCCGGCTCCTGTGTGGTTTTAGATGACATTAGTTTCCGAGGAGTTGTTTTATTTATCGATTGTAGTTGTTTAGTTCGCACTTTAATATTTTAAATTGGCGCTTTGGTTGCCTTCTCCTGCACTTTGTTATGTTTCCTTGAAGTTGAACATCCTGACGATGATGATAAAGTTGCTACTTTTCAGGAAAAAGCACTAAATGTCAGTTTTGTAAGATTGTTCCTGTGGAATCCTTTCCTCCCGGGCTGACTTCCAGGAGGACGTGTGAAAGGTCTGTGTGAAAGGACAGCTGTCCAAGCCCGCAGTGTCCAACGTGGAGCTCACACACCCGGGCCGATGAAACTTTGGGGCAAAAAAAGACAGTATTAGTACTTCTGTGTTTATCCGCCTTAGCTTTTAACCTTATGCATATTTTATAATGTAATATATTAACAAACTGATGTATTAATAGAGATATATAATTTATGAAGAGACATAAACAAAATGCATGCTCAGCTGTGGGACTGACAGGCATATGCAATCAGACGTGTTGAGGGACCTCTGCTCTAAGCGTTGATGCATCCTGATGAGCACTTTATCTTTCACCAGGTTCATGTCCAATCAAAGCGGGGAAAAGTCAGGTTCCTCTCAGCTCTTTGTCATTCCTGGTCAGTGGAGGGATAGAGAGCATAGAAGTATGGAGAGAGTATGTTCTCTGGCCCCATTGTCTTTAAAATGCCACTTTACTTGGTCCTTTCTCTCAAAAAAGGGCTCAAGCCAGCCCAATTTCTTTCCTCACTAGGGAGAACGCTTTACCATGACGTCTGAGGTCAATGCCGAAGAAGCCAAGGACTGAGCCTATTTCTCGGGCCGACTCCTGCCCAGACTTTGCGCTCAAAATGTGGTGTAAGATTTCTTGACTTCGAGGTCATGATCAATAGGCAGCATAGGCTTTTTTTCAGTGGGCCTCCCTGCCAAGAAAACTGATGATGCTCTCCATATCCTCTGGCAATCTATGTTGATTGTAAGAATGGGGTGTGGAGTATACATTGTTGGGTGCAATTACCTCCCGAATACAATGCATCTTCTTTTAGACATCCCAGGGAGATAATTTGGACATAATGAAGATCTATAGTAATCAGATAATTACTATCGATTGCTCTTTAGACGTCTTGATGAGGTAATTAGAGTGTACTGGAAAGAAGCTAGAACTGATTGATTGGCATGACTGTAATCTCAAAGATTTCTAATTATGTTTCTTTTCTTCTAATGGCTTATAAACAAACATCATTTTAGCTTTAGAATTTGTCAGGTGCCAGGTTCACTGGGAACATCAGCTTTCTGTATTATGCTAACTAGACACCGAGCATGATCAACATAAGCTCATTATGCCTTCCTGCTGAAGCAGAAGAAACTGCAATTAACCCTCACTTTTCTTATCCGTCTTCGTTTCCACATGGCCAGGTTCTTGTTGAGGAAAGGAGTGTGAAGTGTTGTGGGAGGGTGTTCCATGAGGACCATGTGCAACTCTGGGTTGGGTGGATCTGTATGGCCTCCTGGGGACCCTCAGAGCCTGCCCAGCCACAGGCACAGCAGAGCCATGCCACAATGACACAACATATGTGTCCAGGTGGCCGGCTGACTGGTTGAGGGCTGGCTGACTGCTCAGGCTCCTGTCACAATAGCTACTCATCAGCCAGCAATGCTCAATACTCTCAGCATCAATATTCTCCAGCAGCTGGACCGTGCTGTGTCTCGTCACCATGCTATTGCCTCATCTCTTCCATTAGACACTAATTAGAGGGGTCCCTGTCTGAGACCACATTCCACATTATCCTAGTATTTCCTACACCTTGTGGGACCTTTCCACAGCTTGCGTGGTTCAGAGTAGTGGCCCGACTCAGAGATGACGGATGCTAAGAACCGCTACAGCAGCAGCTTGAAGTGAGCTGTTTACATCTGATCAATGATGTTGGTAAGCTCTGCGCTTCCCAGACTACAGTCTGGTTCCCATACTCACCATTCTTCGCTGTGACCCATCTGTGCTTGGCACCTTGGCAGGTACCAGTCCCTGGGTGTGGAATGGCCTGAGTCATCGCCTGTGTAGTTGAATCCCATACTTTCAATTGAAATCTCACCAAAGAAGAAAATTGTATTTTGCTTTTTTATTTTTATAAACTCCATTATTTTCCTGAACCCATATTTTAAAAAGAAAAAGGTCACAGAAACTGCCTATGTATTTGTATCACTAACACTTTTAAAGCATGAGAGGAGCAAAGTGTGCACGGGGATGATTCAGACAGCAGAGGATACCCGGGATATGTTCTTCAATGATAATCTGTGGTTAGATGCTGTTTGGATAATTACAGCTGTAGTTGGAAATGCTTCATTGACTCCCATTAACTAGCTTGAGAAATGGACCTATATATGGAATTTGTCTTCATTCTACACCTTTACAGTATAAGTAAAGTTACAAAGAAAATTTTTAGATCAGCCACAGTTCTTGAGAAATGGGGGGTTCTTTTCAAAATTTAGCCTGAGTTACTGTTTAGTTCAGGGTTTGGTGCTGAAAAACCTTCCTAATCTGTATCAGTACATTTTCCTCTAGGAGGACATTTAATGAGCATATTTTAAGTTTTTTCATAATTGGAAATCAAGCAATAGATAATTTTAAGCAAAAATTTTATCTTATTTCTGTAGGTAAAGAAACTACAAGACTGAAAAAATGCCCAAAACACATTCCAAATTTTTGTTTGTTAGTTGGTTTTACCAAGTCGAAGACATTGGTTTGTTTTCTAGTTATTTGCCCCTTTCCCTAAAAGTTCATTGAAAATCTACTTACTTATCTGTTTAGCTATATTTCTATCTACTTTTTTCTTTCACTTAGGGTTCTTCCCGTCTGGGGTTCTGACTGTTATTTTCCTGCGTTTGGTTGCATGTTCCACTTGTCCGTGGGGAAGTGCAGACTACTGATTTGGCCCCACAGCAGCGGGTGTGGATTGCCGAAACCCAGTGGGCAGTCAGTAGGATGCAGTCCATGCAAACTGGCAGCAGCTTCGGCTGGAGGGGCTCAGGGCTGCAGATGTGGGAGTCACGTATTGCATGTTAGGTGTGGTGTGGGGGAGGCACAGTGGGGAAACCTGCTCCTCGGATGAGCAAGCCGGTGGAAGAGATGAGATTCAGTCATCGAGGTTCGCCTCACTAATCTGCTTGTGGTTTGGGCATGTCATCGCAGGAAGTTTTGCAGCTTGAGAGACAGATGGGAGGACAGCTCCTGGAAGAACCCAAGGCTCTTCATTTTAAAGGCAGCACCCACAACCTGCGCCTGTCGATTCACGACATCGCCCATTCCCTCTGGAAGAGCAAACTGCTGGCTAAATATCAGGTAAGGTTGCCAAGTGAGGCAGAGCGCAGAGCCAGCTCCGAGAAAGAGGACTGACATTATTCGGACGTCAGTACTCCCTTCCTTGAAGTTAATCCTACATCAGTACTTGTTTCTCCAAAATAGTTTCGGGTTATTTAGGTTTTTGAAAAATACTCTAGACATATTTGAAGGAATACTTTTGTCTTAAATCTTCTTCACATAATTGTGCTATCATTTGTTTTATTTTTAGCACGTAAGACTTCCAAGTCCATCATTTCATTTTTGGAGTAAACACTTATGTTGAATTGATAAAAAAAAAATACTGCCTCAAAATGCTTTCATAGGAAAAACAAGAATGTTATCCCACGTCACACAAATTGGGCTCCAACCTTGCGACGAGAATACCTGTACATGGCAAACTTGAAAGGAAGCCCAGTTTGGAAACTGAATCAGCATGTAAAAATAAAACCTGGTCAGGAGTTGACTAAATGACAGCGTTCCTTGTGGGAAAGCAGACACCGGCACCCAGCGCTGCGCTGAACTGGGTGCAATTTCTTGATACAAGTCAGTGAACATACGAGAAGGAGCAGGGAAGATTTTCCAGCTCCATTCTTCCTCTGATTTGTCTAGTACTTACACATAAGTTGTGAGAGACGAACCTGATAGTCCGCTAACAGCGCCGAGCTTGGCTGGGGGCTGCGCGCCAGACTCTTCTGTATAACTCAGCCCTCGACGGACAGATCGGGCCCTTTGACTTTCTCATTAAGTCTCTTCCTTTGTTTTCTGCTTTTCCCTGTTTTGCAACTGCCTTAAAAGCCCACAAATATTCCCCTTTTATGAACAATTTCCTTTGTACAATCATAATGGAAACTACTATTTTTATAATGACGATAATCTGACTTTAGTTCAGGCTAAGCCTGGCTGAATTCTTGCCATCTGCCGGCACCCAGGCTCTCCTCTGGTCTCTCAGTTAACCCCAGCTGGGCTGGGACTCGGGGACTCTTTCGCAGAGGAGGAAGTGGAGGCACAGAGAGGTTGAGTCCCTTGTCCCCCATCACCCAGCCAGCGAGGGGAGCGTGTTCTCATTCATGCTGAATTCTCCGCGCTTAACCACACGTTCTCCCATTTTTTGTGTATCCACCTTTTCTTTCTTTATTGAGGAAAGATTCTAGGACGGGCTCTGTAAGGAGATCTAGACTTTTAGAAAATCAGCGTCTGTTAGAGGCGTGGTGCTCTGCGGGCCAAGGACTGCTCTGCGCAGGGAACCCAGCCTGCGCTTTCGGACTCCAGCGAGCTGGGCTTCCCCGCCCGCCCCGCGAGGAGCCGGCTCTGTGCGTGCCCAGGGAGGCTTTCTTTGCTTTCCTCCAGAATACCGTGGCAGGGATTCCTCTTAATGAGCAACGACTGGAGTGTCGAGGTTTTATTTTAGGAATTTTTTAAACTTAATAAAAAATCATTTACAACGGCTCTTTTTATAAATGACAAATGGCCAACTGGTTAGGTATATGGATTCTGGAGGCTGACTCTGGGTTCAAATGTTAACTCTGCCGCTTACTAGCTGTGGGACTTTGGCTGAGTTGTTTAACGTCTCTGGGTCTCCGTTTCTCCATCGGAAAAGCGGGTCAGGATATGCTGCGCGGAGGCCGGTGGTGAGGATTAAATGAGGTAACGTGGGTGGTGCTGATGCGAGTACTTGGCAGTTCAGTGTCTGATGGTTACTTTTAGCGTTAGTCCCTCCTTTATGATTGACACTCTTTTATCCTTTAGGAAATTCCTTTCTACCATATCTGGAGTGGGTCTCAACGAAGCCTCCACTGCACATTCACTCTGGAAAGATTCAGCCTGAACACGGCGGAGCTGGTGTGCAAACTCTGCGTGCGGCAGGTGGAAGGAGAGGGGCAGATCTTCCAGCTGAGCTGCACCGTGTCTGAGGTGAGGCGCTCTCGCGGCCCCAGAACCCAAACCGGCGCAGAGAATGGCCGTGGGGAGGGGAGAGCGCGTGTCTAAAGGCAGCGCAACAGGGGCCTGTGGGAAGTCCTCAGAAGCCTCTAGAGGCCCTGTTTGTTAATGCAATAATATTGTTAATGAACACAGGGAACTAGATACATAACAGAATGTGATAGGGAAGCCTTTTTGAAAACAAGTCTTTAATGCTTTATGACATAAATTTAAGGATCCTATTCTAACTTTTTACAACAGATCTGAATGTCAAGTTTAAGGTTTAAGTGGCATGCACATGGAGTGACTTTTCCCCAGCATAGCCTTGATGCACCACGTGCCCTGTGTTGATGCGGTGCCCGCTTGCATCCTCCGTCTGTCTCTCCTCTGTTTCCTCTGCTTTCCTTGGGGAACTCGCCTCCCTCTGCCTAATCAGGGGCTCCCGAGTGGGGTGGAGGAAGAGAGATGGGCCTCCCCACCCCCGCCCACCCTGCTTCTTTCTTCCCTCCTTTTTTCTCCGTGTTGGAAGGAGAAATCTCTTGGTCTCCCTTCTCTCTCATACCTCATTCTCCAAATATAAGAAGAGATGTCAGAGGCAGGATGTCAGAGGCAGGTGGGCAAAATGGGTGAAGGGAGTCACAAGGTAGAAACTTCCTGTTATAAAATAAAAACTCCCGGGGATGTGATGCACAGCGTGGTGACTATAGTTAATAATACTTTACTGCATGTTTGAAAGTTGCTGACAGAATAAATCTTAAAAATCCTCATCGCAAGAAAAAAAATTCTGTGACTATGTATGGGGACAGATGTTAACTCGACTTGCTCTGGTGATCATTTAACAATATATACAAATATTGAATCATTATGTTGTGCACGGAAACCAATGTCATGTTGTATGTCAATTATACCTCAATAAAAAATAATAAAAAAAATTTTTTTAAAGAAAGAAAAGATGCCATTTTCCCCAGGCTGGGAGAAATGGTCCAGAAATAGGAACTGCGCATTTTGCCTGGTGGCCCTCACTTCACCTTTCTTCGCTGTGATCTCCACTCGCTTCACTTGGGCCTTTCACACGTCCACTTGCAGAACTAACAATGAGCACTGCTATTTAAAACTCCTCTGTACGGAGAGTAGGTGTCCCTGACCTTATCTGTTACCTGGCCCTGAGGCTGTATTTGCACAGTGAAACCCTTCGTGCTGGAGGAACAAAGGGAAAAGAAGAAGCCTTCAGAATGGTCGGGGCAGCAGCCCCTGGGCCGCTCAGAGCTGTGCTGCTCGCTGAGCCACAAAGCACAGGATTATCGTATTTTAAAACTCCGGCGGGACAGTGCGTGATTTAGAAGATGACTTCTCCCTCGCTGTCTCAGGCACAGTGACGAATGAAATGTCACTATGTTCAGCCTGTCTCGCTCCACATGTTGGATTTAAAGACTGTCTTCCTTAGCAAACTGAGGGGGAGAAGCACGTCAGCCTGCATGAGGCTCCATCCTTCTTTCCCACAGCCTGCCGAGGTGCGGTCATCATTTCCTCCTGTAGTTTCATGAGACTTTTGACTCATAAACAACTTTAGTCACAGACCTCGGTGACATTCATAAGGAATGATCTCGGTGTCAGGGTGCCATGGCAACCGCCGGGCCTTCGATGCGCAGGCCCTATCTCCCAGGCGCCCAGCACCACCCCTGCTGGCTCTGGAGGGTGTTTTCACTTTCCAGGCCCAGCAGGTCTGCAAAGTTCAATAACCACCCAGCTCCAGTGACAACAAAGGCCGCGGGATTTTGGAGGGGGCGAGGAGGCCTGCGCCTTTGATGCCTGCTCTCTGTTCAGCGTGAGCGTTTGCTGTGGGATGAAAAGGTGGATCAGATGCAGCCGCCAATGAAAAGGGGCTGTTGAGGGCCCTTCCTGGCTCGGTCCGCCACCCCCTCACCGAGAAGACACTTTGCATAGTGTGATCACAATTGGAGGACTGTCTTTCTTGTGCCACCATACAGGAAAGATGATTTCTTTTGCAATTTGGTGGCAGTCAGCTCAGAGAGGCCACCCCTTCGGTCGTGTCGGAGGCCTTTGCCCGTGTGTAACAGACAGGCACATTTAACAGAGGGAGGGGCAGAAATGACCGGAGTCAGATGACTCTGGGGATTAAAGGGCACTCTGCTGCTTTTACTTCTGGGTCACTGAGCCCCACCGTTGTGGTGAGCCTTTGAATGCGGGTGCATGTGGCCCACAGCGGGGGAGGTGTGGGGCTGGGTACTGATGTTGGGGAGCAGGGCCCTGCGCTGATGAACCATTGGCTCTGGAAAACCCTGAGACCCGGATCCTCATCCAAAGCTCTGAGCAGGGGGACACTGTGACTGACAAAGCATGACCAGAGAAAAGTCTCCATTTGTGGTGTCTTTTTTCTGCGCAGGGCTCCCTCCTAGGGTCACGCGGCAAGCTGCGGGTGAGCTGGGGTTGCAGTTCCAACATCCTGTCTCCTGAGAATGAGCTGACTTGCCAGGAATGTGCTGCCCCCGCCCCGCCCCAGCCCCCGCCACTCAAGGCAGTCAGCAGCCCTTGATAAAGCGCCATGCGGCCCTGGCCTCTCTAGTCAGGAGGAGAAGGAGGACCTGTTGCCCCCGGGAGGCCAGGCTGTGCTTGACAGAGACCGTGGTGATGGCGAGAGCCGGCCGGGTGGTCCTCTCTGGGCACTCTGGCCAGAGACTCCTTAACCAGAGAAGAAGCTTTAGGTCTCACAGAGATGAAGTTTAAGAATGAAAATGTCTGGAAGAATAAAAGTATGAGTATGAATGAATGTCAAAATGTAAATGATGCTAGAAGGTTTTTTCTTTCTTTTTTAGAGGAATGGGGGCAGTAATAATGGGGAAGCTACCCATCACCACCCAGAGAAAAAGGGGTGTAGACGGGAGAGAAACTTACAGTCTCTTCAGGCCTCCTATTCAGTTTTAGCCATTGACGAAGTCCTTATAACCCCTGTTGACTACGGACTCGCAGCACTTTTCTGTGCACGAAGAGTAATACTAAAAATGTACAAAGTAACATCTCTCTGCTACCGCCATCCCATCTTTTTGCCTCTTCCGTTTTCCATAACTTGTTCAAAACGACTGTTGGGAAAATCTAGTTTTTCCAAGTGACTTTGGGCAGAGTCGGCACGTGGGAGTGGAAGGTCGTTTCCACTGTGACGCGCTGAAAATGTGTGCGTCCCCCAGAGCAGCTGTTTGGCTAACGTTGAAAAATCATATGTTTAACTAAGGTATTCATCACGTCAAAGACAGATGGTACCAATATCATAAACAGTGACTGTAATAAGCATTCCGTGGGAGCAAACTCTGCTTTCACCTGGACGTAAAGGAAGAGCTAATGGCAACTGAAATTACTGGAGGAAATTTTAAATGTAAACGTGTATGTGTATTTTTCTTTTACTTCCATGGCTGTTGTCAGCCCTCTGGGAAGAGAGATGAGAAATGATGTCCTACTGAGCTTGTGTCATCCACACAGGCATCAACAGGCCAGTGGCCAGGGCTGAGGCTCAGGACTTGAGGGCCCACGTGAAGTGGTGACGGTGCTTTATTCACAGAGAAAAGGACGACAACACGAATACACGAGCGGACTTTCCTGAGAGGCAGGCCCGCCTTCCCCTGCCTTCCCTCAGGAGCTGACAGAGGGAAGAGCCGTGCCCTTCTCCACATGTAACTGGAAGGAAGCTCAACACATCACTCTGTGGCGTGGGCTTCTATCAGGAACTGGCTTCATCCTCTTTCTGTATCAGGAAAAGTAGGTTCATTTCAACCAATAGGAGTTGAGAAGCTTCCACGTGCAGGTCACTGTGCTGAGTCTCAAAGTGTGTTCTCAGGATGACAAAAACACTCTCATTGCCAAGAATTTGAGAAATCAATGGAAGTAACACAGAAATACAACCAACGTGCATAGGGCAGACTCTGAGGACTGAGGAGAGCTGTGAACTGTGCTGTAGGATGTCTCCGGGTTCACGTGATGCCCTTGGGCGGGTTTCCCGGGGGAGGCTCAGGGGACATGCCCTTTGGTCCAGACTTTCAGGGGTTTGCCCGACAGAGATTCATGGAGAGGGCAGAACAACTATTAGAGATGCATCCTTAAAAAAGGCACCTGGAAGAGTGAGTGGTCCAGGCTGAGTCGAGCTTTAGTCACGTCAAGGCAACCTGAGAGAGGCTGGCTGAGATTGTCAAGCGGCAGGAGCCATAGTGTGCGGCCCCTAGTCCGTGCCAGGCCTGGCTCTGCACTTTGCACATGTCACCTCTGGGGCCTCCTAGCGCCACTAAAGCAGGTGGTGCAGGAGTCTGGCTGCCCGATGAAGCACTGGGACTCCGTGTGGTAGGAGGGGCATTTAACACCTCTTACTGAGAAGGAGAGAGAGAGAGAGAAGGAGAGAAAAGGGGAAACAGCGGTGAGGTGCTTTAAGACGATTAGTCTGGCAGATGGGGACAGATAACAGGAAAGCAGGAAGGAGTTAATATGGCCTACAGTGCGAGGAATCTCTGGGGACACGAGCCAGTACTACAAAAAGCAGACCCCTACTTGTGTGGACTTAACCCCCAGCCCAGCCCGGTATGGTCAGGGTGGGGTGGTACTTGGGGGTTTGGTGGTTTCCTTCTAGGCCCTCTTGTTACCATCCAGACAGGAAGCGAGCATGGCCTCCACGTGGGCGATGGTACTAGTTGTGGAAGTAGCTGTGATTTCTCTTCGCCTCCACCTTCCCAACCCACGCCTACTTCGTTTTATGCCACGTAAGTGCTGGGCCCCTGGGTTCAGACCTCCCCAGCACAGATCCCTTAGAAACACTGAGCCGGGCCCTCGGATCGCTCTTGGTCCCCTTTGTTTAAGCCCCATGTCCTCGAGGTCAGGAGCCCTCGCTCCTCACGGTCCTTTGAAAAGAGTTCTGTGCCCGATGCGGGGAAAGATCTGCGGCTTGTGGCCTCATTCAGGGCCGCAATTCCCATTGGTTGCTTCTGTGTTTCATACCAGCCTTTGAAATCCTGGTATGTGGTGGAGTTAACATAAAGGAGCAGAAGGAATCCTCAGCATCTCAGTTTGCCAGGCTTTGGGTTTTGAGGCCAAATACTGTGGTTGCAGCCAACACTACTGTGTGTATTATGGCAAAAACTTCATTTTGCTCTGCTGTGCCCCCCAAGCCCCCAGATGGACCTGTGCAGTGCGATTACACAGGCCTAGCTGTGAGCTGCCCCCGGAATGCAGAACACGCTGTCAGTCAACATGGGGACACAGACAGCGGCGACCCCTGCAGTGCAGGAGCAGCAAGGCTGGGGGGCTCTGGGCAGTGGTGGCACTGACCCCCTGAGCTGAGCGCTCTGTAAGACACCAGAGCCTTCATAATGGCTGAAACCATGTGTGGCCTGTTTATCCTCCAGCAACTAATTATGTACACCAAGGAGTTACCTGCCCTAAGAAAGGAGGGAGAGGTGACATTTAAAGTAGATTACGTAGGTTTTCTTTTATTGCTTTAATAGTTTCCAGGCAACATTTGCTTTTGCTTTTCCAACCAGCAGAAGTGATCAGAAAATGATTAGAGTTTCTCCAGCAGATGAAATTCAGATTTTACATTTGTGCTGTTTTATGAGCTGAAACTATTTTAAGAGCCAATTTATGTTTTTCTCTACTAAAATTAGCTCTAAAAAAAATAAGGGGTACAGTCATTGGAGGATGCTGTTGGCAGCGTGCCCTAAGGCAAGATACTGTGTTCACCATTTTCTTTAAAAAATTAGTCTTAATTTGATATCATTTAGAGGCGAGCTGTGCTGCATTTCATTCAACAAAAGCAGAACCCGAGCCATCCTCTGCAGAGCTTAGAGGACCATGGACCTCTGCATTTGCCCGGGGAATGCCCCTCAGGGTCAGACAGTTTCTAGAAGCTCTGAACTTTCAGCCTTCTAATCTCAGATCTTTCATTCTCAAAGAACTGCCCTTTTGAACATTTCTCCCTTCCTGAAATCTACACCTTTGGGAGCATTGCTGTTCCGTCTCTGCTGTCTCATCCTGGAGACTCCCATTAGAAAAGCTGTTATTGGCTCACACCACAGCTCTCCACCGAGCCCCATCCTGACTGAAGACCCATAAATCCAAGGCTCTGCAAAGTCAGCTTAAAATGTGGCTCTTCCTCTCAGCCAGGTTACACAGAGCAAATCACAGCTTTCAGCCAGGAGGAAGCCATTCTGACTAAGGAGAATAATAGCACTCATTCTCTTCTTATCGCTCAGAGCAAGGCAAGATGTTGATTGGTTCCATAAGACTTGCTTTTGTGTTCAGAAATAATGCTGTGTTGCTCCTGTGCCTGAACTACAGGAACCTACTGGCATCGATTTGCCTCTGCTGGATCCAGCGAGCACCATCACCACCATGACAGGACCCAGTGCTTTCAGCATCCCTCCCCCTATCCGGCAGAAGCTCTGTAGCAGCCTGGACGCCCCACAAACGAGAGGTCATGACTGGAGGATGCTGGCCCATAAGCTAAACCTGGACAGGTGGGTATGGCCAGGCTCCAAGACTGAGAACTGTTAGACAGGGGCCAGCATTCATTTTTTTCCATCCATGCATCTATTTATTCTTCATTCTGCAAACATGTATTAAGCTTCTTTTTTGTATCTTGCACCATGGACTTGCAAACACATTGTTGAGAGACATTCTGGGCTTATTTGACATTTGTTAAATATCAAGTTTTGTGATCCACTTTGCAAAACTGATATCCCCCTAAGTAATAACGTATCCATTTCCTAAAGTAATGATTCTTCTGCATCTCCCGTTGAGCAGGACCTAATGCTTGATGGGTAACTAAGATGCTAAACACAGCACTGATATTTAGTTATAAAGAGACCTCGGGAGCCTCTTCTTTGTAGAGTGTTGCCGTCACTACCAAGCAAAAGACAGGGCGTGACCTGTCAGAGACGATCAGAGCCTGGGCTGGAAAGAAAACATAAGTCTCACGATTTCCTGTTTAGGATATGACCCACACACATCTTGTCTCTTAAATTATCTTACTCAGAGTTGAGGTTAACAAAGTTAAACATCACGTCTCCCGTCTGGGGCTGATCTAATTAAGTACGGGCTAGTTATTTAGGATGGCTCTCTGTAAACCACAGTTACTCAAGTGGGACCAGGATACTTAAAAAGACAAATGGAGAAACAGAAAGGTTGAGTAAAAACTGAAGAGAAAAATAGATCCATAAATCACGCCATTCAGCACATTTTCCCATTCCCAATTACAGGTACTTGAATTACTTTGCCACCAAATCGAGCCCAACTGGCGTAATCCTGGATCTTTGGGAAGCACAGAACTTCCCAGATGGAAACCTGAGCATGCTGGCAGCTGTCTTGGAAGAAATGGGAAGACATGAAACAGTAGTGTCTTTAGCAGCAGAAGGGCAGTATTGACCCACGCTTGGACCGAAAATGAAGGACAAGAATGCACAGGGAGTCTGTGTCCGTCTGGGGGATCACAGCTGAGGAGGAGAGGCAGACCAGACCAATGAGCTTCACAGGTGACATGGCAGCAGGAGAGAGGACAACAGACACAATGACCGATATACACGCCCACTTTACTCGGACATCGTCACGGGAGTTAAGAATTGTGTAAATTTGTACCTTGAATTTAGAAATCAACCTAATTTTCCTCTTAGTTGGGCTGTATGCTGTGTGGTACAGGATCTTACAGTTTCCTAGGAAACGCTTTTTATTGCTATCCAGATATATGGATAAACTTTCTTAACAAACCCAATTTCTACAAACGTTGTTTACATCAAATTGGACAGGGATGCAGACACTGTCCATGGCTTGTTCTATTTTTGTTTAAATCGTTTGAAGTTGAAGCTGTGGACCGTTTGTTGTGTCTATTTCAGATTAGTAATTTACAGAGAAGTCACAGCCTTTTGCTACAAATCACGTGCATCAAGTGTCTCAGATAATCCTCCCATTGGTGTTCTGTTTCCAGAACTTGTAGAACAAGTGTTATTCTTTGTATCAGGGAAGTGGAGAATCTAAGTGTGAAGGAGAAATAACTGACTCCTTATTCCTGGCGGCCCCCCCTCCCCCCCCCCCCCGGCGCCCTCTGGGAGCAGAGCTGCAGCATTGCAGGGAAGACGCGATGCGTGTTCAACCACACAAACATGCATTTCTTCACAACATCTGTGTTTATCGTATCCAATTCGAAGTGGCTTTTTAAAAAAGGTCTCATTATTATCATTATTATTATTATTGATGAGTATTTACGAGTATTCTAGTAACAGGATTTTCTTTTCACTCCTGTTTTTGTTAGCAGTACTGGTAGTATTTAGGTATTGACGAGACTTGCCTCACCTGCTCACACACCACCGTGGGCCTGGTCACCAGTTGAAGTCAACAGGCATTGATTCCTTGGCCTTTTCTCTTTCTCCCATCATTCTGCCCCAGAAAGGGAGGAAATGTTTCCTGGCTTTGTCAGTCTGTTCTTTCTGCTTGCTCAGGCAGGGTCTTTCTTCTCTGAGTCTTGTCATGAGAAGCATTCTCTGTTAAATTCACTTAACATTGGGGTCACGTGACCCCACATTGACTCCCCTCGCCACTCTGTCTACCTTAAAAGCAGTGTGCTTGGAGGAAATCAGGAAACCAGTCCTCGTCTGAGTTTGTCGTTGTCCAGCTGTGCTACCTTAGGAAAGTCTCTTAAGCTCCAGACCTCGGTTTTCTCATCCGTACAATGAAGGGGTGGGATTAGCTCATCTCCAGCTGGGTGTCCCTGGTGAGGCCTCCTGGCTCCTTTGTCAGTCTGAAGACCACAGCGGGCTCTGACCTGGATCAGTTAGAGGGTCTGTTGCCCAGGCTCCATTATGCCTTTCAAATAGTTCCGTCTTGGAAGATAATTGTAACCTGCAACATATTTGTTATGCTTTCAAGTCATGTCTCGTGTCACCACATTCTGCTGTTCTTGAGAGATGGCATCCCTTTATTATCCTTTTCTTTCCTCTCTTGGGACCACTTGCCTTCCTGACTAGTTGCAAATTATGTTCTATTATTGTTGTGGTCAAAATTTTTTAAATTAAAAAACATTTTTAACTGAAAAATAGTCAACAGACTACTTTGTGTAAACTATGGTATTTCCTTAGGACCATCACAGGCTCTTTGTTTTAACACTGCAACTCAGTTCATTCTGCAGGTGGGGACAGCCCAGTGGCCAAACCAAGACTGAAAAACAAGTGCCCATGTGTATGAATCAGATCCTCCAAAACGTGGCTGTGGCTTCCTTTGGGGCTGGTGCCATTTAGGCTGCTCACTGTATTTGAATTAGAAATAATTTTAGACATTTTCTCTCTTCTTTCCACATTATTTCCTCTCCTGACTATTCTGGTGACTTCTTGATATTCCCAGGCTCCTCCAGTCTCATCTTTGAGGAATTATCGCTACCTTGGAGTGGAGCCTTTTCTTTCATGCCTTTTCTTTCTTATCATCTGTTTCAGTGATGTATTCTACAGTCTGTCTCTCTCTGGTCACCCCTTTTACCATATATAAAAATATGTTACACTTACCGTGAAAGGGAGAGACTGCAGTAATAAACCAGTTCAATGGATAATGTTTGTACCAATGCATATTTGACCAAAAGATAGGAAAACTGTATTCTATATAAAAAAATTTTAATAGGTATTTTTTAAAAAGCAGGAGGAGGAAGGAGAGCTCTTGTCCATTGCTGCATCTTGAAATAACTTCTCAAGACTGCTCATCACTACTGGTTTGGGGGGCTGTCACCCATGGGAATCAAGAATTAGAAATCTGAAGAATGCTCAAAGGCAATTCCACGCCTAGTGAGAAGTAGAGAGGAGCACATATGTAGCTATCCAGATAAATTAATTCCAAAACTTTTATTTAAAAAACGTTATCAATAAGTAATGAACACAGAAATATTCAAGAAAGCAGGAAGTATATTATCGAAGCCATTACTGAGGGCTTTGGGGGTTCATTTCAGACGCTTCTCGTTTTTTGGTTCAACATCCCAGCACCAGAAAAGGGAAAAGTTGATTCCTTATAAGTGAGGCAGTCATCTGTCAGAGAACCCTGCCACGCTCCCCAGCAAGCGCATGGCAGCTTCCGTACCTACAACACACCATTTCTGGCAAATAATGTTCACTACAAATTCTGATTTCCTTCTCCTTTGGAGTCAAGTAATACCTGTTAGATTGCTCTCAGACTTAGCAGGTCCAGACTCAACAGCTCATTTCATAGGCAGCCACCTCATCCCATTCTCTGCGGCCTGTCCTGCCTCTCACTCCTCGGGCTTCTGGACAGCTTGTGAGGGAAGACCGGCTCACCTCATCTGGATGGGAAAACCTATCCCTTGGCCATGGTGCCACCTAGTGGTGAGTAACACAATCTACCCTGAGTTAATATAAAAACTCGCTGAAAGTGGTTTGACAAAGGGAATGAATACCCATAGAATCAACAGGGCCTTTATGATAAATAGATATGGGGAAATTTTCACTTCAAATATAGTTTTCTTATTCTCACATTTTTTCACTTAAATTACCCATATCAAAAATTACACGTCATAATGAGCCTGGTCATCAACTCCTTCATACATGACGTGTCTCAAGTTGGGTTTTAGTAAGAGAAATACATAAAAATCTGCACAGAAGAGTCAGTGAAGAGTTGTTACTTTTAGCATTTGTACTTTCATCGGGCTTCATCCGTTTTAAGTCTCCTTACTTTTAGTTCTATAATACTTATTTTTGGAAATGTAAGAAGCATCCCTTAGCAAGAAATAAGTTTTATATATGCAAATGAGAACACTATGTCTAAGGGAGCAAAAATCATGGTTGTTAATTGTGAAGAAAGAAGTTTTCTTTTCTTCTGAATTTGGGGATCTAAAGGCAGAAGTTTCATCCTGTTTTCATTTCCTTCTTACCACACTCATTCAGATTTCCTTAAAGTGATCTGGAAGGAATAGAAACTGGATTCGGAGTTGATAACTGGGCACAAGGTGATGCCAAGTGTGTAGCATCAAGGTGCTCACAGCTGACAGCCTTTTCACAGACAGTGTGAATACTCTCCTCCCTTACACAGAAAAGTCTCCATCCGCACACGAGCAGGGTGAGGGCTTCCAAGGCAGGGCAGTAGTGTGGGCCAGGGGCCCGATGCTAACCTGCATACATTAGTCATTTTCATAGATCCTATTATTTTGTAGATTTTAATCTCACAACTTTCAAATAGTAGAACCATTCCTTAGGAATGAGTTCAGGACACTCTGGAAACTCCACGTTCAATAATAATTTTTTAAAGTATTTCTCTCATGAGTAAGACATCTTACAAGGAAGCATGCAGATGGTGGAATCAAGACTTTTCACTTCTGGAGAGGAGCAGACAGGCTCTAGTCTTCTGTGTCCTCATGTGGGTCTCTGTCACGGACACAGCTGCTGTGTTCTCTGCCACCCACTCCCCTCATCAACGTAGGAGGAAGGGAGCCAGGGAAGGTGACCACCGTCTCCCTGGAATTCACAAGCCTCTGCCACTGTAAGGTCTGCCCCCACAGGGTCCAGCAAATCAACACCATGGAAGGACCTGCAAGAGAGTGTAAAGAAAGTAGGCAAAGTTTACATGTTGAATTTTCAGTCTTCAAGTTGAATGTTTCAGCTTTTGCTGAACAGTTGCTCTGAATGAGTCACCAATTTCACAGAGACACCTCAGTACCAGGCCAAGACCAGTGAGGGAAGGACCTTCTTTGAGAACAGAGGAGCTTTAGCGCATCAGAATGTCGTTGCTCAAAGCCAACTATTTGTAAAGACGATAATGGTCAACGAGCATTAGATTTTATAGATCAATAAGGAAAAATATTTTTATTATTGATGATCTCAAGGTAATAAAACCTTTTTTTACCTTTCGAGTGCCTCATAGGACCAACTATTACACTTTGCTTTTTTTGCGTTTTTTTGTATTCTTTTTTTAAAAAACTTTCCTGAGCTAATGTTGACTGAAATCCTTAGAACTTTGCCTCTCCAATGAAGTGCTGTTTCTCTACCCTAAAAAACTATTTGTATGATCTCTGGCTGTAACGATCACTTTGAAAGATTTCCCTTGCATCTCTAATGATTTTTTTGATGGAATAAGGCATAAGGGGAATAAATACATTGTAACCAATGTTAATTTAAGCTGGTGTCCATACAGGTCAAGTAAGCCAAATGGAGTCGTGAGTGCTTCCAGAATTCATGCCTGAAAACCTGCTCTTTTTGAAAAGTAGGGAGATGGCCTTCTATGTCTCTGGGTGGGTTTTCTCTACAGACTAAGCCTAATAATTAACTTCCTGATCCTTTAGTCTTCTCAGCCTGTGGGTGCCCCCATATTTGGAAATCCTACTTTAAAAATCTGCCCTCAGAAGACTTTGTGGCTCCCAGGTTTTCCAGTGGGCCTGTCACCTCCCTGTATTGATCTGTGGTGGGCTGTTAATGGGCTCCTTCGACCAAATGTAATGTCTGCCCCTAGACGTATGTTAGCACGGTGGAGGGAAGCGTCAGCAGAACGAGCCGACAGGAACTCCGCAAATGCACCAGCACACGAGACCAGGCGGTTGTAGGAGGCTGGTTCCCAGCCCGCTGTGTCCTCAGACTCTTGTGTATTGAAGAGATCTTCCAGAATCCCAAGTCGGGAATCCCTGCGGAAGGTCAGGAGAGGCGAGGCCCACCAGTTGTTGAGTAGAAACCAAGGCAGGTGCCCCGAGACATAGTCAGCTGCCCACCAGCCGAAGTATTTGCTCCTGTACACCCCTCTCCACGTGCCCTTTTGGATTTGTGCCTCAGCAAAGCTATAAACTGCTGAAGGCTGTAACACTTCAGGGGCCCTGATGAATATGCTCCAATCCTACCTGGCAACCTTAAATCCCAAAGGCCTCCTGGAATTGGCCCATCGGGGCTGCCGCCGACCCTGACAGCACTGACCCAGGCGGCCTGACCCTCAGTCCTGGGGCTCAGAATGTGAACCGGAGGCAGGTCTGGCTGATGGGCAGCCTAAGATCGATGAGCCTCAGCACCTCAGTGAGGCATCATCCTAGAATTGTGGCCTGAGCTACGTCCTAGATGTTAAAACAAATCTGTTTCAGAACAGCATAAAAGACCAAGAAACCTACAGCCAGTGGGAGATGCCTTTGCCCTCTTATGTCTTCAAGTCTCCTGTGACACCTGTAGTGCAGGGGCGGAAACTGTGTACTCCTCCAGGCCTTGGGAAAGGCAGAGGAGCGAGCAGACCCAGCAGATGGTGCGGCCATTCTCCCCTTCCCGGTGCCGCTCCCGGCGAGGCCTCGCCCTCCGGACAGAACGCAGCGGGCCCACCGCAGGAGCAGCAGCCCCCGGTGCGTGTTAGGTGTCACCGTGTTGTGTGTGTTCATTGAGTTTGCTGTTGACCTTAGCAAGTTGGTGACCTTCCTCCTTGCTCTTTCTAAAGAAGACAACCACTGTTTCAGAGAGAAATCTCCGGCGTCTGTGCCGAGAGCCTGTCACCCACGGCTGTTCCCTCTGAGCAGTTCAGTGGCAGAAACGTCGGGTTGGGGTTTCGTGCTTTGCCATTCTTCTTTGTTTTAAACACGACGACACAACCTTGGCTTTTCAGATGCGGAACACTTCTGTGGTTGTCGTGGAGTTCCTTCTTGCTGTATCTTCTATGCAATTCCTTCTCCCGAGAAGCCGGGCGGAGGGTGCTCTGGGCCGGGCGGCGGAGGGCGGGACGCCAGCTCTGGGTGTGCCTCTTCTCCCCCCTCCCCCTTTTTCCTGCAGTCCCTTCGTTTGTAAATTGCCTGCATTTATTCTGTCAGCCAACATGTATAAAATGTAAGAAAGAATTTTTAAACAGGTAATAAATTATATTTATAAGCAACAGAGTGCTGCCTCCCTCGTTTCCCCTAACGGAGCCTCCTCCGCGGGGAGCCCCTGTGCCCCTTCAGTAGGGCGAGAACGCCTGGGTTCTGCAGGGATGGGAACACAGCCTCCCTCAGGGGCAGGGCGAGCTCTAGAAGCGCTTCTCAAGCCTGTCTGCACGCTGGAATCACCTGAAGAGTGTTAGCACCGGGGGTGCCTTGATTACCCGCCCCCCCCCCCCCAGAGGTTCTGAATGCCTGGGTCCGGGGCCAAGCCTGGGCACGGAGGGTTTTACAGCTCCCAGGTGATATGGCTGGGCAGGTGAGGGGGCACCCCTGTCTCGGAAGAGCTGTATCAGAACGCCCCGGGGAGCTGGCGGTCCGGAGCAGAGAGCCTCAGAGGGCGAGTGTAAAGGAAGTTTACAAACTACACTCTGGGGAGGAGTGAAAGGCGAGCCCAGCGCACAGGATGCCCGGAGCTGCACCAACTGCCCCGCAGACAGGTTCAGCTTGGAACAGGACACTGGTCACTCCTTTATGTGCAGGGGGCGGCTCCGAGGGTGGAGAGAAAGCAGCTACGGAGCAGGCAGGGAAGCAACGGCAGCCCCCCCTTAGTGAGAGCCACTGGAGAAGGAAGTGTCCTGAGACGGACCGCCACTGCTCCCACCCCTTCTCTCAGCCAGAGTGGGAGCAAGGCCCCTCCTGAGGGCTGGTAGACAGGGACTCAAGACTGACTCTCAGCAGGGGTTTGTCAGGACTAAGCAAGTAGTGACAATATGGAGATTGGAACCTGGGTAAAATAAAAGACAGAATTGGGTCCTGTGGCTTAATCAGAGAATTCAACTCCATCTAGAAGAATGAAAATTCAATTAAAGAGCAAAAGTGTTTTACATGGAAAGCATGTGGCGGCACAGACCCAGCCCGATACCACCCATTGACCCCAAATTTGGAGCTTTGGTGGCTGGATTCCTGCTGAGAAAATGAGCCTAGGAGAGCATGCAAACATTTTCAGTCAAGCCAGTGAGGGCCCTGACTGAGACTCCGTCTGAGTCGAGGTCGCCGCAGAGTTCTGAGATCTGGCCTCACTCTGTGTCTGTCCCTCAGGGCCAGCACACAGGCACGGAGCATAGAAACTTCGTCTGTCCCAGAGCTCCCTACAGGTGGATTAATACTAAACCTAGGGTAGGAATTACTTTGCAGAAACAGAAGTCTTTCTCAGAGCGAGGTCTTCTGTACTTGGCTCCCATGACCAGAAGGAACCACCAAGCTTGCAACTTATAAAATGACCAATGCCAAGAGAAGAACCTGTTCTCCGCAGCTGGGATCTACTATCCATCTGCCTTCTAGTCCTGTGAAAGCCCACAGCGTATAGAAGTGGGTGTAGAGAGGGCAGGAGAGGTGTACCCACAGCACACCCTGGCTGTTCCAAGTGTTGCTAGCTTTACATCCTGTAAAACTATGTCAGCCAGGAAAAGCAGTATTTACGAGTACCTGTCATGTGCCTGGCATAGGGCCACCACATTCTTCACATATTCATCTCACGTGTTCCTACGAGAGCCCTGTGAGATGGGTATTTTTATCCCACTTTACAGGGGAGCAGATTGGGGCTCAGATTACGGACGTCCACAGAATTGAGAAAGGGAAAACCATGGGATGTGAGCTGAGTCGCTCTGAATCCCACCCAGCGCTGGGAGGACGTCTCTCGGCCTAAGTGCAGCTGGCTAAACACAGCCAACCAGAGAAACTTTTGAATCCCCGGGAACTGAGATGCAAGGCTTCCCGTACTCTCCACGCCCAGACAATTCTGGGTTCCTCACCCCTGACCCAGCAGCCTCCAGTGGATCTGCACAGAACTGACCTGCCCAGCCGCCCTCCGGGACTCACAGCCCAGGAGAAGATAACCTCACACCGCCCTCTCTCTTTGCAGAGGGTTTTCACTGTTTCAGGGGCAACGGCAAGGGCCTCCTTCTTCCACACCCAGTCCTCACAGTTGGGAGGAAGGACGGGGTCTTTGGCACACTGTCCTGCTGCTTCCAGATCGCGGCATCTGCGAGAAAGACCACTCCTTTGTACGCGAGGCCATCAGGCCCTCCAGCATCTGTCTCCACTCTCCGCCCTCACTGCCTGCCTACCTTTCTCCTGGGGCCCCAGAGGATTCTGCCTCACAATGTTCCTCTCTTTAGACTGTCACCATCCTGAGGGCTTCCAAATCCACACAGACGGAAAAGGCCCGGCTTTTGGGTTCCTCTCTCATCACCAATAATCTCGACCACTAACTAAACCCACCCACTCCTGTGAACACACGCTCAGCTGTCCTTAGTCTTGCTACTCCCCCTTTGAAATCTTGGTCCTGACCACAGCCCCTTTCCCAGTAACTGCTAACACACCCCTTCAATCCCATCACAGTTCCCTGTCCTTTGACCAGTGTCTTTGGCCTCTTAGCTCCCTTCCCTACTCCGGTCCACATCAGCCATCCCCTTGATGATGATTCTTATTTTGCACGATCTGTTGCTGCACACGCCTAATAAAGCCCAACCGTGAATGGATCCAATTGTTGCAGACTCCATGCCTACGTTTGGGTTACTGATAGAAAAATAAAATCAGAAAAGTGGCACTGTGAATTTGTAATAATAGATAATATTTAGCAATGGTTGAGTGCTTACCTCATGTTCGGTGCATGGATTATTTCATCTTCAGAACCACTCCATGCAGTAGACATTAATATTATTTTCATCTTCAAGGGGGAAGAAACTGAATCTTGCCGAGGTCAGAACATGCCTACTGTCACACAACTGAGGGAGTGAGCGAGCCCGGATTCACACACAGGCTGTCTGGCAGTCTAGAGGCCACACAGTTAGGACCATCAATCTCAACCGGCCCTCGGCATTGCCCACAGCATCTGGCTGTAATTTTCCACAGTGCAATTTTAAACCTTCTCACTTCTCTCAAACCACAGACTTCCCTACCTTTCCCCTCCCTCTCAACAGATGACTGTGCCTCCTAATTACAGAGAAAATAGAAGCCATCAGACCATTTTTCTTGCTCTCCTGCCACCAAATGCACAGACTTACCTGCGTCACTCTCCTTCATGGCTGTCTTCCCGCCTGTTACGATGTGACATTTTCAAAGACAGAAAACAGGCAGAACTACAAAATAGCAGACATGTTCTTTCCAAGGGGAGAATGAAACCATTTTATTTGGGGGAATGTTAAAACAAAGCCATATACAATTTGTAACAAATACAATACAATTGTTTGTTCCCTAGTCCTGAATAATTACAGTATATACAAATTCAATAAGGCACTGGTTCCCAAAAGAACACAAAGGAGTCTTCTTCTGAAACAGACAGGCAACAAAACCCCTTATATATTGCCAATTCTCTCCAAAAAATATGGCATTGTTTTATTGTTTTGTTTTACAAGAGGAATCATAATTGCTAAATTAAATCACTTCTAGTGTCACGCTTTCACGTCCACTGCTGTGTGACTGCGTTTTCAAAGGAGATATAACTACAGAACAATTCAAGCTTAAAACACTGTACTTCTTTCAGTGCCTTTCCACCTACAAACAGAGAAGAACCAGAGCAGACCCACAACATAAAACACTGCAACTTCTAATGCATATGCATGACTCCAGGAACGTGAAACTCGGTCATTATTCAGTACTTGCTATTACCTGACTACAGACAGCAGAAATGCCTCAAAGAATTCCTTGCAAATACAATCTTAGCCTGTTTTCTACCAAGCTTGATGTTTTGAGAATGAAAAGAATGGTCACTCGTGACTTCTGAGCGGTGCTTTCTGGGCGGTCAGAGGCCTGTCTCCTCACACACAGTGTGCACAGCACCGCCACTTGTAAATTAACAATCTACACACTTTCATAAATAAATATTAGGTTTCATTTAGTACTTTATCATCCATAATATTTTACTCTCTAATCCACATAATGGAGTTGTGCCAGACTCCAAACTGAACATAATATTTATATATACATATATATTTATATAATATACACACACATACATAAACTATAAACCTCAATATCTTAGCATACAAAACTTATATTAGCTAACAACTAATATTTAGGATTCCTTTTGGGGGGAGAGCAATTAGAAGAAAATCTTAGTCTTTGAAATAGTCCTGAAAGTAAGCAATCAACTACATTATTAATTTCCATGTTCTCATTTATCCTATTCAAAGACAAAAGAAAATAGTGAAATAAAATTCACTTCTGAGCCACTAGAAACGTAAAAATCAAACAGGATTATTCGGAAGTGAGTAGGTAGTCTCGATAAGAACAATTTAGTTTTCCCTACGTAAGGTGGATTTCAGTAAGATAGAAAAATCTGTTCATAAAAACATTCTTGTCTCATTGAAAGATTATGACAGCTAAATGGGTCTTTTTAAGTATCTCAGGGATAACTTTTAAATGTTCATCGTGAATCTGGTTGAGCATTAGAAAGTAAGCTATTGATTCTTCCAAAGCAACTAAACAAATAATATAGAAGAAATGTGGGTACTCTTTTAATTTCCTCCCATTCTTCACTGGAACCAATGCCTCTCTAGAAATCTAGTTTACTTTTCAAATCATCACTTCCTCACAAAATATCCTAATTTGAAGTTATTCACATAGAAGAGCCTACCAAAAAGAAAACACATTTTTATCTAAGAGGTAAGCCCAACCTCACTTAAACGTAGGGAAAACTGAGAAACACAAACATGTCCCCACTTAACTGGCCTAAAGGGTACTTGTTTGCAGACGATCTGATTAGAGGCACTGAAGTTTCTCTCCACGGCTCAGATGATCATCACACGTAGTTCTAGCCACACATTCCTTCTAAGCTGTCACAAAGAAGACAACTCGAAACAAGGGAAAGGAACCTTTACGTTCCTATTCAGGCTATTTTAACATCAATAAAAGCAGCATTCTGATTACAAGAATATTTGGAACCAACTGTTTTTCATCTTTGAAAAAACAGAAATTTTTTTCATATTCAAAGATTAAGAAAATCTTCTTTCTTTGTTACAAACACAATGCGGCTATGAAACCCTGGGAAGTGGATGCTGAGTACAGACCACTCTGTTTCTCCTTATGATTCTCCCAAACTGTAGACACAACTCACAACACTCTCTGTTCTGGGATGTTCTCTGGATGCACAAGTCACCAGCTGCAAGTCCACTTCAGAAGTGAGAAAAACATTCTCTCATTTTTCATGCAGCTGTCCAATTTTCAAAAACCTTCCATCTTTCAGTTACCAAGTGGTGAAATGTGTTATAAAACAGTGCCCCCTGGAGCATTCTGGAAGGAACGTCAAAATAAAAAGGCCAAGGAGAACTACTTCCCAATTCTTTACTAAACACTACAGAATTTCTAAGAAGCAAAAGAAAACCACAGCAACAAAATGTAAATGAATCAAGTTGAGAGGGATGTGTACAATTTGAACTTTCGGTTCCTGTTGCTAAGGAGTGTTGGCCCTGTCAATGACTTGACTCGTGTTGCCTAAAAGTTAAAACCCCGTATAACTGAGTAGGTGAAGACATGTTTTGCACAAGTGCCACAGAGAAGAAAAAAATAATAAATTAGAAAGTGAATTGAACATCATGAGAATACAATAAAATGAGTCAGCATTCCTAGCATGTAAAATTATCACTTAAGATGGACATATTTGATCCATATCTATGCTAGAATAGTAAATCACAGCAGCCAGAATATTTTGTGGCCTCCAACAGCTCTCTTCGGCTGTCCCAGTAGGAGGTTATATTTATCTATTTTTAAATTAAAATTTAGTTAAATTAAACTGACATATCCTTCCTTTCCTTCCCTTAACTCAGACACAAAAAAGACAGACAATAACAAGAAGAAACCGTCTTCATCTGTACAAGATAGGGGGTGCCTCCTCTCCCTGGGGCCCCTGCACCTCCTCCCTCGCTCCCTACCTTGTGGATGGGAACTCCTTACAGCACAAGAGCAAATTAGCTCAATTTTAAAGCGCTTTGTCTTCAACTCAACTGATGGCTATTTTATTGAATATCGATCCTTTCATTTGAGAGGTCAAAAGCACGCATGAGTCAACTGTCTGCACATAAACAACGGTTTGTTTGTGTTTAATGAAAAGGAAGGGATTTCACCATGAAAGAAATGCCTAACAGAATCAGAAACACAAAGTGGTTTTGAAGAACAGCTTCAACGCTTAGTTCTAATAAAGTCACATAAAACCTTCATTTGTTCCATCTCTTCTGAAGCTCCAAAAGGACAGGGAATCCCAAAATGTGGTCCCAGGCAGGTGGCGTTTGTACCCAGGTGCATTCACATTGCTGAGGCAGCCTCAAGGCAGGGCTGGCCAGAGTGGTCGGAGGCGGCAAGGGCCAGGCCTTTCAAGATGAGTTCAGTCTATGATCTCCAATTTCACAGACTGTCTTTTGGTTTGAGAGTGCAACACATTTTCACCAATGGAAAAACACACTTTAATTTACCTTCCAGCAGAGTTTCTGGGAAGAATTTTTGTTGTTAGAATTTAAACTATAAGCCTTAAAACATCTACATTATTTATTTTGGCAAAATTAAAGCATTTTTTGAAAAAAAAAAAAAAAAGAAAAGGCAATCCCAAAATACAGGGCTTTCTTAGAAAGCAACATGCATCGTATCTTGAACAAGTTACCCAAGCGGCTTCTCCTTCCTACACACAGACACAACGGATCCGTGTTTCCGGGAACTTCTCTGTCTTTGTCCAGGCTGCTCACTGAGAGTTGAGGCTGAACCCACTGGGAAGCAGGACCATGTTCAAGGCTTGTACTATGGATGCTTTTGGAAGATCTTTTGCTCTGCCCACAAACAGAAGAATATTGACTGGCTTTCTCCAGAGATGCTTATTTTTCCCCTCAAATCAGAGTTTAATGTCCTGGGACTCTGACATTTTGGCAAGTGTTTTCTTAACACGCAGGGCTGTCAGTCTTGAAGCAGGATTGTGAGCCCAGCATTCTGTCATGAGTTTCCCCATCTGCCTTAGACACTGTGGGAAAAGAAAGGAAAATTGGAGTAACACTACAGCAATGGATTATGTGCATGGTTGGTACCTGATATTGGCTTTTAGTTTTGGATTTCTGAAATTTGAATATATTTTTAAAAGATACTCTTAAAACCACGTAGACATAAAATTCCACAAAACTTATTTTCTTCTGCAAATTTTAAATGACTAAAACAGATTTTCATGTCTTCCTTGTGATAGGAACAAGCAGGTGGCTTTGCCAATTGTAAAAGAGTGTCTTTGAAGTCACATTAAACAAATACGAAATACCCAGGGAGTCTGTATTCCACTCCACAATCCCAGATTGTTTATAACACTTGATAAGCTTAAATCTTTTATCTAGTTCCATACTATTCAAACACACACGGTTATTCCTAAATCACAGCCGTCTGCTACAATAACAGCATCACACTGTACCATTTAACAAGATTAATGGCCTGTGCACAGCCTCACTAAAACTTTCTCCTGTGTTCTCCTGTGGTACATCAATTATTGGTCTTCCTGTTGAAAAGCACAATTTCACTTCATTAGAAATCCTCAGTGAAGGGATTTCGAGTAACACCAATGCCCATAACCACCTTCGAAATAATATAATTCCAGCATCTCATAAAGCTTTCTGCACAGCTCGTTGGAAAACACATGTATTATTTAGCATTTCAGTAATGAGACACAAAGCCAATGACCCACAGGTGATTTTTAATGCATTTAACAGTGAAGAGTTAGTTTATAAACACGCCCTGTCCATTGGTTTGCGTTGGCTTTGCTACATGTTTGATGACTGCACACAGGCAGTAGGGATGCCTCCAACTCCTCGCTGCCAGGGCACTCAGGGCTCTGAGTGAGTTTACAGGCTGAGAGGGTGGACAGAGAGGCCGGGGAGCAGGAGGAGATGAGTGAGGAAAGGCCAGGCCCGCCGACTCGTTTCCTCCTTCTGAGCAGCTCCGTTTAGACCTGCTTAGGTTTCACCACTACCTCCTTAGAGCCCAGGTGAACTGGACCTGTTCACACCGTACTTTATCATCCTTATTAACACAGATCCATAGCTGTCAGCAGTCTCAGCAGCCAACTTGTCCCACTTCTGTGTACAGAAAACTGCATTCTTCAGATGCCTCTCTTGCCTCTCATCAAAATGAGAGACTGTTGTATGCGGGTTTGTCATAAGGAAAATTCATCATGTTTTAAAAACACACAGAGAGAAATTACAGCCTTTATGCAAGTGTCAGGACACCACAAATAAGTGAAATAATGTTATCGCTCAGGCAGGCTGAACGTTGACCCACTGGATATATTCTGGAAGTAATAAAATCAAACAGAAAAAAGGAATAGATAATTTAACACACCACACTTAGCTCCATATAAATTATTGCAATGAAGCACATTTCCATCACCATCAAAACAAGGAAAAAGAAGAATCCCTGTAATGAACATTTGGGGTTTTGGCAAACGGAGAAAAAGTCTGTTTACAAGTTGGTCACAGCCACATGGTGACGGAGGCCTCACCTCGTCGCTCGTCCACCGGTTGGGGAAGGAGGGCCGCAGCTTCTTGAGGCACACGATCTCCCTCATGTCCTCATAGGACGGGTCACTGGGCACGAGGTCATGATAGGGAAGCTGGTACTCCTCCACTATACCTGAAAATATGGTTTTATGACTCGTTATTTTCCGTGAAGTGGAAATAAAAGTCAGGTGTACACACTGTTCTCAAAGAAAAGTTGGTTCAGTACGAAAGACAAGTTCAGGTTGAAAAACAACAAAATAAATCTTGAAAAAAAATGTGCCCAAATCACAATCTAATTTTAAAAAATGAATAAAAAGCCTAATAAATCATATTATTATAGGTCTTCAAGCTTTTTTCTAATTTCCAAAAGCTAAATAAAACAAGTGCTTCAAATTTATTTTCAATTTTATAAAGGCTCTTATATGCCAAATTTAAAAAAAACTATTATTAAATCTCAACGTAAACTTGGCAGACATATCCCAAACTCATGCTGCATAATATGTGACTGTTTCTATTACTGCAGTAGAGATTATGAACCTCATAATAAATCTGGCACTGTATCCTACTTTAACAAAATGTCAGATTTACATTTTTTTCTGCTTTCTCATAAGAATGCATTTCTGCACATTTAAAATTTGTAAAATGATACACACCTAAAAATATTAACCATGTTTTTTTAGGTGTAAGGACTGTCTGATTTTTATTTTCTTCTTTAAATTTTCTGTATTTATCCAAACTTTCTACAAGGAATACTTTACTGTTAGAAAAAGAATAAGTGTTGTTGAAAGAAGGGTTAAGAAATACAAATCTATGTCATCTTTAGGGAAACAGCACTCATCACGCTAAATTCTCTCTCATTTCATTTTTCCTAATTTCTACCTTTTTCCTCGTGTCCTTTAAGAAAGCAGGTTGCCTGTGTCTTCTTTCCAATCCTATCTGATGAACTCCTCACAATAATTCTAAGTGGCCTCTGTCCTCAGAGGATGCTGCTCTGAACAGTCTTTCCAGGGCACCCATCCTCCCCATCCTAAATCATCTTTTATAGAAGTATTGCTTTTCATCTGAACAGATGATACCACCAGGTAGGCAGAGTATCTACTGCATCATTAATTCACTGGGGGTTTACTCTGATGACAAAATCTGTAAGTGTGAATTATGCCCTTTCTCGTAAACTTAAACCCATATATAATCATAAAGGACCAGAGGGTTCAAAAGTTTTCTCAGACCATTCCAGCTCACCATTCCTGCTGTGCCCCGCAGAGCCCGCACAGCATAATTACACGTGGTATCTATGTTAACACTCCCTTCCATTGTGTTTCATCTCTGTATGAGGTAATAAAGGCACAGGGTCTAACGCATGTGAGACATCGTTTCATTCCAGCTCTTCCTCCCTTTGTAATTCTCAAGACAATGGCTCTAGAAACATTTGGAGGGCAAAGACGGTATCTACCTAATTCATCTCTGATCTTCCTCAGTGCCTAATGTTGGTGCCATTACCTGGATGGACTGATGCACGGCTGGTGGCAAGTCTGTCTTTGAACCATGGGCCTTATTCCTTTCTCCTTATCAAAATTTTCCATATTAGCTGCCATTTAATTGCTCCTGAAACTTCAAAATTTTCTCTTTCCTTCCGAAGTTTGTAACGCCTACATCTTGATGTATCTACTCACCCAAAAGTATCTGGACTAGAAAGACAAGCCCCCAAACTTCCAATATCTCCTAAAGGACAGTGTTGGGGAACAGAATTTTGTGCTTTGCCTCTCTGGAAAGAGAAAACAAACTCATTGTTGAGAGCCTACTACATACCAGGCATGGAAGTGGGTGTGCTATGTAATTTATCTTATTAAGTTCTCACACACACTTTATGAGATAGCATTATTATCCACATTAGACAAAGGAGGAAACTTGGTTTTGAGGGATTAAGTAACTTGCCCAAGGCCATACAGTTGGTATGGAGTGGAGATGGGACTCTAATGGCATTGACAAACACATGTCAATGTCATACAGAGATCAGGGAACATTTGAGTACCTCTCAAACTTCCACAGGCAGACAGCCCTAGTGACGCTATTAGTACCGTGCTGTTCACATGAGGCTGGCTTGTTTTTAAGCTGCGATTCATTTCGCCTGTATTCTGGCCCACAGGCTTTCAAACAGAGGCTTCCTGTGGCCCTCTTTGCTTTAGATATTCAGGAAAACACAATTGGAAAAGTAATCCTGTACTCTGCTGCTCCTTCAGCTTCTCCAAACGTATCTTAATTACACAAGTGTAAGCTTATTATTTAAAAATAGGCTTATCTATATAAAGCATGAAATCAAGGCACATGTGATTCGTTAATTTTCTTGGTTACTTCTTCATAACTATGATGAGAGATTTATTCAATATCTGGTTAGGAAAAATTTCTTACGTTAACTTTCCTTTTGGACAAAAGAGTTCCCTCACTTTAGAGGGAATGTGCTCTGTTTTAAACGCTTGTAGAAGGCTCAGAATTCCCAGATTGGAAGGCACTGCACTGAAGACGATCTTTCCACCAAAGAGTAAACGCTGTCGATTAACTGTCTCTCCTTATGTTTAAATATGAATCTAAAGATAAGTTAAGGCTCTACCAACCAAAATGAAAATTTTAATTAACAGTTAACATGTACTGAGTGCTATTTATGTGCCAGGCAGTTTCCATTCTTTTTATAATCACTGAAACCTCACAACAACCACTGAGACAGATACAATAATTCACCTCCTTCTAAGATGAGAAAATCAAAGCAAAGTTTAGTAACTTGTCCAAGGTCCACAGATAATAGACGGCAGGTCCAAAAACAAATCTCAGTGCTACTTAAGTGTACACTGCACTTTCTGTATCTTGGGCAAGCTTAAGTTTTCATGACGGTGAGTTCAAATTGACCATCATGAGAAGTGCAGTGGCATCAAGGTCTGTTAACCAGCACAACCATGAAAGAACCAGAAACAGGGTACTTGACACTGAAGAGCTTAAGACTCAGCTCGTCACTTAAAACGTGTGGGAATCTACCCAAAGATGGATTGTGCAGCAGTAAGCAAAATTCTACAAGCAATAATAATAAAACCTCTGAATATTTAAGGATGCCTTCTTACTTAGTCTTACTAAGGAATCCTTATGCTTGTAGAAATATTCCCAGGAACAATAATAATATTCTCATGCTTTAATTTCCTTTTGTTAAAAGCTGATGACTTCAAATGGCTTTATGAGGAAGCAGTCTAGAAAATCAAGAAGTAGGGGTTTAAAGAATGGGTGCCCCACCCACACTTATGTCTCTACCTTCATCTGTGCAGAGGAAGTCAGAGGGAATGGGGCATTGGGGTTGTGGATGGGGCCCAGCAGGTTGGTAAGAAGAAGCCGGAAGGGGTAGGGAGGAGGGTTGACTTGATGGAGCAACTACTGGAGGAAGTGCTCAAGAGAGAAGGAACACAATACATGGAGCAGAAGGGGGTGATCTCTGAAAAGGCAAGAGGACAGTATGCCTACAAGACATTTATCAGTAGTAGGTGGAGGTAAGGAGGCAGTCAAAGATCATTCTAAGATGTTAAATATCATTTCCTGGGAGGATTGTGACTCCATCAACAGAAATAAAAGGGGGAAATAAAAAGAAAATCTGATTTTGTGGACAATGCAATAACTCTGATTCCTAGGAGAAAGAAAGGATTTGTAGAAGCTCCACTGTTACTTACCTCCAGACACACATCTCCTAGCAACCTCCCAAAGGATGAGTCCAAAACTGTACATGTCGGCCATGATGTACGACTGAAAGTGATTCCTATTCAAGCTCTCATCCAGCACTTCTGGAGGCATGTAGCGTTTGGTGCCAACTCGAGTGTTGGGCGGGATGTCAACTTCATTCGTGTCACTAAGGACAAAGTACAGCAAAGCACTATCAGCCCTGAGGAGGACCAACAAATAACAAATAGAAGTGACTCCTGAACCAGGGTTCAGTGAGACAGGGGAAAGGAGAGCCTTCCAGGGGACAACATTTCCTTGAAAAATATCTCTTGCCAAAAGTTAATATTAAATGTTCACAGGTGAAAACCCAGTGAAGATGACAATTAGAATGAATTTGCAACATATAAGATTGCATTACCTCTAGATAAAATATAAACTCCAAATAATTGCTAAATATTACTGAATGTCTAAAAAATACCTTCCTTCTCTTCATATTTTAATAGCTTTGCTTTTAAAATTGGCATGTGCAGATGCCAATTTGGTTTGAGACAGTATTTTTTAAGCCAAGTGTTATGAGACTGTTAAATCTACATACAGGTAAAAAGGGGGGGAAGGAAGGGACATCAAAGACTTGCAAGTGCTTTACTTTGATAAGCAGGGACCTATAGAAAAGCTTTCTATGATCACTATTATTTCATAAACCAAATAACATGCATTTATAATCAAAAGAGGAAAGGAATAACTGAATATAATATCTTTAGTTTCATGAAAATTTCACAGTGTGACCATTTTATTACTTCCCATAGACTGGGAGAAAATTCAGGATGGACAGACATCAATATGCACACTGGCATTGAGAAGCACAGCCTCAGCACAGGGAGCTGGAGCCAGAGTTCTGAACCCATGTCTCGAACCTATTGAACTACTATTGCTTGACAGGTTGAAAATCAAATGAGACGAGATGTGTAAAATCGCTGCCAGCACAGCACTAAGCATGTATGAGAAGATTAACAAGTACTACCTCAATAGGCACTAGAGGAACTAAGAAACTAAACCCTAGTTTTGTTTTGTTTTTGCTGAGGAACTTTAGCCCTGAGCTAACATCTGCTGCCAATCCTCCTCTTTTTTTTGCTGAGGAAGATTGGCCCTGAGTTAACATCTGTGCCAATCTTCCTCCACTTTATCTGCGGGTCGCTGCCACAGCATGGCTGATGAGTAGTGTAGGTCCATGTCTGGGATGCAAACCTGAGAACCTGGGCTGCTGAGGCAGAGCATGCCAAACGTAACCACTACCCCACTGGGCCAGCCCCAGTGAACCCCACTTTTGGTGGATGAAGCAACTATAAAACAGAAAAGGTACCAAAACTCATTTTTAAACTGAAGTTTGTGGAAAATCTTGAATAAACCTTCCTAACTCCTGATTCCCAAGAAGTGCTTTATTTTCTTTTCATTACACTCTACTGACTCTCAAGCATTTACATATTATTTCCCCTCAAGATGGAAAATGGTTACGTACACCAAATAGTCCATTTATCATCTGCGTCACAGACAATACCAAACTTACCAAAACACTAGTTGCTTTTGGACAAAATCTCTGGGTTTGATCTTACTGCATTAATCTCTATCCTCTAAAACATAAAATATCTAGTGTCATTTGGGAAAATTTAAAGGCTGGCAGATGTTCCTCTCTTTATATCTCAGAACTGTTTACATTTACTAAACCTTATAAAGCTTCAATCTTAGAACCTTTTAAAATTCACTTCCAGCTAAAATCCTTAATCAGAAGCTATTCCAACAGACGTGTCACCAGCATACTCATTAGTCCCCTCACGATCTTCCAGGAGGAACTCTGAAGGAGCTATTTTCCTAAAATAGAAGTTAAAGCGTAAATTTTAAAAAATGACCCAAACTAAACAGCTGGTATTCCTTACCATCTGTAAATGCAGGTCTTAGTGTTGTGGGCTCTTTTCGAAGACCAGGAAAAGAGGTTAGAATGTGAATTCTTAGTATTTCCCAGCAAGATGTAATAGAATAATGCCATCTTATATTTAAATAGTAAATGGTAAGGGAAGAAAGTGAGCCAAGAAGAGGCTTAACAAAAACTGGAAAAACATCAGATTTAAAAGATGCTGCAAAAGCTCCACCTTCAATTGAATAAAGTAATTTCTTTCCTCCTCTTCTACCCGCGGACACCTCTTATGTGAGCACACAGTGGTATTTCATTAATGTGTTGTATGCATGTGTTATAATTTATCATTTGGAATCATCAGAGGAAGACGGTGGTGGGCCCAGGTAGAGAAGTCTGGCTTCTATGAAGAGAAACAAACATGAGGGCTTGCAGATGGAAAGAAGAGAACATAGGGCCTAAGTTAATTCCAGAACACGCACTGAGAAAGGAAACCAAGCACAGTCTTAGCATGGGCCCCAAAGGAGTGCGTGTAGGCCAAAGACAGACTCTGACCACAGCTGATGAAGACTTTAGGCAACTCCTTCCCATTCTCACTCTTAGCTCCCTGATGTTTTATTTGGATTTGGGAGGTCAGGAAGGGCTAATGAAATTTGTGACATGGACGCCTATTGGCAAACTGAAAGGTAACTGTTACCTGATGATGGAATTAAGACTTGTGATGGCTGAACTATATACATATTCATCTCTAACCTCTCATTCCCTCAAACACTGAAAAAAAGCACACAGTCAAGGATTTTGCTTGTCCATCAAATGGGCTAAGCATGTTCCCGTCCCTCCCCCGCTTCCTCTCCCCACCCAAGTGTCTTCCTAATAGTATTCGAATAAATATCTTACCTCAGAGTATTTGCATAAATATCCTCCTTTGCAGTACATAAATAAATATTCATCTTCCAACCTAAGCTTGTAAACTCATCTGTCATTGTTTGGTATGTCCCTAGAGAACACAGCCCCAATCATCTCCACTCACAGTGTGCTCTGCACACGATAGGTAAAGAATATACTTTAAACCAAAGGAGGAGAAGGTCTTTCTAGAATAAACTTCGCTATGGATAATTTAAAGAGAAATATGAAAACCTCTATTATATATAGACCATAAAATGAAACATTACATACAAGAATTTTGTTAAGAAAATTAATTTTGTAAGAGATGACTATTAACCTAGTGGCAAATGCCTTAGCAGTACATTTAAACAACAAACATGCTCACTGTAAGTAATTCATATCTGATATTCTAAAGTATCAGATCCTCCAAGACATACAACTCTGTCTCTTCTTCCCTCAGGAGCGTTTCTATACTTGAAAGTAATTAACCTGCATTTCTCTCTCAGGTTTTCAGAAACATCCTCTTACCTGTTCCCAAATAAGGGCAGAGAAAAACTGAGCTTCTATTAATCTTCAAGATCAAAAATAGAAACTAAAGGGATTTAACACAGCGCCAGCAAGAAGAAATGAAGAAAAGAGACAGGAAGTAGAGTCAGAGAGTGCGGAGCACGCAGGAAGAGGGCAGAGTCACGGAAGGAGAAAGAAGGCAGACAAGGTGCGCACTCCTTCAGCTTTCCTCGCTTCCTTTTCCATGGAGGGGCCGGGAGGCGCGAGAAGGACAGTCGGCAAGAAAAGATGGATACTGCACAAGGGGGGCAGAGCCAGAGAAATGAACCCCAAGCCACGCCTCATCCTACGTACTGCACAGCTACACACACACAGCCAAGTTATAAAGTCATGTACAGGAAAGATAATACCAACTTCAGGATACTGGTTATTTCTGGGAGGGAAAAAGGAGAGTGAAATAACGAAGAGAATGCCAACAGGGCTATCTCCAACATCGGAATTCTTTTCAGAAGAAAGACGAGGCAAAAATAAGACAAATTGTTAACATTTGATAATGTTAAGGTATTACATGAGTGCCTCATTACTTTTTATACCTTTCTATATGTTTAAAATATATTATAATTAAATATATTATAAATGAAAAAACTCAGCAGGATGAGGACCTAGAAAAATTTTCATTTCAAGGATTCAGGCACTTGTTAGAGGCATAAGGGTCTGAGGATCAAAAGTCGTCTAAATAAACTGGGCAAAATTACAGAGAAGATGAGTTTCCACCAGGGAGAACTGGAAATATTGCATCAAAGACATGGATGCTGTCTTCACGGCAGAGTAAACACGGCCTCTCTTCTCTCCTCCACGCAGAAGGGTGGGATGCATTTGCACAAAGGGGCCACGACTGAAGAGCTGGGTTTAGAGAATCACAGGGGCAGGCACTTTTACCCATTTATGTTTTTATACTTAATACTTCCAAGAGATCCAACATGGCTTTTGTCCCTGTTAATGTGAATACCAGTGTGATACAGACTTAAGTAGAATTGGGGGAAAAATATATATATATATACATATAATGTGAACAAAATAAACTAAATTAAGGGATTTGGGGTAAATTCCTCTCTAGGAAAAAACACTATTTTAGAATCATACTTTAATAGGCATTTTTCTTTATGAAGTTTAGGGAGAGCAGGGCTCAGACAGGATAAAATAAAAGCACCTAAAGTTTTCTTGAGGAAGAAACGAACAGTAACTTGGGAGGGTGGGGTAAGGGGCAAGTGAGCGAGGGAGAAGAGGGGCTCTCCCCTCTGGCCTAGGGTCGGGACAAGATGTTAAGGCCCTGAAGGAACAAAAAATCAGGAAAATTGTTCTGACAGCATGAATTTCATGATTAAATTCAATACCCTACAACATATCCCAGTAAAGATCTCTTCAAGCTTGAGCTGACAGTGTTTTGGGAAGAGCAGAATCAGCAGCTACGACATGGGGAACAGGGACAAGATACAGCAGAGCTATAGACTGGTAAGGCAAACAGGAAAGGCTCCTCAGGATGCCCCGACACGCTGTGGATGACACTGCGTCCCCGACTGTGCTGGGAGGACTAGGGACGATAAAGCGTAATTTTATTTGAATCTCAGAATGCAAGGTGTGCTCAGCTAGGATTACTTAAAAAGGCATGAAAACAAAAGTTCTAATTTCTGACCAAAAGCACTTGGATGTCAGTGGTATGATAAAGAAAATGCCAGCCGAGCGGAATAAGAGGTCTACCTTGATGACCAAAGGGCCTCCTGGTGTGCACACACTTTGAGTGGCTCTTCTCACCCAAAAGGACACAAAGTAAGTGAGAGTTCCCAAGGCAACTGCTTCAGGCAGGGGGAGTGGAGCAAAGACTCTGAGACTGTGAGACAGTGAGAGAGAAGAGAAGAAAGAAAGGAAATGAGAAGATATTCTTCCTCTTCTCTTTTGAAGGTGCCAGGATGGCATACCAAGGAAAGGATGGTGGCAGCAACGCACCCTGCTGGGGATGTAGTGCTAACATCATTGGGAATCTTGGCACATGGTGCTAATTTCATGCAGTTTTACTGTCTACAGACAGTGTACCTCCTTACTGCCTGGACCCAGCAGGCTTTCCGCAGTGTCCCCCTTGGTCTGACACTGGTGCCTAGAGTGGCGTGTGTGCACTGCAGGGGTGACAGCCCTGACGGATGGGATCATGGAGCTCCCGTGGGTGCAAAGAGGCTGTCAGCAGAGCCTCCAGCTAGGATCCTGGGTGGACTGGAGACTGGACCTGAGCTCCCCACAGGACTCAGTGGAACAGGGCATGCCTTATACTCTCGGCCACTACACACTGGATGAAGGGCAGGCAAAAGATGTTTATTTTGATGGCAGGGAATAAATGGGGTCTTTAAAAATATAGTATCTGTCTTAACCTTGTTTTGTATTAAATATCTTTCATGTTAATTACGCTTCCTAATTATAAATCCATAGCAGGAATTCTTTCCAGAGTGTCATGTAAAGGAAAAAGCCACTGCTTGGTCCAGCACAGCGTGCATTCCCACTGTACCATCAACTGAAGGCGGAGTTTCATGAGAGCCACGTGCAGAGCCCACGGGGCCCTGAGATGCCAGCTTGGGAGCTGAGCTGTTAGCGCCAGCAAGGTGGCTCTCCCTCACTGAGGCTTTGCACACGTGCGGGTGGTCTTCTGCTGGATGTTGCTGATGCCTAAAACAGAGAGGAAAGGGAGAGAGGGGGAGAAGGGAGATAAAAAGGTAACAGAGAAAGAGGAGAAGCAAACACTGTACACCTTTAATAATCTAAAAAGTTTTTAAAAATAAGAACTGAACTTTAAAGAACAGTGAAAGAGGGCAGGGGGGCAGAAGACACGTGAGGGAGCCCATTGGTTTGTCTGTGGCTGACAACTGATGTTGGAAATTAACTAGACAAGACATATGCTGGAAAATATGGCATCACCTCTTTGAAAGGCTAAAACGACCTCTGGGAGCATCAAAGGTCATCACGAGGCTTCAGAAGAAGGGGCGCCGCACATCCCTTCGTGTTCCTGCAGCATCTTGTAAGCAGCCACGGGACGACCCGCTGCAGTGAACTCTGCCCAGTCAGATGGGAACCAAGGAGGAGAGTTTTCCACAGCACTTCCCAACGGACTCACTGCTTCTATGATTAAATCCTGAGGGATCTCAGGTCTTCCTAGAAACAAAATTTTAGAACTAAAAAGTCTTCAACAGAAGGTAGGTATGGCTGCAGAAACCTCGCCTAGGAGTGCTGACTCTGCCACTAATTAGCTTGGTCTGTGACTTTAGCAAGTCATTTAGCCACATCACTAAAAAAAAAAAAAACCACTCAGTATACAAACCAGAAGCAGTGCTCAAAATAATGACAACAGAAAGACTGCGAGGAAATTCAGTCCCTCCTGGCTGGGCCCCTCCGTCTCCCCTCACCTGGACAATTTGACGATCATCAACTGGGAGATGTGTGTGACAGTCCAGTCTTCATTGTAGGTTTCCTATTTAAAATTTAATACCTGAGAAGCTCTAAGCCAGGATTTATTTTCCCCCTAAGAAAATATATTATTCCGACACCTAAGTACCAGAGGGGTTGCTTGATCCTCAGAGTGAAAAGTGAAAAGCCCTCTAAGTTCCTTTCCAGGATTTCACGTGTCATTGTTTTCTCCTCCAAAGGGAGGTTTGGGGTAATAGTAACGTCTGCCACAGCATCACCTGGATTAAATCTCTGGCAGGCAGGAAATGCATCAGCCCTTACATCATTTTCAAGAGAGCGCATGAAGAAACCAATACAGGACAAAAAATTTATATGAGCAGGAAATCTCTAAAGCACAGTCCACTCTCTCTGTGGCTCTCAACTTCCCTGGGAACCTCCCAGAAATGACCTAAAAGCCTGAGAGAACACTTACCATATAGAGACCAGGGTAAAGATTAAGTTCTCACAGGAAGTTCACATATGAAGTCTGAGAACTCAACACTGGGTTAGCTTTGACCCCTCTTGTAATAAAATGCTCTAAATAGCTGTGTGCACACACATGCACCCCAAATTAGGAAAAGAGTGGAAACCAAAGAAGCATATAAAGCAAGGTTTAAAAGTGAGGCTCAAAAATTGAGAAGAGCAAAGTTCTTTTGACACATAGAAAATAAAAACGTGAAAAGGACCTCTGATATTATCAAATGCAACCTCATTTAATGGAGGAGGAAACTGAGGCCCTGAAAGCTAAAATGGTCCTGCTGCTCCTCCTTAGCCATGTGAGGTCTGCGCATCCAGCGACCATTACAGCAGCACATCTGAGCCAGCATCCTCACATCTTCCCTCTCTTGATGAACTAGTCAATTATATGCCAGATCAACCTCTGAATTATCCTTTAAAGCATTCCCCTCCACTTCCTAGAAACAGGCTTTGCATGAAATTTGAGAGGTCATTCAATTCATTCCCTTACATTAATCAGAACTAAGTTTCAGAAATATAATAGATATGCACTTTCTTTATTTACTTAAAGTTCTATAAAGAAAATGAGTTCTCAATTATTGATGGAAAACAATGTTGGAATACCTATAATTTGGCATGGATGCTGCTCTCAAGATGCCCATGGCTAGTAGGAAAGATGAGGCATGTACTAAAAGAATTATAATATCAAGAAGACAAGAGCCAGGAAATTACTAGAGGAGTAGAGAAGATGATGCCATCATTCCTTGCTGGGGGATGCATAAAGTGACTTAAAGGCAACTCCGAGATTGGATTGCGGTACCTGGAGAAGCACGTGTATTCCAAGCTGGGGACTGTGCATGGAAAGCAAGGCAGGGGCAAACAAGTGCATGTGGAGAAAACCCACGGAGTTCAGTCTTACAGAAGAAAGCAGGCACGCTGGAGAGTCTGTGGGCTATAACACTAGAAAGGCGGACTCAATCCTGTGGGTGTAGGATCTCTGGAGCTAAGAAAAGGCGCTTTGTGTCTTCATCCTGTAGTCCACACAGAATCATTCATTTATCCGTTAGACAAAATTTTGAAGCAACACCTAAGTAAGGGGCACCAGGGAAAGGCACTAGGGATGCAAATTTGAGAAAACACGGTATCTACTTTCATGGAGCTTAGCCTCCCTTGGGAATGACAGATAAGCAGTCACTGATGACTGCACAACAGCATGAGAAATGTCACGATGGTATGCACAGGGTCACGGGGAGGATATAAGAAGACTGACTAAAGTCAGATTTGTGAGGGAATAATAATAGCTGTCCCAAAGGAAGATACTGTGAAGATAAGAAGCAGTTATCTAAATAGAGGAGGGGATGTTGGGTATTCAGGTAAAGAGAAAACCAAGTTAAAAACACTTGGAGGTATGAGAACATATAAAGTATTCAGAATAGAAACTACATTTTAACCCAAAGCTGTGGGAAACTATGAAGTTATGATGATGTCCAAAATTATGCTTCAAGAAAATACATCTGGGGGCCAGCCCCACGGCCCAGTGGTTAAGTTCAGTGTGCTCTGCTTCTGTGGCTTGGGTCTGCGGGTTCAGATCCTGGGCGTGGACCTACACCACTCGGTAGCAGCCATGCTCTGGTGGCATCCCACATACAAAATTGAGGAAGACTGGCACAGATGTTAGCTCAGGGACAATCTTCCTCAAAATACATCTGGCAGCAGCATGTAGAAAAAATTGGAAATGGGAAAGACAAAGAGGAAGTAACTATAAAATGCTCTACTCCAGAGTCTAGAAAAATGGTAGAGAGGACCCAAAACTGCCCAGTTCAAGTGGGAATATTATGGAGACAGCATTCATTCAATTGAGCAAACCAAAAACTTAGAGAACAAAGGAAATATGTGGCATCTCACATTTTAGGATGGATCAACCCAAACTGGGAACCAGGAAGGAAAGCAGAGAGAGCAGGAAATATAGCAGGGAGAAAACAGTTAAGAGGTAGACAGCAGAACCCAGAGAGAGAGAGAGAAGGTGCACCTGGAATAACAGAAGGAAGAAGGGCTTGGGCGCTGTGGAGAGTAGAGCGACCATAGGAAAGGCTTCTGGTGACAAAGAGCAGGGGGGTCCCTTGGGAAAGGAGCTTCAGAAGGGAATGGAGGAGAAGCCAAATTACAAGATATTACGAATTACTGGATCAGGAAAGCAGTTACTCTTTGGAACTCTGGAGAAATTCAAGGGGAGAAAAGGACAGAGGCTGGTAATTTGAGAAACACCGTGGGAATTTTTTTGGTAGAGGAGATTTGAAAAAGGTTGTAGATCAGAAAAAAGAATCCAGTTGAGAGGGAGGATTTAACAATCTTTATTGGCAGGAGTTTCATATTTCTATCTTAAATTGATAGTACAAATCATCTCCTCCTGCTTTGTTTTGAAAGATGGAGGACCTCAATTTGCCATCCTCTCAATGCTGATGGCCTTCCTATATGTGGGGCCTATTACTAAATGACACCTCAGTCTTCATTTCTGGGTCAAAATACCAACCCATTAGTCTTTCTCATGAGTTTTTTAAATCTACATGGCTTTTCCTTTGTTCCCTTCTCCATATTCTACAGAGTCATCTGGAAAAAATCCACAAGAGGGCCCAACAACTTAATAAGGCCAAGCCTGAATTGAGTTTTTAAAAATGTAGGTATATGATGACCCCTCTATACCAGTGGTTTGCAAACTCATTTGGTTTTGTTTTCAAAGCAGAGAAACCATTTCTTTCAATCAAATCATGTGCAAGCTAAAAGCAGCTGCTCGCTTAGAGGGAGGGTAAGCAAAAGAGAGCCCTAACATTAGGCACCCCCTCCCCATTCTGCAAAGGCAGAATGACCAGTAGGTGTCACTCCAAGAAGCCCCCAGGGGGCTGAAGACCACCGTTCATAACACGTGCTGGTTTATGTGTCCAGTGCCATAGTCACTGCTTAAGTGACAATATGATAGTGCTGAATCATGGCTGTGTTTCCTTATTAGTTTCTAAATTTTTCATAGAACACCTATGCAAGTTATCTATCTTTTATCATGCCAAAAAAACCACAGTCTTTATCACTTCATAATCTGTAGATCTTTCCTGAAACCTTCTCCTACTTAAAAATGTCACACAGAATTGTGATCACATAATCCCAGACATTAGCTACCTCTTTTCTGAATAGCTTCATGACAGCTGCGAACTTAATGTGAACACTGTCTGGAAGCCAGTTCACTGATGACATCAGAAACAATGGGACTGACCCAAACACTCTGTGTTGCAAATAAAATGTTTCTTCTTTTTCCCTCCAAAGAAAAGTCAAGGCTAATAAAATTCCCCCTCCACTAAATATCCCAGAAGCTCTGAACTACAAAATGTATAATCTATAAAAAGTGATAGAAAAGATTCATAAAAAGCGTACTGTACACCATGATACTAACCTAATAAATTTAACAGCCAGGCCCAGGTCAGCTATACAGCAAGTTCCATTTTTCTTCACCAAGATGTTCTTACTTTTCAGATCTCGATGGGCAATTGCTGGTTTGCCTTGAGTACTAAAGATTTCAGTGTGCAAATGACATAAGCCACTGACAGAAGAATAGGCTAACTTCAGCATGGACTTAGTGTCTAGTGTGGTGGACTTCAGATAATCATAGAGGGAGCCATTTTCGTGATAGTCTGTGATCAGGTACAGCTGGGTCCAGGACCCTGTGCCTTTGATATCTGCAGCAATGAACCCTAAAAGGAAAAAAGACAGAAAGGTTTAGAGCAAAGTGTTTTCTGAATATTATAAGGAATAATTCACATTCTCAACTATCATTCTTTGTCATAGGGTTTTTTTGCGTAGCATTTCATTCAGTTTTCTGATTACGCCTATGACAGTATTAAGTTACTAATACCAATCAGAGGCAATCAAAACAGTACAGGTAGAGAAACATTAAGAGTTTGTATCTGAAAACATGATCTTTTTCCAATCAGTAGTTGATATTTAAACTATTTTAAGTTAACAGTAAATAGTTCATGGTATTATAGTAACACATAAGCCACTGTTTACAAAAACAGGGTCCTGAGTCAAGGCGGACATTCCACAATTAGCTTACCCTCTTTCCCCTGGAATGCTCCAGCTAGATCATTTCTAACTTGAGAAAATAAAAAGGAAATCAATTCTGGATATAAATAAACCCAGCAGATAAAATTCCTGTAACTTCTCACAACATTTAAACAAAAACGTGCTCCTGCAAATCCCGAAGAAACCCTAAGAAATTCTGGTATTCCATTTACATTTCCTGTCCCAGAAGAAAAAAAACATTTGAGCGTATTCCATTTCTAGTCCACCATTCCTTCGTAGAAGAGTCTTAGTCATTCCTCCTGTGAGGTCTCCCATTAGAAGCTTATGACGTTCTTGGGCTCGTGCCAAGAAGAAAATGTCTCTATATTTCATAACAGGTCTAGACAGATGGGTTAACACGCAGAGGTTAACAGAAAAACAGAGGATAGCTAGGAAACCCTGAACATTGCTCTCCGACTTCTACTCACCCAAAATGTTCTCATGCCTCATCAGCACCGTCTGATAGATTTCTGTCTCTCGGAACCAGCTGGCTTCCTCAGTGGTGAAGAACACTTTCACAGCTACCTTTTCGCCACGCCACTTTCCCATCCAGACTTCCCCATAGCGACCTTTGCCAATCTGTTTCACCATCTGAATCTGCTTCGCTATCGTCCTTTGGACCTGTTCAATCCCAAAACGCTCTGTTAGTATGCTCACAGCACTCCAGATTTGTTTAATCTTTTTTTTTTTCCAGAAAGGAAACAATTACTGCATGTAAAATATATTTAGTCAGTAGTTTTTCTTTATATAGATGAGTTATTAGTATTTACTAATTCATGCTGCCCTCTTTGAAATGTATTTGAGATGGATTGTGGATTCTGAATGTTTGAAACACTGCTTCCAAATTATTAAATATTTCATTCTACCTATTACCACTTTCATAGAGAAAAAACCCTGAAAGCATTCACAGTAAGTGGCAGAAGAGAATATTTTTCACTTCCACCACTATAGTGCCATACTAGATACTCTGAAGGGACTCATGCCACTATACACTTGGATAAAATATAACAAACAAACGTCTATTGCATTGTTGGGCACACAAAGAAATAAAGGAAATCTCCAAGCAGGGAGGGACGGAGGGAGGAAGGGAGGGAAAGAGGGCGGTAAGAGTTGAGACCAGAGCAGGGAAAGATAAGCATTAAGCATATACAAAAGCCAGGTTGCTGTCTGGGGAAGGAATAACACCAACACTGGGATACAGAATACAAACTTCGACTCTTTAAAATTAGAGAAACTGAAACTAGGACCCCAGCATGAAGCTGGGACCACTAAATGATACTAAATTTGCCCTAGGGTGGTAGCTCACCATGGCTCCCAGCAAACACAAACACAAATCCTCTCCTGAGGAAATCGTTTGCAGAAAACTTCATTCCATCACGATGATGAGATACAAGATACTCTGAAGGAACTCTTGCCACCATACCACTTGATCAAGGGTAAAATATAAGAAATAAAAAACTGTAATGCATTGTCGGGCTCCCAAAAGAAATCTCCAAGGAGGGGAGGGAGGCAGGGTTGAGAGGATGTGCGGTGACGGTGGGAAAAAGGAAAATGGAGCAAGAGAAGGAAAGGAGAGAGGAAAAGAAGATCCCAAAGTATAAATTCCTTAAAACAAAAGGAAATAGCCACTATAAATGAGAGTCGAGAGAAACAACCCAAATAGATATTAAATCTTCAGATTACAGATACCTGGAATTTTCAGATACGGAATGCTAAGGAACGCAACATGAAACATGTAAAGAAGTAGAAGATGGAATGAAAAACAAGCAAGTAGCAAGAATTATTGAAAATTATGCTTTGAAGTGGAACAGTTAACTAACACAATCGAAAAAGTAAAATGGAAACTACACAATGTTATAAACCATCATGGTCTCAATTGAAAAAAATGTAAAATGGACAGGTAAAACAATAGCTTAGAGCTGGAGAGAAATCTAAGCTATAGAGAGCTCTGAATAATTAGAGAGTGTAGTAGAGACAACGAGAAAAAAACATGACAGTTAAGTGGCATAGCGGTTAAATGACTCTTTATACATGCTCTTTATCCCATTCGCGCTTACAGTAAAATATTTTAAGAACTCCATGACTAAAAGGGCTAAATAGTGGTGACTATTTACATAATTTGTGAGATATACACAAAGAACCCAGCACAGAGCTCTTATAAGATCTGATCAGAACACTGGAACATACTTTTTTGCAGATATATGCCTTGCCTCAAGTAAGCAAAGTGTTTCTTTTTGTTTTTGCACATTTACGGACCATGTAATTACATTGAGTCCACCCAGATAATCCAGAATAATCTCAAGGTCAGTTGATTACTGATCTTAATTCCCCTCTGCCATGCAAAATAACAGAGTCTAGGGATTAGGAGCTGGACATTTTGGGGCGCCATTATTCTGCCTGCCACAGATGTCTACCAATTAGGATGGGTTCTGTTTTTGCATGACGGCCGATTTTATCAATTCAAGAGGTAATGCCAGCTATTGCCAGAACAATTAACAGCACTAATATCAGACTGAAAGCTTTTTGGGAAAAGAGTCTTTTTTAAAAAGTTTTTCTAAGAAGATTGAAAAATTCAAGCATTGCTGACATGCAATTAAGCCACTCAGCCTGAAGGAAATAAGGAACTCCCTTCAGGAGTCAACCTGCTTTGTGAGCAAACCGTCAGTCTATGTCCATTCCCACGTGAGGGGACAGAAGCACCACGAGCACTGAGCGTTCAGAGCCAAATCCACAAGGAGTTAACTCACTGACCTGAGAGGAGACTTTCTCCATTTGTTAAAGAAATATTATACTTAATTCACAGCATTGCTTCTGTAAAGCCATGGAACATTTCCTCATGTAAATAGTTTTCCATCTGCTTCTTTTCTAATGATAACATATCTTCTTATAACTTAATGAAAATACTGATGAAATTGGCAATGCTCGAAAGAATAGGAATAACTTAGAAAAAGTCTCACTAAATTATATTCAGAAATTAAAAATACACTTGTATTTTGAGATTTATTATAACATCAACAACCTGAAAATATAACTTCTCTAATACTGAGAATTTTTCTTCACTAAACTAGGTTTTATAGGCTCTTCCTTTCCATCCTGCCCCTATCAAATACTCTTCTTTGTTTTATTTAAGCAACATTTGGTTCACATCTCTCGAACATTAAGAGCAGAGATCCTACAGGCAGAGCATCTGGGTTTGACCCCTGGCTTCTCCACGCTGTAGCAGCTGACCATCTGGGCCCAGGTCCCGATGTGCGACACGGGGTGGATTTCTGGTGCTGCCTCACAGGGCTGCCCTGAGCATTAAATGAGGACACAGTTGTAAAGCCTGGTGTCTGGCCAGGACTGGAATCCTGGCAATCTGGATGCTTTAACCACTGTATGCTTAACAGCCAAACACTATTTTTTGGTACCTAGATTATAGAAATAAAATGATATTTTCATAGATATTAAAAGTTGGAGTTGAAAGCTTTTTAAAACACATGGTTGAGCAGTCCCTTTAATCACTCAGGTCCTCTACTGAGGACACAAAGGGAACACAATGTGGTCTCCCCTCTTCAGAGGGGACACAGCTAAAGACACAGCTGCACGAACGCCAGTCCCAGCATTGTTTTAAACTGCTGCAGAGGTAATATAAGCAGAATGTTACGACAGAAGATAAATGGACCGGCTCAGCCTGGGGTAAGTTGCCATAGAGATAAAACGGAGGTAGCCTTGAGCCTTAAGTCTGAGGAACTCTCCAGAAAGATATTACATTTGCAAAGACATGGACTTTAAAAACACATGTTGTATCTGTGAAACAATTGCTCGAGGCTGATGCTAGAGCTCAGGAGCAGGTGGGGAAAGGTGGGAGGAGAGGGGTGCCTTACACGCCCAGCTAGGAAAGGAGGCCCATGACACCGCTGGGCATTAGGATGTCCTATCCAGGGAAGTAACACAGAAAGGTCAAGAATTTTAGAGAGATAACTCCACAGTAATAAGAAAGATGGGTTAGAAGAAAAATAGTTTTCAATTCCAAGAGCATAAGTATCTGATTCATTAATAGCAAAGGGGATTTTGATATTTGTACTTTTCTTTTTAGAAAAAGTATAACAATACAGATTTTTAAATAAAAGAAATGCATTTGTATATATTAATTAAATTCTAAAAATAAAAGTCAAGCAATTTGATAATACAAACTTTTACCTTAAAGGAATTTACATCCTAAGTGGCATCAGCTTGGTCATAATGACCCCCTCATAAGAGCTTTTGTGTCTGGTCTATTAACTCCAGGGAAGACGTTAGTCAAAGCACGCCGAGTTTCAGTTATGCGGGATGAACAAGTCCTAGAGCTCTACTGCACAGCACGGTGCCTACAGTTAACTACGGTGTATTGTAGTCTTAAGAATGTGCTAAGAGAGCAGATTTTATGTTGTGTTCTTATCATAAAATAATAATAATAATAAGCAGCAAATAAAGACGGCAGGAGGAAACTTTTGGAGGTGATGGATATGTTTACGGCCTAGATTGTGGTGACAGTTTCATGGATGTATACTCACCTCCAAACTCTTCAAGTTGTATACATTAAATATACACAGCTTTTTTGTATATCAATAAAAAAAGATTTATAAAAGAAATTCCTGGCTCGAGATTTTTAAAAATGTTACTTTTAGTACTAAATAAAAAGTCACCAAAGGAATCAAGTAAACAAGACGTTCAGTCAGAACCAGACAATAAAGATTAGGAAAATCCATCTTAAGAGTTTATTAAGGAAACTATTTCTCATTAAAATTGTTATTTCCATCCTGAGTCCCAACAATCTTTTTGCATGGTCCATAAAGGGACCAAATGTTTTCCTCATTAAAGCAAGTGCCTTGGATTCGGTATATATTTTCTCCAAGGTTGGCAGTGTTGACCACCAAAATATTAAACCTCTCCTGAATGGAAAAGCCAAGACTTCACTGGGAAACATAAACCCTCCAGCTGAAATGCAGCCTTCTTCCCTTGTGGGAGGACTCAGGTCCCAGTTGGTTGTAATACTTCGCCTTCAAAAGCCAGGCCAAACTGCAGTAATGCTATCCTTACTGAAAGCAGAGGGAAGATGGCCCCACGCTGAATGTTTGCTAATCTGCTCTTTACCAGAACGTCTGAGGGGCTGGATTGTAACCATATACTGACATTAAAAAACAATCACCTTACCCCCAACATGTCAAACTGTTATCAGGAAGTCCTCATCTGAGATCTGATGTCTAACTGACTGCACAGAGCTTTCTCTTTGTCCACTGTCCTATCTGCTTCAGTAAAATGAAATCCTGTCATTACTGACATTTCCTCCTAGAAGACATTTCCTTCACTTTCAAGATGTGCTCTTCTCATACCAGCAGAGGGAGGCCTGATCCGCTTCCCGAGCTCTGGGACTGCTCAATTAAGTCTCTCAGGGATTCTCCGGGAGGAATGTATGTTTCGTCCTGTTCTAACCCAATGCTGTACCGAGGTCTGGTTTCTTGTCTTTTATACCTAAAGATGCATAAAGGAAGATAGTCTTAGACACTAGACTGCAATGATGGGGCAAACACTAGAGAAAAAAAAGAGTCATCACAGTAGGTTTTATTTTAGCACATAAATATGATACAAGATTAAATGCTCAGTATTTATTACCCTTAGTTATGATTTCCAAAATATAAATCACAATTATTTTGCTAACCTATTTTTTAAAATAAATTACCTGATTTTACTCAGTCTCAATCATGTATAATTTTTCTTCTCTCTTCCTTTCAATTGCCTATTTCCAAGGAGGTTACATTCCCTTAATGTTTCTTTATAGCTCCAGTACTCATTCCCTAAGATCTTTCCCTTTAAGGTCCCTAATTAAATAAAGATGCAAATTTTTGGTTTACAAAAGACATTACAGCTAACTCTCTCATCTAAGGTAGTATAAAGCGATAATATAGATAAAAGGAATAAATTAAAAGTTTAAAAAATTTTGTCAATAATTATAATGTCTCTGATTAGAAATGGATTTATTTCAATCAACTCTCATTTGCAGAATAGTATCATAAATGAGTATTACAAAAGGCAAATGCTGTGAATTTAAAGGTGCTTGATATTTCACAAACTAGAAAATAAGTTCTTAGGTGACATAAAATAATTTGTAACTGCATATTTTAATATAGTAACCGAACTTATTTTAATAATTAATGTATAAATTATCTTTAAAATCTTTCAATACTAAGGGGAAATTGTTAGCTCAGGAAATAAGGAATTACTCAAGCAATTCTAAGTTCAATTTCTCTGCTTAGAATAAAACCTCATAATAAGTAGCTCCTGAATTCCCTAACTACCCACATTTCCCCAGGGGTGAAATGTATCTGGATGGTTTTGATGTTTGAAGCAGAAATGAGATGGGTATCTATTAATAGCTTCACTGGGACAAATGTTTATCAGTAGTAACTGATATTATCAGTGAAATCTATGATCTAATTGGGTCAAAGAAAGCTGTGGTGAAAACATCAACAGGTAGGATAGTAGGTGAGGAAGATAATATAAACTCAAAACCCTACATCTGCATGTTGGAAACTTACCTGAAGTAACAGAATAAAATGATAAGGACCAAGAGCAAACTACAGACGGTCACAGAAATAAGTAAGGCCTTGTGGTGTATAGGACCATCAACAAAATCTGAAATTAAAAAGAAAGAGAGACATAATATGGAGAATATTTTCACTTAAAAATTAGGAAGCAACTCTTTCCTAAAAGTACTTGCTAAGCTCCATATGCAGGATGTGAGAGGTGCTTTCAATCTGCTAATTGATAAATATATATATACACACTCAAAATTAAGTCAGTCCAACCAGCATCAATCATTGTTCACTAGGCACTTGTTTCAAGAGCACGCATTTCTTCCTCTCCGGAAGGAATAACACAGAACACACATACTCAGAGTGAACAAATGTAAATGGATCAGTGCCCCTAAAACACCAGCAGGCAGTTCATCTTTATTTCAGATCCAGCTGATGGGTTTACAGGCTTTTCTCATGTGGTTTCTGAAGCATTCTATATCACGAATCTGGATAAAAATGAATCTATATTCATTGTACATAAAACACAAAGTCATCTTATGATGGATACAAAGGGACAGAATTCCTCAAATGTTGTCAAATATGGAATATATGGATATGCATCACTTTAAACAAAGATGCCCTTCAAAACTACACAGCTAAATTTTTCATAAATGGCATCATAGTTTAAAAGAATGAGTATGGTCTACTCAGAGAATTACTGTGTCATCCTTTTAGAGAGCAAATTATTAAATGTTATTCATGTTGTTTTAACTCCAGGTCTTGACAAATCAGATTTACTTGCAGCATGATTTCTCAAACGTGATAGAAATAAGAATGACTTGGTGAGCTTTATACAAATGCATATTTACTGACTTTAACCCCAGAGATTTTTATTCAAAGCATTTTATTTTTTTAAAAATCCCAGGTGAATTACATGCAGGTAGTCTCTGCAAAATATTTTGAAAAAACTGACCTAAAACTAGGTGCACTTATATAATAATAGAATTAGCACCATTCTCATTAAGGGCACCAAATATCCTTGAGAGAGTAATTACTGTTATTTAATTTTAAAAGGTATTATTGTAAAAAGTTACTATGGACAAGAGGTTTTCCAACTGTGCTGAAATCTTTTAACTGCATGGACCTTATCCCACCCAATGTAACTTTTTTTTTAATTAAAAGTATTATATGTTCCATAAAGAAACCTGAAAAGCACCAACTAACTAAAACAAAATAAAAAAAATTTCCACCACCTCACTACTTAGAAAAATTACTACTAACATTTTAGTGAATGCCTTTGCAATATCATTTCAATGAATAAAACCAGTTCATGAGCAAAATGCTTCACACAAAGGCATTATATACACCCACATCCACAGAAGCATTTTCCACAATAGCTGAAACATGGAAGAAACCCAAGTGTCCACTGACAGACGAAGGGATAAGCAAAATGTGGTTCTATATACACATATGGAATATTATTCAGCCTTAAAAAGGAAATTCTGTCATATGCTATAACATGGATGAATCTTGGGGACACTATGTGAAGTGAAATAAGCCAGTCACAAAAAGACAAATATTGTATGATTCCACTTATATGAAGTACTTAGAGTAGTCAAAACCATAAAGATAACAAGCAGAATGGTGGCTGCTGGCTGGGCTGGGAGGAGGGAGAATGGGGACGTTAATGTTTAATGGGTATACAGTTTCAGTTTCACAAGAGGAAAAGAACTACGGAGATGGATGGTGGTGATGGTTGCACATTATCTACATATTTAATACCACTGAACTGAAGGCTTAAAAGTAGTTAAGATGGTAAATTTTATGTTATGTGTATTTTACAATGAAAAATAAATACAATAAAAATTGGAAAAATGATTATAATTGCTTTATAACTATACAATTTTCACTTGTAATATTGTGAACATGTCCCAAAACAATAAATTTTTCTTCTGCAATGTGAGTTTTAAAGACTATCTTGTATACATATAGACACATCTTAATTAGAAAGTCAATCTTCTAATGATGTATATTTAGGAGATTGTGAAGATTTTGCTATAATACAACTTTGCTGTAATACATAAAATTCTGTGATGAATACTCTTACACGTACAGCAATGTACATGTCAATGATTAGTTCCTTAATTTAGATTCCTAGAAGTAGAATTATTAGTAGAAGGATATACATTTTAAGGCTTTTCATACATATTATCAAAATATCCTTCAGAAAGATTATAACAACTTTTACTTCACCGTCAATGTGAACATATACTTTAATTATTTTGAAATAATTTCAGTGTTAGAGAAAACCTGTAAGGATAAAGAACTCCAATATGCCCTTCACAGAGATATCCTGTTTTTAAAATTTTACTATATTTGCTTTATAATTCTCTGGCTCTCTCAGTGTGTGTGTGTGTCTACCTCTCTCACTATATATAAAAACATGTATATATATATATTTTTGTATTCATGTTTATGTTTATTTAGTTGTATGTATGTATAATTTGTGGATCATTTGAAGTCACAGACACAATGTCCCTAACCGATAAACACTTCAGAATGCACTTCCTAAGAACAAGGACATTGTCTTACCAAGTGACAAGGTAAGTCTCAAAATCAGAAAATTAACATGAACATATAAAGTGAAAATAAATCTTTGAAATATTTCAGAGAAAGTTTGGATTATTTATTAGACACTAAAATCCACAGTTCTTTATACTAATTTCTTGTCCAAATCTTGTAATGGTTAATGTTATAACTTCTTATCAGTCTAAAATACATGTTTAATAATTATTTATGATCTACAATACTTGCAAAATATTAATAGAGTAGTCTGTATCTGAAAAGACTAAATAAGAGACCATTAAAAAAAGCTGTTTTATATTAAATTCAGGAACACTGCCAATGACCCAGAAAAAAGGAGTTCACGGACGTGACCCACTACAGTACACGTCCAAAAAGCCATTCAGGATGTAACACCAACAGCAGATGCAACCGGCACATGTGTCCTCTGAAAAATGTTGCTTAGGAAATCTTGAAAATAACTTGTAGGCTCTGAAAATTCAGCAGGCTAAGATTTTACACAATGAATTGTCAGTAAATTTTCCCTCTCCCCCCGCCTCAGGTTATAGGCAAAGTTAACAAATAAACCTGAGGTGAGCACCATACCTCCACCAGCCAGGGGGTGAGTCACGATGTCCGTACAGATACAGGCGTACAAAGAGCACGGCACACAGACATGCAAATACTGTCGCTGGAAATTTAGCTTAACATGGATGTCCCACTTCAAGGATAACAAAAACGAAAAGCCAGATTTTGCAGAAAACCAAAGAGAATGCTGGATAGTCAATCAAAACTAGAGGAGCTAACTCCATAAACACAACATGTTATCAGTATATGAACACAGAGGACTTTTTCATTCAAGCGATGTAATTTTACTACAACTCTCAGCCTCATCGCCTTTTACTTTTCCAAATGCAAAATACACTCTGAACTGTAAGAACGCTGTATTTATTACTCATCTTGTTGGATTTCTGATTTATGACAGCGATGAGACCAGAAAGGATCTGAGGAATTCTTCCCTTCCCATCAAGCACGTCTTTTTAAGGCTAGCATTACCTTCCCATTTTCCTTCTTTGCTCCAATAACCCTCCTCCCTGCAGCCCCATCTACTGCCTCCTTGTCTTCTGTCTTGAATAGCAGGTGATCCTTATCAATAAACCTTTTGTTTCTGTTGGTCACTCTGGTCATGTTTTCATCTGCCATTACCTGTGCTCAGAGCCTTAACAATGTAAACACTCCCGTCACTGCCAGGGTCTTGGAAAGTGAACCCTTCCAGATCCTATCAGGAAAGGAGCAGACCCGCAGTTCTCTCTAGGGCCGCAGACTTCTACCTGTGCTATCAGTCCAAGTGCTCAGGGAAGTGGAACGGAGAACTCTCCAGGGAAGTCTGGCTCACTGAGAGGCAAGTAGGAATCACCAGGGCTTCCTAACAAAATAGCATTCTGTCACTGCTGGTCTCCTCTCTGATAATGAAGTGGTTTGTGAGGACTTAAAATGCCAGGACTATTTTTATAAAGTTAGAAGATAGTTCATAACTGAACCAAGAAACAGAAGAAAAAACATATATCTAGAAAGAATCATGGACATAGGATTACCTCAAGGAATCTCTATATGTGCTCTCAATGTTATAATCATGGATAAATTGGAGACATCTTCCTATTAAGAGAGCACGAAGTGCCTGAAAAGCATATTCTTGTCAGAGGACTTTAGTCAACAAATAATATTGCACTAGTAATTTGCTTATATCATCTATTGGGATTCTCTCTTATAGTGACATCTAGAAATAAATTCACTATAAGAACAAAGATATAATAGTCTAGTTATTTTCCTCCATAAAATATTTAGGATTATATTTCCTGGTAACAAAGGAGGTAACAACAGAATTTTAAAATCCAGATTATTGTGTTCGATGAGAAAGAAACAGACTGTTTCTCAATTCCTTTCATCTGTCCCAAATATAAAGTTAAACAGAAATTCCAAAATAGTTAGGACCTGTACATTTCAAGAAATGTGAGAGCCACGCGCCGCCAAGGAACTTAGCTCAGACCCGCGTGCTGGTTTATGTTGCCACGGACATAACAGACGTCTCAGAAGCAAGTCTGGCTCCTCTTTGCATTCTGGACTATCACACATCCAACCCATCTGTGTGGTGGAGGGTAAGGGAGCTGTTTCACTGGTTAAATACCTGCTACCTACAGCATTTAATTTGTAATTGGCAATAACTAAGCTAAACAATAGCATTTTAAAACACATCTGTAAACTGCACAGAATGTATTTTTCAACTGAGTAAGAGAAGAAATAGGATAAACTTGAACTTTGAAAATACTATATAATTTGACTTAAACTACATTGAAATTACCATATTTCAAAACAGAATATTACTTATGATACATTTTCTATGAAGTACACATGTAGTATATATGAGTAATTTCCATATTTAAAATACAAACTTATACCTATTTCAAAAAATCGAATGAATGTTGATTTTGTAAAAGCCAGATTAGAGGATCCCATTTAACAAAGCAAGGGCTCCTGTTCATTTCATTTTAATACCAGTTTTCCACTTTAAGTGTTCATTTAAAAAAAAATGATAAAAAGAAATGACTATAAGAAGTAATTTTTGGGGAGGGAAAAAATCTTCATCAAATTCTCTTGTCTGCATGCCCCTTCAAGAGAGCAGTTTACTCACAATATCTTGGTCAAACCATCTGATGCTGCGAGTCTGGGTACACATCGCTCCTCCCTGCATCCAGTGCCTTTCATCGCTGATTCTGCGGCAGGGAGCCAGACAGCAGGCCACCACGACCTCTGCCCACCAGCCTCTCCATCAGAACAGACATCTCTTCCTCCTCTTAGCACCAGCTGCAGTGTTACTGGGCTCCCCAGATCATATTTTATTGTTTATGAGGAAGGTGCTGCATTTGATCTCATTACTTTTCTGATTTCCTCCTTCAGGAGAAAGAATGTTACCCTAGGGCTATCCTGCTTTGCTGGTGCTGAAATGGAATCAGCAAAGCAGAAGGAAAACTGTTATCCATCAAAGAATTTAAGCTGCATTCTGGCCACCCTGCATCTTCTTTTTGGAAACAGAAGATGACAAATAAAATTTCAAGGACATAAATATACATTGATAAATATTTGTTGAATGTGATCGCATATCTCTAATTTCCTGCCAAATGCACCTATGTTTAAAAAAAAAAGAATCTGAGAAAACTCTGGATTGGTAGAAAAGGCTTTTGCATTTACTTGTTTCCAATAAGGACAATTTATTTGTACTCATTTACCTTTACACTTAGCACTTGTCTGATCTCTCATAACAGAACCTCACCTAAGCCTGTTATTACTTAGCACCTAGTAATACAGATGCTTTGTGATAAGGTTAATCATTTAACTTTTTTGGAAGAGCAATTATTAAAGAACAAGAACAACAACAAAAAATGGTGAGCTGGATTTTTCAGCTCTCTATTCTTTTAATAACACAGTCTCCGCTTTATAGTAATTTGACATATAGATTTATAATAAATCTACTAAATAATATATAATAATTTACTTGGCAACACCTAGTGCAGCCCTTCTCACAGTGTGGGTTCTGGACCAGTAGCACCAGCATCACCTGGGAACTGCTTAGAAATGCACATTATTGAGGCCCACGCAGATCCAGGGAATCAGAAACTCAGGGTGGGGGTGGTCCTCTATGCTTTAACAAGCCCTATGGGCGACTCTGATGCACCTAAAGTTTGAAAACCACTGGCCTAGTACACACCTGGGACTTAAGAGATGTTAAATTAGAGGGCAGAAGAGGAAAGAGAAGGAAGAGGGAGAGAGTGAGCGAGCGCACATGCAAGGGAGCAAAGCTCTAACACCATATTCTGAGACTAGACAAAATGTTTACCTGTGCAAGGCGAACAGAATAAACAGAAGGCTGTGAAGTAATCATATTAACTGTTTATCAATTCTTATGTGAAATGGCTAACTTCTCTTGACGTAGAGTGTTCTGAGTCTTAAATAGGTGGAAGCATTTTGTTGGGAACGCCATGCGGAGCTCTCTGTGGCAGTCAGTGAGATGCCGTCCCTGGCCCATTTCCTACCTCCACCACTTCGGCTGTGTCACCTTCACACAGGACTTAACCTCACAGTTCCTCAGCTTTCATGTCAGTGAAATGAGGGTAACAGTAATAATAGTGCCTTCCTCTTTGGGTTGTTATGAGGATTAAAAGAGTTAGTATATGTAGAGTTCTTACAAAAGAGCCAAGTAAGCGCTCCATTCACAGTAGCAAATACCACAGTTATGATGATGATGGTTTTCATTGTCCGTAGGCCAGAAAATTGGTCTAGGCTCAGCCTCCCTTCGACTGTGCCCCTTCCTACAGAGCAAGGGGTCTGCAGGACCCAGCGGACAAGTCCCCCCAGAACTCGTCCCTTCCCACTCTCCATTTAATCCTTCTGCCACTGCCTAGAAGTCTGGAATTTCTTGCCTAAATGCCCCATGCCTATGTCCGGGAACCATGAGGCCCTCTCTCCACCCCTGTCCTTCTGAGGGTGGACCAAGGAGCTGGTACACAGACCCCAAGGCCTGCAGGGTGGCCAAGAGGTGGACAAGGGGTGCCTGGAGCAAGACTTGTGGGTGGAGTATAAACCAGAGGGTCGGGGAGTTGTAGTGTAAGTGCTTGACATTAAGCTTTTGATTGCGAAGGATCCATTTCAAAGACATCCATCTCAAATAATCATATTGCCAGCTGGATGACACACTGGCAAAACACTAGTAAAATACTGCACTACACTAGTATTACACTAGTAAAACAGCTAGATAAGAAACCAGGACGCCCCACCCACGAAGTTCCCCTTTCAGAAAGCCCTAGGTAACCTATATAACTAACTACTTGAGTGACCCCGCGTTTCCCTCCTGCACCTAATTCCCACTCACATGTTTTAAATTCACTGAGTGAACATGCAAAACGCTAGGCCCCCGCTCTTTTCCCCAGTGAAGGCCCAGGTCCACTCACTGGTACTCCCTCTCTTTTTCTACCCACAATCTTGCTGTGTGGCCCCGGGCGTGCCACGTACTTGCAAGGACTTGTGGGTAATAAATCCTTTTTTCAGCTCCATGATATGGCTATGTATAAAACGCAGTGTCTCAGTCCACAGGCTGCACTGACTTCTCACTGTTGTTAGTGCTGTCGAGCTGATTCTGACTCCTGGTGACCCTGTGTGCAGCAGAGCAGAAACCTGCCAGGTCTCTCTGCGCCATCCTCTCTTCCAGAGCTCTATCAGACAATGCTCCACTGCTAGTCATGGGTTTTCACAGTCAATTTTTTTCGGAAGTGGGTGGCCAGGTTCTCCTTCCTGGTCTTAGTCTGGAAGCTCCGCCGAAACCCCTCCACCACGGGTGACCCTAGTGGTGTTTGAAATCCCGGTGGCACGGCTTTCAGCATCACAGCCACACACAGCTGCTACAGGATGACAACTGACAGACAGGAGATATGGTTCTCTGACCAGAGACGAACCTGGGCTGCGCAGTGAGAGCGCCGGATCTTAACCACTAGATCCCCAGGCGGGCCCACGGTGATTTCTCCTGGACCCCAAAATGACTGCACCAAAAGGGTAAGGCGGATCTGCAGAGACCTCAGCTAGGCATACCTGGGACCCTCAGAGTTCAAAGCAATAAACCCTAAGGCCACCACACGCCTGCCAAGCCCGTCACCTGGTAAATCCTCCGTCTACCCACCAGCCACTCCTGCATCCCCCTTCACACCCTGCCCTGGACCAAGGACTTGTCTTCTCTACGCTGCTTCTCTTCTTTACACAGCCTTTCCCTCAGTTCTCTACAGACTTACTCCACTATTTCTGAAAGTCCCTGCCTTCTCAGCCTCGTCAGAGAACACCCCCTCACCTGCTGGTCCTAACCAGACTCTGGCTCCATCTACAGGACAACATATGCACTGCAGCCCTTTTGGCCTTTCAAAGGAGAGTCAGAATCTTCCTAAACCCTCCTGCTACTTCTGGGACACATCACTTCCCTTCGAATGGGAAAAATCTCTTCTTGAGGAAAGAAATTCTGAACTCTAGCACTTCCCTCTTCATTCCAGCCACTCCTCACCCCCTCCCTGCCCCAGTCCCCAAAGAGGAGCTCCTGGGCCAGCGCAATTCAAAACGCTGTCTGCAGCTAGGTCACAGGAAGTAACCACAAAACTGAAAGTCAACATTAGAACTTTGCAGCAACCTGCCATGGGTGCACCTCTCTTGAGCAGGTGCTGTCGAACTCCCATGGAGACACAATGGCACCAGCCACATCCACAGATACGTCCTGTCTTTTTCTACCAAAAGTGTAGCCCACACCTTAACGCGCACGTAAATCACCTGGAGAATCCTGTTAAAGGCAGTTTAGTAGTCTGGGGGGGCCTGAGATTCTGTATTTCTAATAAGCTCTAAGTGATACCAACGCGGCTGATCCACAGGTCCACTCTGAATAGTGAGCCTTCAGAAAACTTAATCAGGAGATTTTCTCCAACCAGTCATGCTGTTTCATATGCCTGTATTTTGCAAATGTTTCTCAAATATGACAAGCCAAACCTCTGCACTTAACTACTGCCTATTCAGTCACTGCTACTCACAGGCTGTGCAACTTGGGAAAGTTAACTAACCTCTCTGTGCTGCAATTTCCTCATCTTTTAATGGGGAATACTAATCCTAAGTACCTCATAGAATTGTTATGAGGCTCAAATGAGTTAATTAATGTAATATTTACACAATGTTTGGCTTATGTTAGCCATTTTAATTTTTTTATTTTTATTCCTGCCTTGTCCACTTAGCAAAGTCCTGTTCACCCTTAAAGTTTTGTTCAAGTATCACTTCTATGAAGCTATTTTGATATCCTCCCACTCCAGAGTGAGCCACTCACTCTTCTGTGTCCTTAATACACTTTATAATCTAACTTAACTGCTGAGATATTCCTGACCAAGTATTATTCAATAATTTACATGTTTCTTCTCACATCCTAGTGGGCACATCTTGGAAGAATTTTCTTCATCCATTTCTATATCCCTAACACCCAGCATGTTGACTGGCAAAATTTTAAAAACTGCCTGTGGATTTTTGATGTGAACTATTATGAATCAATCTCATTGAGCTTTCTAGGCTATAGTAGGAACAAGTGTTGGTAAAACGTTATCATCAAATCAGGAAATGTTATTATATTTTGTTGGAAAGATGATCTCTTCTCAAGAAATAAAATCAATCATGAAGAATCATTTTAAACCACTTACATAAGACTTAGGACTTCCGACTTTATGACTACCACAAATCATTTATTTTGTGGTGAGAGCAAAGAGGAGAAAGAAAATGTGGCAGCTGTTTTTTTCCTTTGTTTGTTGGTTTTTGGTGAGGAAGATTGGCCCTGAGTTAACATCCGTTGCCAATCTTCTTCTTTGTGCTGAGGAAAATTAGCCCCAAGTAACACTGGTCCCCACCTTCCTCTATCTTGTATAGGATGCCGTGTGGCAGCTGCTTTTAACAAAAAGTCTTTGGGGATGCAATATTTGTATTTAAAGAGCAACACTTAAATGTATAAGACCTGAAATTAAATTTTCTAGATATTTTCTCAATATATGATACGTATATGATTTGACTAAAAGTAGTTGCTCTGGCATAGAACAAAGGAGATGCCATCCAGCAAATAATCTGATTCAGTCCTTTATAAGGTCCTTATTTTTAGAATGAATGTAGCCAAGCAGCAGTTTTGAGTGAAGCACACCTTCTGAATGACGTGTAGGGGCCAGCCTCACACAGCGTCCCCTCCTCCACCCTCCTGAAACACGCCACCAGCTCTAGAAACTGTAGTTTCCTGGAAGAAGTGAGGGGAGGTCCACGAAATAAGACGCCGAGGAGTGAAGCCTCACATGACTATTTTCCCAAGAACTACCTGCACACGTCTCCGAGTGAGTTTCATCGTGTCATCCTGCCTCAGTCCTCTGCCACACAGTGGAAAATGGTACAGGGAGATTCATTGAGAAGAGAGAGAGCACTTCAAGTTTTTATCCTCTTCAAGCCTAAGGCCCTCCGGCCTGGGAGCCTCACCTCTGGTTTTCAGGGGCGGCAGCGTGGGGTGCAGGTCCTCGTTACACTCATTCCGCTCCGTGCAGCATTCAATCGACCTTCTCTGATGAGGAATGGGGGTGTCCTGAAATTGAACTCAAACAGCTGTTAGTGGGTTCCCCTAAATTTCAAAGTCACATAATCTAAAACTTAAGAAATTAACACTATTTAGCGGACTCACTTAAAATTCTTATAATTTTACTCAAACATGTTGAAAATGTTTCTATTAAGTAATTTCTTTCAAATTACCGTGTATTATCTTACCGCAACTTTTGCACTTCAACAAAATTACTACTATATCTGTAATAACCAGTGTGCATGGCATAAACTGAGAAAGAAAGCTGGACTTATTGCAATTCACTAAATTGGAATTTGAGCAAGATGATCTAATGGGTCACTAAGCCAGAAGTTAACAGCAAAAATAAAAAGAATATTTGATTTCAAAATGAATAAAGAATTGGCCCAATGAGAATTTTCAAATTATTGTCCAAATTACTAAGAAGAGGCTAGTCAAAAAAAAAAAACAATTGTTTTATCATGCTTGAAACTTGACCATTCGGAATCTAGCTGACAAAAGGTTACGAAGCAGAATTAAGTTCTCTTCCTTACCCGACACTGAAAATCTGAGCCTTCTAGTCCTAGACACCCAGAAGTGACCACAGGCATCCCGGAATCATCTTCTTCTATCATTGTGAAACAATATCCATCTGTGCTAAAGACCAAACAGGCAAAGTAAGTGTGTGTTTGTGTGTGTGTGTGTGCGTGTGCATCTGTGTGTGTGTCTAGGGCAAAAGGAATTGAAGATGTTTATCATTTGTTCATTATAAACAAGGAGGAAGTCAGTTATCGTTACAGGTTAAAATCTGTTAAAAGAATCCCAAAACTTCCTTTTACGAAAGTTGCTTTAATCATCATAAAACATTTGGTAATATCTCCTCTGTCCAGAAATTTACCAGAAAGAAGGATCCCGAATCCCCATATAACATAACCCATTAACAACCATGCACACCGATTACAAGAGCCTTATTTTGGTACGTTGCAGGTATAACCTTCGCAAACCCAGAGAAAACACTCTGTGAGGAGGTAGCACTACCCTCACCTCTATGAGGAAACCAAGGCTCAGAGTGCTTGAGGAAATTCTCAAAGGCCACACAGCTAGTGAGAGGCACAGCAGGGGTTTGAACCCATGCAGGTGACCATCTATGCTGGTTCTTCTTGCTCTGAGGTAGTGAAATAAAGTTCTCTCTCCCTACGGCACACAAACTACAGAGGGGAGAAGCCAGGACCAGCACAGCATGACTGAGGTGACCAAGACTCTGCCCTGTGGCACCTCTGCTTCTGTGCTGAACTATTATACGAAAATATCGTATGGGCTGAAGTTAGGAGTGGAGTAAGGACAGACAACAGAAAGAAGGGGTTTTAACAAGGCCATGGAAGGCAAAGAAGCAATATTTTTAATTTCTGTATGGTTTTCTAGATTTAAAAACACTTTCACTTACTCCATCTCATTTAATCTTCTCAACAACAATGGGAAGAAAATAATCTTATTTCTATTTTACAGATGAGGAAATTAAAGTTGTGAGGGAATAATAAACTTGTACAAGGTCGCAAAACAAAGTGTTACAGAAGCAAGAACCTCTTGTTTCATTCCCACACATTTTCCACTATCTCCACCTGGGACTAAAAATGAAAAACTAGAACTACTACATATAGATCTAGTTATAAACAGACATTACTGTCTTCACAAGTTGGGTGACGAATGCCAGCAGGCTCCCAATATAAGTCATAAACCACGAAACTCTGTCTCCATCCTTTTCTCATCTATTTGCATGCTCAGCATCCAGAAAGATATGACAGTGTCATCCTGGAAGGTCAGGGGAAGAAGCTCCGAGAATGGCATCAGCCATGATTTGTGTGCTTGTCTATTCTGCATTAGTGGTAGCAACATTCTGCCATACACTAACCCTTCAGTTATCGTCAACACCCTTAGAACTGTTTACTTGCTTTATAAGCCTCAAGTAATCCAAAATACCTCAGTTTAAAAGAACTAGCACAGCAAAGTTCAAACATACTAATGAACGGCTGGGAAAAGCCCGTGATAAATGTCTTTGTTAGACTAAGGTCAAATGCATGAATATTGCTGTGGAGAAAGACTGCCTTTGAACAGCCTATGCTCTGAACTCTTTGGAGCTTTTTAGCCAATTTACTGAAATTGCTGTAAGAATCTAAAGCATGTAAACACTGAAGGCAGTAAATAACAGAGCTATCCCTTAGATATTTACCTTAAACAATATAAGCAAAAATACCCATGGGATTTTTTTATTCCTTTCCTACACATTTAGACTATATGTTTAACTTACATTTTTCATCGAAAGTAAAATTCAGGAATTATCAGAAATAAAGTCATCTTAATTTTCAGACATGAGGAATTCATAGAGGCTAGAGAAGTTGATACAATATATTAAATCCAAAAAGACTAATTTCTCCTTAATCATGAGTTCCCCTTGTTCAAAATCTGAGTACATGGAAATGTACTTTTAGGCAACTGATAAGAATCAAGACAAGAACAGAAAAAGCTGGTAAAGCTGTTGGAAAACTACTGTTATAATGTCCTATGAAATGTAAACAAACGTAAGGGAGAGTAAATCCAAGCCTTAAAAATGCACTCCCTTGTCTTTGAAGAGGATGGAGCTAAAATACAAAGAGGAGATGAAGAGGAAAGAGACCCTGGAGAAAAGAGCTGGCATTCCCCCAGTGATAAACGGGGATGGGAATCAAGCACTTGGTGGGAGGACAGGCAAGGAGCTGAGGGAACCATTTCAAGTCCATATTATCCGCAGCAAACCAAAAATAATTCATTAGCTTCTCATTGAAATTGTTAGCCAGTAAGGAACATTAACTGGAAACTAGCAGCACAACTACAGAACCTTAGGAATTACTTGAGAACTTTCAGCTCTGCAGCAGGCACAGATGTAAACAAAGCTACACTCCAGAGCGGAGGTGAGCCACCTCCCCGCCACCAAGAGACGGCTGCTGTGTCAGGAAAGCGCGAACCCTTCCCCTCGGCTTAGCTCAACATTCTGCTGCCCGGTTGCCATGGGTAAGCTTTTATACATTTTATATAGATTATCACCCCGTCATTCCCAGAGTGTTGAAAGCAATAACAGGAAGAGATGAAAAATCAGCAAGGAAACAAAAGTTGAAATACTGTTAAACAAAACTGATAGTAGTGATATGTACACGGGAATGTAGGATCAATCATTTGATTACAGTGATGATTATGAATTTGAAAAAATGACAATACATGCAACATTTCAAAAGCAACTGACAAAACAGAAGAGCGCATACAAAGATATCAGTCATCAGTTCTGAGTGCCTCTTAACATACTGTTAATTCATGAAACAGCAAAGCATTTAAGAAGTTAAACGTCGCATGATGTCATAAAATGATAGTAAAACTCTGTTACAACACTTGAATGGAACTATAGGTTCAAGTCTCCTTGAATCCGCTATTCCAAAAGCAGAGATGTCTGGGCTATCTAGAGACCATCAGGGGACTGACTGCCTCAACAGACCTTCAGTGTGCATTTCAGTGTGCACAGTCAACGTTCGCTGAACGCTGGGAAGAAAGGCTGCACCTGGCTTAAAGCTTTGAGGGACCAACTGATACTCTTTTGAGTAGATGTGCACCCAGAACCTGCCAGCTTTGACTTCTCATTTGTGATCAAGTGGACTTAGAAACAGCTTTTTTGCACCCCAATTCGCTCATTAGTTCTTGTAGAATATTAGATAGTATGTGTAAAATTGCATTGACAGCATCTTTATATAATAAAGTGCTCTATTAACTGTTTTGTTTTAGTGAATACAGTATTTAGAAGGTGTACCCCAGGCTTGGTCCCTTTAATTCTATTCCTCCACTAAGATCATAGTTCCTGAACTGCAAACCCCAGGGTCGTTCAGAAACATCACCGCCTCAGCTGAGAAGGCACTATTGCAGAACTTTTCTTCTAACTCATTTAGATCTTTATAAAGATTAATTTAACTATAAAGGAATTTTTTTAAGTATTAGTTAAAAAGAGTTTACCTGCTTTGCTTAGAGTAATAGGAAATTTTAAAGCATTAAAATAATTTAAACTGTCGAATAAAAATTATTAAATTATTAAATGGTTTAAATTTGTGCTCTCAACAAAAACTAATAACAGAAATGGATACCTTCTCAAATGCATTGGCCCACAAGGATTAATAGCTCTCTTGACTGATCAATATCTATTCTAATTTTTCTTTAGTATGTGAGAGAGACTAGAATTCTTACATTTCTTTCAGATTTCTTTTAAGTTTCAGTCAGAATCAATTTGAAAAAGCTGCTTGATTTTTAGGTTATTTTGTAAATAGGTCCTTGAGAACATTCTGTCTTCTAAAATATTCAAGGCAATAAAGAAAGATTTCAAAGTTTTCTGTCACATGTAAGCTCAAAGATATGTATATAACTTTTAGAGTTGCTATTTAAATCACATAGATTTTAGTTAGTTAACTAAAACAGCTGAAAGATGCTTAGGGCTTTGTTAACAGAAGTTCCTTTTACAAACATTTACTGAGCATCCTGTGATTTGGGCAGAATTAGATACTGAGAAGGCAAGAGCAAGGAAGATGCAGTTTTGCTTTGCAGGAGCCCTTCATCTATGACAGCCACCCCTCCCTGGAGGGTCCACGATCCACCTTCAAGCAGCAGAGAGAGAACTCATAAGCTCATTGAGTGTTATCTACTGACAGCGGGGGAAAAAAGCAAAGAAGAATGTTGAGCAGTAGCAATTCCCACAGTAAGAGAATCCTAAGGTTTACGTTGTTGTTTTCCCTTCCTTATCATCTTAGGGGGGTGGATTCCCACAGCCGTGGAGGGAAAGTGCGTAAAACATATCCGGCCACTACTGCTCCCCTTCCCCGGCTTCTCCTCTGCGGGTCAAGTCCTGTAGGAAGGTGAAGGGGCAACATTAATGACGAAGTTCCAACGTGAGAGATGCCTGTTTACTTGACTCTCAAGAACATGTAGCTATCATACATCCTTCTCTGGCAGCCAGACCAAGTGATCTAGGGTTCTTTTCATTTTTTTCAAGGAGACACAAGATTGTTTTGAATTTTTCTCATTTTTTATATCAATCAAGCATTTGTATACTCTCTGCCACCGCCCTGTGCAGATCCTTACCACCTCTCCAGGACTGCTGGGGCAGCCTTGAGCACACCTCCCCTCTCCTCTGGATGAGCCCATCTGTCAAGCACTGCTTGAGAAATGGGACATTTTCCTTCTTTGCTCCAAAATCTCCAATAGTTCTCTATGTACATAAATTTTAAAGAGCCTAGTCTATTCACTTTCTATTAAGTGCAACAACAAAAGGGCCCATTTAACATTCTCATTTATGACTAATGAGAGGCACAAAAGGAGAGGTATTCCTCATAGAAGACTTCATAAGTGAATCTGAAATCATAGCCTCTTCCAACTAAAGTACAAGTCCTAATGACCTCATAATCCTCATTCTCATAAGTGCAATGGTTTGAACTGAACATCTACTGGGGAAAAAAAATCATAAAGCTCAATGTTCAGATGGCCTGGGCAACAGTGGAATACACTGGACGCAAGGGAAGATGTATAAACAAATGAGAACAACATGTACTTTAAAGTCGCTGAGATCCTGGGTCAGGAGCATCTGTCCGAAAACTCACACCACCACACCTGGCAAGAGGTGCAGAAGCCCTGGGTTAATACAACTGTGTAAGAGGTCCCAGCCCCTGAGGTGTCCCCTCCGCCCGGGGACTCCTCAAGGGACAGTCAGAGATTTTGCTCATTCCTCACTTAGGCAGCCCAGTGTCATCTGCACATCCTTTGTGCAAACATCTGATGTGATTTACTACACCTGTAAACCCTGAAAACTGGTCCGGGGGGAGAATTTTTGGCCAGAACCCATTAAGATAAATGAGGAATTATTTAAAATAATCTCTGAAAAAAGAGTAAAAATTAATGTTTAGAAATTGATAGACTTCTGTGAGGGAATGGAGGAACCTGAGAGAGTGGTGACACAGGGACAAAAATGACTATCACAGAAAAAGTCAAGTAAAACACAGAAGAGAGGTAAAGTGGCACCAGATTATACAGGGAAAAAATAAACAAACAAGGCTGAAATTACACCTGCTAGGACAGGAAAATAAGATGGAACATCGGCATGGTGAAAATCATGTAAAAAAGAGTTATTCAAGCTGACTTCGCAGCGTTCAAGGCACGCAGTGATAGTCTGGGGTCCTAAATCCAATCTGGAAATGGAATGGGAAGGATTAACAATGCAGAGGAACACCTGGAAAGATATTTAGGAGACAGATATTATCTTGAGGGAGATAGGACAATGGCTTCACCCCTTACTTTGAATTATGGATCTAAGAAAAGGTTCTAATACTGTATTCAGCATGATACATTTGTACCATATCCTCTAACATGCACACCTTTAGGCAATGGAAACAGCACGGATTTTGGAAGCAGACACATCTGCACCTGATAGGACTCGAGGCCAAGAATGACTACGGCCTTGGCCTTGGCTGGTAGTGATCAACGGTATTATGAAGAGTTTAAAAACCTTCTAAACTCTGCACATGTTCTCTGAATTATCATGTGGGATTTCAGAATCTCTTTTAGGTATGACACACTCTTGATTTGGGCTACTTTCAGATAATTCTTTCCAGGAAAGTGGGAGTGGTAGGTAATGAGCATGAGATCCACCTGGGACACCCAGCTTGGCCAAGATCTGCCTGGTACAAGGCCTCAGGCCAGACAGCTTCCACAAGCCCTTATCTGAGCCTCCAGCAAGCACACCCTTGTCCTGTGATCTGGGGGGGTAGATTTAGTGCACTATTACTGAAAACATGTTCCCCTGCGGGTCGGCAAACTGCTTGTTACTGGTCGGTGAGGAGATTAACACAGAAACTGAAACTTGTACGGCAATAATTTAGATCTGTTGAATCTGAATAATAGAAAACAGAAAAAATGGAGCATGAATTTTTAAGTATTTTAAATTTATTTTTCTATTAATTCATTTTTTTTGTACTTTAGAAAAGTATCAGTGCACAACTTACTAGGGTTGGGGGCGGGGAGCTATCTTTCCCCAGAGAGAGCTTGAGAAGTACTGATTTGGAGGTCAAAGAGTAGAGCATGGGCTTACAGGAACGGAGGCAGAAGGCCTGGGTTTATTCTAGGTCTGACAGCACATGAACAAAAGTAGTCCCTGCGACACACACATGACTAATCTCAGGTCACAGGAGCTCAACTGCAGTCAACACTTCATTAACAAAATAGATGTGCATTTTACTCAAGAGCAAATATTAGCTCCTTTGAGAACCAGTGTCAGGGCTTGGCTGTTGGTCAAGAATCCAGGACTTAGGAAACTTGTTCACAATTTTTTTCATCATATTGGCATGAACAGTGACCTAGTGAAAATTACTTAACCTCTCAGAGCCTCAAATTTCTCACCTGGAAAATACAGATAATGCTACATTCTTTATAGAAATGCTGTAATGATTAAAGATAGGTGAAAGTAAATACACCAGTACTTATAAAAAGTTTAATAAATGTTAGTTTTCTGTTGACTTCTACAAGTTAACCAATTCATGTTGACTGTCATGGTAGACCCATGTTTTTTTGATGGGTTCCATTGTTATTGTTGCTGGGTTTTTAAAAATTATATTCTTGTTTTCTTTTTCTTTGCTATCGTAAATCAAAGGTTGGAAACCGTATAATTCACAAGCCATTCCAATCTGGCTTCCATTTCTACTTCCACATTAAATATTTCCAAACTGCAGTTATCAAGGTCAATAAATCTGATTGCTGTATTTCACTCCTTATCCTCCTTGACCTCTAACAGTACCCAACACAGTTGACCTTACTTCCTCCCTCTATAACTTGGCTTCAGTGACACCATACTCATTGCTTTACTGCTAATTCTGAGGCTCCTGGGGAGAGCCTCCTTCAGTCAAGCATTAAACGTCTCATGGCTCAGTCCTTCCCCAGTAGATTGGATTATTCTTTCAGTGTTCTCAATGCCCTACCCAAGTCATGGCTTCCCCTTGGCTTTGAGCTTGACTATGTCACTTGATTTGGTAAATGGAATGTCAGAGGACATGATGCAAGCAGAATGTTTAAGAGGTCATTCCCTTATACTCGTGCAAGAATGAATATGCCCTGAGTAGCTGCTGGTACAAAATGAAGAAACATATGGAGCAGAGCTGAACTCAAGCAGCAGCGAAAGCCAAGCCCACAGATCCAGAAGAGCCCAGCGCAGCTGCAGCCCACTGTAGACCCATGAATGAAAAAATAAATGTCCTTAGTTGTAAGCCACTGTGATTTTGAGGTTGTTCCTTTCACAACAAAAACCAACTAACATTCTACTCGCTCTGTACTCTCTCCCTGACATCTTATCTGAGCTCCAAATCCATATCCTACTACCTACTCCCTGATAGCTCCACTTGGATGTGTCAAAAACCTTGACCTTAGCATGTCAGATTGGCATGTGATTTTCCTCTGTCCACTTTCATTAAAAGGCTACAATATGCATCTAAAGGTACATCCAGAAACTTGTGGAGCCCCTCTTGGCCCCCTCCCATATCCAATTCATCAACATAAAACCTTCCTTCTAAATATCTCTCCAACACATCCTTCTCTTTCCTGCACCAGCACCACCCTAGTTCAAGATCATTTTCTCTCACGTGAACTGTTCTTCTTGAATCCACTTTTCAATTTCTCTCACATAAGTGCTGTTCTTCTTGAATTCACTTTTGTCTCCCTTTAAAACATTCAATACTCTGCAACAAAGAAAACTTTTCAAAAAAGCAAATCAAATCACATCAATCTCACTGCTACCTCTGCTTAAACGTCCCCGTCAGCAGCTTCCCAATACCCTCAGGAATAAGACCAGCATTCTTAACACAGCCCACCAGGCCACAGGGCATCTTTCCCACCTCCAGGCTCAACTCCTTCCACACCTCCGCCTACGGCCTGGACTCTAGGAAAGCAGTCTTCCTGGAACATGCACGCTTCTCCTTCCCACCACAGAGAATCTGCAGTTCACCCTGCCTGAACACTTTCTCCCCAGTCAACGTACAACACTTCGATGGCCTATGAGGAAAACACAACAAAATATTTGAAATTGGGATAATTTTGGAAAGCCTGAACATATGATCACCAGAACTACAGCTCAAATGACACAGATTTATTCTCAATTACCACACACCCAGACAAAACAGTAAGATATCCCACTAATATTCTTCCAACTGCTAATTACCCTTTCTTCAGAAAACTCTAATTTTCCCGGTACTTTTTCTGTTTACTGCAAAGAGGTAGTGTTTCCCAGGAAACACTGTCTGAGCTTTAGAATAATTTACTTTGGCACAAGACTCAGTGATCCCAACTTTCTTCTATCGCACAAGAGCCAAGTTACTGGACCTCTCTGGGTCCTGAATTCCTTATGTGTAATGGTAAGAAATAAGCATTCCCTACCATGCTGAGTTGTTTTGCTGATTAAATGAGATATATACTTACGAATACATCCAACTTTCCTCTCTGTGTCATTCAGTTAATATACATTCCTTGAACTATATATTTCAGGATACACTGGCAAGCTTATATTAGATCCCACTTCATAGAAACCTTGGGGAAAAAAGGTCTCAGGAAGAAAAAAGCATTCAACTCAGCTTCATGTTCCTTCCTGGATAATGAGGCCCTGAATGGTTGCCCAGATGTCTTGCCCGGACTTCAAACCTAGCAGCCCAACTTCCTCTGTGGGTCCATTACCCTTCTTGAGGGAGACTTTGCTTCTCTGACATTTTTAACTGCTGAGATCCACACCTGTCTGGTTAACTCAGCCACTTCTCCCTGGGCACACTCTGGCCTCATTAGACTATGCCTCTTTACCCACTGTAGTCCTCATCCTGGGGAGTAAACATAACTATAGTGACCAGCAAAATGGATGTGGCTGAAAAAAGACGTGTAAGGAAGAAAGAGGCAAATAGTCCAGTTTCAAATATTAGAAAGTATTTATACAAACAAGCTTATCTACGAAGGAGTTTATTCTCTAATATTTTGCAAATGTCTTTCCTAAAGTCTGGTGGACTCACATAAGCTGTACCATGATATCGCTTCCCAGAGTCAGTTTATAAATATTCCGAATAGCTTAGGTGTTCTTTCCAAAACACTAACACCATCAGCATGATGAACAGTTCTAACAAACAAAACCCCACACACATGCGACACCCTCTGCTGTTGAATTTATTTTGGGGAAGAGGTGTTTTGAAAGAAAATAACTGGGTTTTGCTCCTTGACAAGGAGCTTGGGACGGTGCTGTAAGGTTATGTGCATGTGTGATGTTTGGAGGAAGGCAGAAGAATCTCAGAACACCATTTCAGGGCAAAATGCAATTCAGTATTTCTCTAAACACAGCACAGCTCTGAGAGTTAACGGGATCAGGCACTATTCCCCAAAACATGTTCTTGGAAACACCAGCCTACAATTCTACAGTTGAAAAAGTATGACTTTCTGTTAAAACTAGATTTAAACAATTTATATGACCAACCTGCAAATATTGTTGACCGAGTCTTCTGGACAATGGTGGTGGCATTTACAACGCAAGATCTTTGGACGAGGGGTGGGGGATGCACTCTCACCATCCTCTTTCTTGGTGCCCACATTTAATTTTCCTGAACTTCGCAAAAGCATGTTATCAAGGAAGTTTGCTGAAAAGAAGAAAAAGCGAGAGTTTAAATATCTGCGGGACAGCCCAGCCAAAGTCTTCTGTCCAAAGAATAAGGAGATTAAATAAAATATTAGGTATTCATGATTCTTAAAGATTTAAACAGAAATCAGATATTTTGATACTAAAAATTATACTTTCTATATCTCTCATATAGAACATAGAAATCATTTATACAATTAAATTATAATAGCTTTATTTGGTTGAATGCAAGGAGCTCAATGAGACACTATTATAGAGATTATCTTTACTCTGTATGGTAACACTATGGGTGAATATTATCATTCCCATTTTCAGATGAGAAAATTAAGACTCGAAGTTTAAGTGATTTGTACACAGCTAATAAATCACGAAGCCAGTATTTAAACTCCGATTGTTTGGGCCCTAAAATTGTCTTTCTACCAGTCTCTTTACCTTAGGGCTCTCTTTACTTTAGGTATAGCATGTATTTTTAAAAGAAATTATTAGAAATATTTAATCTGCAAAATTGGGTAGGAAGATAAAAATTTGGTTATCATTAAAATACCTTTCAAAAGATACATCCTCCTCATCAGCTTTTATGCGCAACAGTGCCTACCTATTGTAGTTAGGAAGACATGATAGTAGCTGTGATCTCTAGAGACAGATTTTCTGGGTTCAAAATTAGGCTTTCCTATTTACCCATTAGTTGACCTTGAATAACTTTGTAAATAATGTCATTGTGCCTCATTCTCTTATTAAAATGGAAATAATCATAAGCACCTACCTCATGTCAAGAGCTTAGAGTGTGTATGTTACATAGTAACACTTGATAAATGTTAGCTAATATTAGTGGAGAATCAAATTTTTTACCTTTTAAATATTAAGACAATGTTTCATTAACACAAGGTGACATATCACTGAGATAGTTTTCCTATTTTCCTTCTTTACCACCACTTCTGGGAGTTAATGATGCCTGAGCAGGGGGCATGCACTAACTGATACCTATTACATGTCGGGCACGGGGTAAGAACTCTCACACACATGCTATGTCACTGCATAAACTGTCACTCTGAGCAATACTTGATTTAAAATCTCTCTCACAAGACATCAAGCTTGCCTATAATTAAATCAAATTTCAACCAAAATATTATCTACAAGATGTTGGGTTAAAAAATTGAAATTCTAGATCAGAAGTGCAATATACATAATAGATGTACAGTGTGCATTTATTTTAAACCACAAATTAATGTGTCTAGTCATTGGTTACATCACAGAATGAGAAATTCAGAAAAGAAACATCTGTGATGATTTTTCCTGAGTTTCTATATGTTAAGCTAATTAGTTGACTTCTTAGAGAGTAATAATTGAAGGAAAAAGCAACAAAATATGTTAAATCAGTTTATCAGAATTCTCCCTAATTGTTAATTCTAATATTTCATCAGAGTTTTCAAATTTATATAAGATGTGCACCTAACTTTCTGAAACAGTTCTGTGTATTTGGTCTAGAGAAGACATGTTGATTGTCACGTGCATATGAGGAAGGAATCCCAGGCCACCCACAGGGATTCTGATCCCAGAGGTCTCAGGGGAGCCAAGGGAAGGGTAAATTCAACAAGACACCATGCGATTCCAAGACTGATGATGTGCAGACTCCACACTGAGAAACCTGGGACTAGATTAAGCAAATAGTATTTATTTAATCCAACCACATAATTAATCCCAATAGGTGTATATTATCTCTAGAGAACAGAATGTTCATCCTTAAGTTAAATTCCAAAATAAAGTAGAGTGAAACACAGTCCATGTTAGCATCTTGTATTTAAGCCATTTGTCACGTCTGCCTGCAGGATCACGGAGGTCCAGCTTGTATCCAGTGCATGGGTGCAGGGATGTCTATACAGCACCCTGCCGTGCTGGCTTCCTTCCTTTTACATCTCAATCTTACTAACTTTATGACCTAAGTTACCTCAAAGTAACTCAGTGATGAAAATAAGATTTTTAAAACTTATTACATCATGCTTCCTTCCATGCCAGACCTCTTTCTCTTTGAAGTCTTAAAACAAAATAACAAAAATTCATTTATTATGTATATGTCGACTTAGCAAATAGGTATTGGGTGCCTACCCTGTTCCAAGCACAGCCTGGGTAATTAGGATGAATTAACATACAGGAACTTACTACCTGGTGGGAAATGTTGTTAAATGGAATGTTTACACCAAACGGTCTACATTAGAAAAGGAATCATCCTCATGCTCTTGGAGATAAGATGTCATTTTGTAACAAACATTTTAAGAAAGGATTCATGATTTTCGCACATTTTAAGTTTATTTAAATTAAAGGATGATGTAAAATTTAGTTAGAAGGAGGTTCTTTTCAATATTGCTTACAACAACCCATGTTTATCATAATAGGGGATAAGTTAGATCTCTAAAAAGAGATTCCTATGCAGCTATTAAAATGCTGATGTGGAAGTATATTTACTGACAAGAAAGAATGTTAAAATCTAATTTTTGTTGAAAAGGGTAGATTACAGGGTATTTTAATTATGAAATTGCACTACAATAACAGGAAAAGGGGCTTAAAAGAATGAACCTACAATATAAAAGAAATCCAGAGGTGAAACTAGTGATGAAAACCTGGTAAGCAGAAGGACAAGCGTAACTGATTGAACAAAGGTTCCTCAGCCAAAGCGGTGAAGCCGAGACGCAAGACAACTTCACCAGCTGACCCCCAAAAAGGCTCCAGAGCAGTACCACAAGTCACGCTTAAGAAGTGACAGTGAAGGGAGTATTGAAAACAGAAGGAGGCCTAAAACCCACTGTAGAAGTAGTCAGAGCTTCTGCTGCCCTGTGCCTTTCCCTACAGGCTAGTAACATTTCTTCCCAACCCCCGCAGGAGCCAGGAAGGGTACATCTAAGACACACGTCACTCAGATGCCTTCCTTATTTTCCTTTTTTACTGTCAAGGTGAAGGACTGTCGGAAAGCAAGCACAAAGGAGGGCAGGGGTACCACCTACTGCAAACCTTCAGGGAACATTTACCCTGGATGCTGACGTCCCAGTCCTCTTCTCCTACATGGCTTCCAGAACTCAGTGTAGCCGAGCTTATGCCTTCCTGACTCAGGAATCTGACCAGGTCAAGAACAAACAAAATACCTAAAGATAGGGATATTGGAAATTTCTCAGTGAAACAGCCCTGCAATATCATCCTTCAGTGAAGCCCACTAGCAACAAGAGCTGCCCACATGTACAGAGCTTCCATCAGCTTTTATAGTCTCCATTCTCTTACACAAAGGGCACTGGATGCATGAAGAAAGACCACAAACAAGACAAATACACAGAGAACAGCCACTTGGGGAAAATATAACAGAGAAGGAATTAAAGACTACAAAACTATTACTAATACTGTCAGTATCATAAAAAATACATTTTATCAATGAAACAAGAACATGTTGCTACAAAAAGGGATAAACAAATAATGAACTCTAAAAATATGATCACATAAATAAAAATCTCAGTAGGTGAGTTGAGACAAAAATTAGAAAAGCTCCCATAATGTAGGGCAAAACCTAGAGATAGAAAAGTTAGGCAAATCAGAGCATCAATCCAGGAAATTCAACATCTGAATAATAGCATCTCTAGAAAGAGAGACTTGAGAAAAGAGAGAGCACAGAATTACCAAATAAATAAATCCTGTGAGATTCCCATAACGGAAAATCATAATTTTCTAGTTTGAAAGGACTCAGAGAATATACAAACAGACCCACACCAAAGTATGTTGTAAAATTTTATAACACTGGAGACAAAGGGAGATCCTAAATTTATTTGTGTATGTGTATGTGTGTGTGTGTGTGTATATATATGTATACATATATATACACACACACATATCTATAAAGATAAAGGAGATTAAAAATAAGTATGGTACTGAACTTCTACAGCAAAACTGGAAAGTAGAATAAAATAGAGTGATGTCTTCAAAATTCTGATGGAAAAGTATTTCAAATTTAGAAATCAATACCTGGGCAAACTATAAACGAAATATGAGAGTAGGAAAAAAGCATGTTAAGATTTTCAAGGTCTCAAAAATTTCTCTCTCATGCACTTTTCTCAGAAAGTTATTGGAGGAGATGCTCCACCCTAATGAAGGTGTAAACAAGAAAACAGAAGAAATGAATTCCTGCTAATGGGAGATCCAACCCAAGAGAAAAGGGAAGTGTACTCTCAAGATAGTGGTAACGGTGGATAAAAGGTAAGAACTCTGCAGTGAACCTAAGGAACAGCCAGGCATGACTGAAGGCATATCAAAACACTCTGAGAGAAGGATGTTCAACAAGTTGAAATTAATAGAATAACTGGGGTATTTTACATTCCAACTGAGAGCTCAGAAATGAATTTGTGGTGGGAACAGAGGAAACAAACAACATTTTAACTCCTATATACACAGGATGGGGGACAGAAATTTGTGTATTAGCAGGTGTGAGGGTAGTAAAAGCTTTGATAGTGCAAAGTAAAAGGAAATGCCTAAAATTGAATAATTTACAGGTAGCAATACAATTATTTGTTTAGAGGTATGGAGGAAAATACCAAAAGAAAGAATGTAAAAAGGTGTAGGTACAGTCACTACTGGGGAGGAAGAAGTTGGGAGGATGCGTTAAAAAAAAGAGCACTTTAAACTATGTTAAAACAAACAATAGCAGGTTTTGAAATAACATATCTCATATGATAAGCCCATTGTAGCCTGCGTATGTCTGTGTGTGATAAAGTATAGGAGGATTCATATCTATATGGATATTGATGAAATATAGGAAGATCCTACTTCTCGTGGAAAATTTAATTCTCTCTCAAGGAATACTGAATTTTGCATCATGAGACTTTCATATTTTGCATCATGAAATTTTTCATAGTTTGCATTCAAAAGGGCTATAATCCTGTTTCTATATCAGCATCGACTTACGAAGTACCAACAGATAACAGTCGGAGCTATCTAAATGTATTTGCAAATTGCTTCCCAGTACAAAATAGGGAAGTAATTAGTCTCATATCCTGATGTCGAATGAAGAACATCAGAGAACAAGGAAGAACCAGGAAATCAAAAAGAAAATCCAGCAAAGAAGAAGGAACTTCCCCAGCCACGCTTCAATATGGGATTCACCATGGGACCAATGAACACTGGCGTGGTAGTAACACTAAATCCACTTAACAGTTTACCATATTTTATGTGTTCGCGTACATGTGTGCTTAAATTTGTAGTAAATCTTCATATTGCATTCTATATTGCAAATTATCAACAATCCATTTTATGGTATTTTGTAGAACATTCTAAGTTAACTACCTCAGTTAGCGTTAAGGAAACATGCCTGAGTTCGGCAGCTCCAAGCAGCCTTTAGAGTCAAATCCTGGCTCTCCAACACTGGACAAATCAGATGAGAACCAGCCTTTCTATAAAGATTGTGAAGACAAAATATCGCTGAATAATCTTTCTAAAAATACTTAGCACTTTAACATACAGTCAGAATAGATGCAGTTTTACCAGAAACACATTCACAAGAACAAGAAGACAAGAAAAGTACTGCCAGCCCCTAATAGAGACACTGTTTCTATAAACCGAGTTAACAGCTAACATCCTAAATGAACACGCAAGGTTGCCTTCAGACAAGGTGGCCTGAGCAAGCCAAAGTAGTAAGATGGTAAAATGATTCCTTTTAATTAGCATTATTAAATAAATGGATGGTTAAACACAAATCTGAGACAAGTAGAGAGTTCTTCATTTGCTTTTGCCAAAATAACCAAACCAAGACAGCAATTTACATAAACATATACAACTGCTCCTTAAGAGTCAATTAATCTACATGTGTCTCATTCCCTATGAAAAGAAAATTATTACATAAATCACAATATCTCCAATCACCAATAAAATTAAAGTAATTGAGGGATAATTTGGAGGTTAACAGACAGAAGACAAGGGGGAAGAGAAGCAGCAGAATGAGTAAATCTGATTAGATTCACCTTAGAAGTTAAAAACACTGTTAAAAAGATAAGGTTTTTAGGATCTCATCAAGATGGCAGAGTAAGCAGACTCTGAACTCATCTCCTCCCAGGAACACAACCAAGTTACAACTATTTTTGAATAAATTACCCTGGAGAGAAAACTGAAAACTGGATAAAAAGAACCCCCACAACAAGGGACAGTCCTGACTAAGGCCGAAGAGGCAGAAATTCCTGCTGGAGAGAAAAAAAGCCACCTGTGGGAGCAGGGGAGCCTCTCAGCTGGCCAGGCGGGAGCCACCCTAAGGTACGCAGCCCTCCCTGGAGGAGTGAGGTCCAGAACAGGGGCGATACTGCTATAAGCATCCTTCAGACTCAGCCCAGCTGAGACAGGGGTCTTACTGTCTGGCTTTGCTGGCTTTTAACTGCAGCAAGGATACCCCCAGAAAAGCTATCAGTGAAAGCCAAAAAGACCTGGGTCTTAAAGGGCCCAGGCACAAACTCATTCATTGCAGCAACCTAAAATCACCAGAGAGACGGCTGACAGTCCTTTGGTGAAAAGAGACTCACCTGGTGGGCTCTGGGGGCATCTTGGTGAGAGGAGGGACCTCTCCGGAGACTGAGACATTGGTGGGGGCCATTGTTCTGAACTGGTCCAGGCATGCTGACACGGACCCCAGTGGGCACCATTGAGGTTCATCCCTTGGCCTGTTAGCCCACGGTTCTGCCATGCCCACTGGAGCGCAGATTAGATCCAGTTCAGCCAGGGCAGGCAGACCCCTAGGGACTGGCCCCACCTAACAGCAAGCCCTCAGGCTACTTTTCAGCCTGCATTGACTGGGTGCCTTGATCCTCTACAGGCAGGCAAGGGTGTCTGCCTCTGTGAGGCGTGGCCTGTGTGAGGACCAGGTGAACTGTGGGGGGCATTGGTGGAGGGGTGGGGGCCTCTGCAGTGCAGGTGTCAGGGTGCACTCAAGGGGATTGAGAAGTGTGCACGGACCAGGACTGTGTTGATGGTGTTGAAGCCTCTGGTCCTTTGGGGGGTGAGGCTTATTAGTGGCAGAAGACCTGTGCTTCACAAATAGCCATAAAAAGGATCAGCCCCACCTTCCAAAGCCTGAAACAATTGAGTGCTCCCATGCCAAGGGCCAGCCCCACTCCTAAGAAAACTGACAACAGCCTTGTAGGCCAGAGGCCTATAGCAATTGCAGCCCCTGAGCCTAGCAACCCGCTACACTGGATACCAACCCAATTAAGAGGAAAACTGCAATAGGAGTGTGCTGATAGACTTTGTAGCCAATGGTGCTGAGGCTCCCCAAACTGGATTTACAAACAGCTGGCCAGGGAAGGAAAGACTAGATTCCCTGGGTACCTGCAGTGGGAGCAACCCTACCACAGCAGGACACAAGTAGCCCACAAAGGGGTCACTTCTGGATCTTGTGGACTGGTGACAAGAAGGAAGCACACTGCTGGGCCTCATAAGGCATCTTATAGATAAGGCCACTTCTCCAAGATCAGGAGACATAGCTGACTTGCCTAATACATAGAAATAAGCACAGAGAAAGAGGCATAATGAGAAGACAAATGAATACTTTCCAAGCAGGGGAATAGGACAAAACCCCAGAAAAAGGACTAAATGAAACAGAAACAAGTGACCAACTTGACAAAGAGTTCAAACAAAATATCCTGAGGATGCTCACAGATATGGGGAGAAGACTGGATGAACACAGTGAGTACATCAGCAAAGAACTGGAAAATATAAAAAAAAACAATCAAAAATGAAGAACACAATACTGGAAATGAGAAATTCACTAGAGGGACTCAATAGCAGTGTAGAGGATGCAGAAGAACTGATCAGCGAGCTAGACGAAAGACTAGAGGAAATCACCCAAGCGGAACAGAAAAAAGAAAAAAGAATTAGACAGAATGAGAACAGTCTAAGGGAACTCTGGGACAATATCAAGCATGCTAACATTCAGATTATAGGTGTCCCAGAGGAGAAGAGAGAGACAAAGGGGCAGAAATTTATTTGAAGAAATAAAAGACAAAAATTTTCCTAAGCTGAGGAAGGAAACAGACATCCAAGTTCAGGAAGCACAGAGAGCTCCAAACAAGATAAGCCCAAAGAGGCCCACACCAAGACATATTATAATTAAAATGTCCAAAATTAAGGATAACGAGAGAATCCTAAAAGCAGCAAGAGAAAGGCCACAAGTGACATATAAAGGGAAGCCCATCTTCTTCTCAGCCAAGACCCTACAGGCAAGAAGAGAATGGCATGACATATTTAAAGTGCTAAAAGGGAAAAACCTACAGGCAAGAATACTCTATCCATCAAGGCTGTCATTCCAATTGGAAGGAGAGATAAAGAGCTTCACAGACAAGCAAAAATTAAAGGAGTTGATCACCAAGAAACCAGTTCTACAAGAAAAGCTGAAGGGACTTATTTAAGTGGGAAAGCAAGGACCACAGATAGAGATTAAACAAAAAAATTATTATCAAAAAAACAAAACAACAAGAAAAAACCACGCAATAAAATCACTTGTAAAGGTAAAAATACAGTAAAGCTAGCAGATTAACTACCTGTGAAGATAATATGAAGGTTAAAAGACAAATGTAATACAATGATAAGAGGGTAATGGATGGGCACACGCTAAACAAGAGACTATATATGATTTGAAAAACAAAATGTGGGAGGAGGGGAGTGAAAAAGTAGAGGTTTTAGAAAGAGGTCAAACTAAAGAGTCTATCAACTGGATATAGACTGTTATGTACATACACTATTAAACAGGATCCTCATGGTAATCACAAATCAGAAACCTATAACAAGCAAGCAAAAAAGTAAGACAAAAGAAATCAAACATATTACTAAAGATAGCCATCAAACCACAAGGGAAGAGAGCAAAAGCAAAAGAAAGGAACAGAGAAAAACTACTAAAACACCCAGAAAAAAAGTAATAAAAAGGCAATAAATACATATTTATCAATAGCTACTTTAAATGTCAATGGACTAAAGGCTCTAATCAAATGCCATAGGGTGGGCAATTGGATAAAAAAATAAGACCCATGTATATGCTGCATACAACAGATACACTTCAGACTTAAAGACACTCACAAACTGAAAGTGAAAGGATAGAAACAGATATTCTATGCAAATGGCAAAGAAAAGAAAGCAGGGGCAGCAGTACTTATATCAGACACAATAGACTTTAAAACAAAAACTGTAACAAGAGACAAAGACGGGCACTACATAATGATAAAGGGAACAATCCAGCAAGAAAATATAACACTTGTAAATATCTATGCACCCAACATAGTAGCACCTAAATATATAAAGCAATTATTAACAGACATAAAAGGAGAAATAGACAGTAACACAGTAATAGTAGGGGACTTTAACACTGCACTTAGACCAATGGATAGATCATCCAAACAGAATATCAATAAGGAAACACTGGCCTTAAAGGACACATTAGACCAGATGGAGTTAGTAGATATATACAAAACATTCCATCCAAAAACCACAGAATAAACATTCTTTTCAAATGCACATGGAACATTCTCCAAGATTGATCACATATTAGGCCACAAAACAAGTCCCAATAAATCTAGGAAGATCGAAGTAATACCGTGCATCTTTTCTCACCACAAAGGTATGAAACTAGAAATCAACTACAGGAAGAAAACCAGAAAAACCAGAAAGATGTGGAGATTAAACAAAATGCTACTGAACAACGTTTGGGTCAATGAAGTAATCAAAGGAGAAATAAAAAAATTCCTGGAGACAAATGAAAATGAGAATATGACATGCCAAAATCTGTGGGATACAGCAAAAGTGGTTCTAAAAGGGAAGTTTATAGCAATTCAGGCCTACCTCAACAAAAAAGAAACATCCCAAATAGACAATCTAAAAGCGGACCTAAAGGTACTGGAAAAAGAACAACAAACAAAGCCCAAAATCAGCAAAAGAAAGGAAATAATAAAAATCAGAGCAGAAATAAACAAAATAGAGACTAAAAAAACAAAAGAAAAAATTAATGAAATCAAGAGCTGGTTCTTTGAAAAGATAAACAAAATTGACAAACCCTTAGCTAGACTCACCAAGAAAAAAAGAGAGAAGGCCCAAATAATTGAAATCAGACATGAAAGAGGAGCGATTACAACAGACACCTCAGAAATACAAAAGATATTAAGAGAATACTAGGAAAAGCTATACGCCAACAAATTGGATAATCTGGAAGAAATGGATAAATTCTTAGAAACATACAACCTTCCAAAACTGGACCAAGAAGAAGTAGAAAATTTGAATAGACTGATCACCAGTAAGGAGATCGAAACAGCCATCAAAAACCTCCAAAAAATAAAAGTCCAGGGCCAGATGGCTTCCCTGGTGAATTCTACCAAACATTCAAAGAAGACTTAATAGCTATCCTTCTCAAACTCTTCCAAAAAATTGAAGAGGAGAGGAGGCTTCCTAACTCATTCTACAAAGCCAACAGTATCCTGATACCAAAACCAGACAAGGACAACACAAAAAAAGAAAATTACAGGCCAATATCACTGATGAACATCGATGCAAAAATCCTCAACAAAATACTAGCAAACTGCATACAACAATACATTAAAAAGATCATACATCATGATCAAGTGGGTTTCATTCCAGGGATGCAGGGATGGTTCAACCACCACAAATCTATCAATGTGATACACCACATTAACAAAATGAAGAATGAAAATTACATGATCATCTCCATAGATGCAGAGACAGCATTTGATAAGATACAGCATCCATTTATGATAAAAACTCTAAGCAAAATGAGTATAGAAGGAAAATACGTCAACATAACAAAGGCCATATATGACAAACCCACAGCTAAGATCATTCTCAATGCAGAAAAACTGAAAGCTATCCCTCTAAGAACAGGAACCAGATAAGGATGCCCACTGTTGCCACTCTTATTTAACCTAGTATTGGAAGTCCTAGCCAGAGCAATCAGGTAAGAAAAAGAAATAAAAGGGATCCACATTGGAAAAGAGGAAGTGAAAGTGTCACTCTTTGCAAATGACATGGTTTTATATGCAGAAAAGCCTAAATATTCCACTAAAAAACGTTTAGAAACAATAAAGGAAAACAGTCAAGTCGCACGATACAAAATCAACGTACAAAAATCTGTTGCATTTCTATACACTAACAATGAAGTAGCAGAAAGAGAAATTAGGAATACAATCCCATTTACAATTGCAATAAAAAGAATAAAATATCTAGGAATATATTTAACCAAAGAGGTGAAAGATCTGTACACCAAAAACTATAAAACATTGTTGAAAGAAACTCAAGAAGACACAAAGAAATGGAAAGATATTCTGTGCACTTGGATTGGAAGAACTAACATCATTAAAATGTCCATACTTCCTAAAGCAATCTACAGATTCAATGCAATCTCTATCAAAGTTCCAACATTTTTCACAGAAACAGAACAAAGAATCCTAAAATTTATATGGAACAACAAAAGACCACGAATAGCCAAAAGATTCCTCAGAAAAAAGAACAAAGCTGGAGGCATCACACTCCCTGATTTCAAAATCTACTACAAAGCCATAGTAACCAAAACAGCACGGTACTGGCAGAAAAACAGACACACAGATCAATGGAACAGAATTGAGAGCCCAGAAATAAACCCACACATTTATGGACAGCTAACATTAGACAAGGGAGCCAAGAGCATATGATGGAGAAAGGAGAGTCTCTTCAGTAAATGGTGTTGGGAAAACTGGACAGCCACATGCAGAAGAATGAAAGTAGACCATTCCCTTACACCATGCACAAAAATCAACTCAAAATGGATTAAAGACTTGGATGTAAGACCCCAAACCATGAAACTTCTGGATGAAAACATAGGCAGTACGCTCACTGACATCGGTCTGAGCAGCATATTTTCAAGTACCATATCTGACCGGGCAAGGGAAACAAAAGAAAAAATGTACAAATGGGACTACATCAAACTAAAAAGCTTCTGCACAGCAAAGGAATCCATCAACAAAATGAAAAGACAACCTAACAATTGGGAGAAGATATTTGCAAACCATATATCAGATAAGGGGTTAATATCCAAACTATACAGAGAACTCATACAGCTCAACAATGAAAAAACTAACAACCCAATTAAAAAATGGGCAAAAGATCTGAATAGAGATCTCTTCAAAGAAGATATACGGACGGCCAACAAGCATACGAAAACATCATTAGCTATCAGGCAAATGCAAATCAAAACTACAATGAGGTATCACCTCACTCCAGTCAGATGGCTGTAATTAACAAGACAGAAAACAACAAATGTTGGAGAGAATGTGGAGGGATGGGAACCCTTGTACACTGCTGGTGGGAGCGCAAACTGGTGCAGCCACTATGGAAAGCAGTATGGAGTTTCCCCAGAAAATTAAGAGTAGATCTACCATATGATCCAGCTATCCCACTGCTGGGTATTTATCCAAAGAACTTGATAATGCAAAGGCATAAAGACACCTGCACCCCATGTTCACTGCAGCATTATTCACAATAGCCAAGACTTGGAAACCACCTAGGTGCCCATCAAGGGACGAATGGATAAAGATGTAGTATTTATACATGATGGAATACTACTCAGCCATAACAAATGATGAAATCTGGCCATTTGTGACAACATAGATGGACCCTGAGTGAAATAAGTCCGAGGGAGAAAGTCAAATACTGTACCATCTCACTCATAAGTAGAAGATAAAAACAACGACAATCAAACACATAGCAATGCAGAATGGATTGGTGGTTACCATAGGGGAAGATGGGGGAGGGCAAAAGGGGTGATTAGGCTCACAAGTGAGGGGATGAACTATAATTATTTTTTGGGTGGTGAACATCATGTAATCTACACAGAATTCGGAATATATTATGATGTACATCTGGAAAAAAAAGATAAGGTTTTTAAAAATTGAATTACAATTGACATACAACATTACTTTAGTCCCAGGTGTACAACATAATGATTCAATATTTGCATATATTGCAAAATGATCACAAATAAGTCTAGTTAATACCAATTGGCATACATAATTATAGAATGTTTTTCCTGTGAGGATGAATTTTAAGACTTACTTCTTGTCAAGTAACTCTAGTCACCATGCTGTACATTACATCCCCAGAACTTATTTTTTTGTAACTAGAAGTTTGTACCTTTTGACTCTCTTCACTCATTTTGCCCACCCACCCCAACCCCTGCCTCTGTATCTATACACTTGGCTTTTTGTTCTTTGGGGTTTTCTTTAGGTTCCACATATAAGCAAGATCATACAGTATTTGTCTTTCTTTGCTTGACTTATTTCACTTAGCATATGCCCTCAAGGTCCATCCATGTCACAAATAGCAAGATTTTCTTCTTCTTTATGGCTGAAATAACATTCTACTGTATATATATATATATATATATACACACACACACACACATACATACACATATACACATACACCCCCCACATCTTCTTTATCCATTCTTTACCCATTGATGGACACTTAGGTTGTTACCGTATCTTGACTACTGTAAATAACGCTGCAGTGAACATGGGGGTGTATATATCTTTTTGAATTAGTGTTTTCATTTTCTTTGGATAAATACCCAGAAGTAGAATTGCTAGAGCATACCGTAGTTCTACTTTTAATTTTTTGAGGAACCTGCATATTGTTTTCGATAGTGGCTGCACCAGTTTTCATTCCACCCAACAGTGCACAAGGGTTTCCTTTTTTCCACATCCTTGCCAGCATTTGCTATCTCTCATCTTTTTGATAGCCATTCTAACAGTTGTGAGGTGATATCTCATTGTGGTTTAGATTTCATTCCCCTAATGATTAGAGACGTTGAGCATTTTTTCACATACCTGTTAGCCATGTGTATGTCTTTGGAAAAATGTCTATTCAGATCTCCTGACCATTTTTTTAATTGAATTATTTGTTAAAAAAACAAACAATTCTGGGGCCAGCACAGTGCTGTAGTGGTTAAGTTCATGTGCTCCGCTTCGGTGGCCTAGGGTTCGCCGGTTGGGATCCCAGGTGTGGACCTACACACCACTCATCAAGCCATGCTGTGGCAGCATCCCATATACAAAAGACTAGAGGAAGAATGGCACAGATGGTAGCTCAGGGTCAAACTTCCTCAAGCAAAAAGAGGAAGACTGGCAACGGATGTTAGCTCAGGGCCAATCTTCCTCACCAAAAAAACAAAAACAATTCTACTGAGCTATATGAGTTTTTGTATTTGATTTATTGCTGAGGAAGATTGGCTCTAAGTTAACATCTGTGCCAGTCTTCCTCTATTTTTTATGTGGGTCACCACCACAGCATGGCTGCCAATGAGTGGTATAGGTCCACACCTGGGAACTGAACCCAGGCCACCGAAGCAAGCAGAGCCTGCCAAACTTAACCACTAGGCCATGGAGCCTGCCCTGTCCGAGTTCTTAATATATTTTGGATATTAATCTCTTGTCAGATATATGATTTGCCATTATTTCTCCCATTCATACACTGTTTTTATTTTGTTGATGGTTTCCTTTGCTGTGCAGAAGGTTTTTAGTGTGATGTAATCTCACTTGTTTATTTTTCCTTTTTTTTTGGTGTCAAATCCAAAAACTCATTGCCAAGACCTACGTCAAGGAGCTTACTGTCTACATTTTCTCCCATGAGTTTTATGACTTCAGGTCTTACTTTCAAGTCTTTAATTCATTCTGAATTAGGCTTTGTGTATGGTGTAAAATAGTAGTCCAGTTTCATTCTTTTGCATGTGGCTGTCCAGTTTTCCCAACACCATTTATTGAAGAGACTGTCCTTTCCCCATTGTATGTTCTTGGCTCCTTTGTCATAAATTAATCGACCATATACGCATGGGTTTATTTCTGGGCTCACTATACTGTTCCATTCATCTTTGTGTCTGCCTTTATGCCAACAACATACTGTTTTGATTACTTTTGCTTTGTAATATAGTTTGCAATTGGAGTGCAATGCCTCCAGCTTTATTCTTCCTTCTCAAGATTGCTTTGGCTATTTGGGGTGTTTTGTAGTTCCACATAAATTACAGGATTGCTTATTCTATTTCAGTGAAAAATGCCGTTGGAATTTTGATAGGGATTGTATTGAATCTGTAGACCGCTTTGGGTAGTATGGACATTTTAACAATAGTAATTCTTCCAATCCATGAGCACGGAATATCTTTCCATTTATTTGTGTCTTCTTCAATTTCTTTCATCAATGTCTTATAGTTTTCAGTACACAGATTTTTCACCTCCTTGGTTAAATTTATTCCTGGATATTTTATTCTTTTTGATGCAATTGTAAATGGGACTGTTTTCTTAATTTCTCTGATAGTTTTTTATTACTGTATAGAAATGCAACAGATTTCTGTATATTGATTTTGTATGCTGCAACTTTACTGAATTTATTTATTAGTTCTAATAGTTTTTTGGTGGAGGCTTTAGGATTTTCTATATATAGTATCATGTCATATGCAAATAGTGACAGTTTGACTCCTTTCTTTCTAATTTGGATGCCTTTTATTTCCTTTTCTTGCCTAACTGCTATGGCTAGCACTTACAAAACTATGTTGAATAAAAGTGGCAGTAGTGGGCATCCTTGTCTTGTTCCTGATCTTAGAGGAAATGCTTTCAGCTTTTCACCATTGAGCATGGTGTTAGCTGTGGGCTTGTCATATATGGCCTTTATTAGGTTAAGATATGTTCCCTCTTTTAACAGTTTTTATCATAAATGGATGTTAAGTTTTGTCAAATGCTTTTTCTTCATCCATTGAGATGATCATATGATTTTTGTCTTTCATTTTGTTGATGTGGTATATCAGATTGATTTGCAAATGTTGAACCCTCCTTGTATTCCCAGAATAAATCCGACTTGATTATGGTATATGATCCTTTCAATGCTTTGTTGTATTCGGTTTGCTAATATTTTGTTGAGGATTTTCGTAACTATGTTCATCAGGAATGTTGGCCTGTAATTTTCTTTCTTGTTGTGTCCTTGTCTGGTTTCAGTATCAGGGTAATGCTGGCCTCGTAAAATGAGTTTGGAAGTATTCCTTCCTCTTCTATTTTTTGGAAGAGTTTGAAAAGGATTGGAATTAATTCTTCTTTGAATGTTTGGTAGAAATCACCAGTCAAGCTGTCTAGTCCTGGACTTTTGTTGGTTGGGAAGTTTTTAACTACCGATTCAATCTTTTTAAGATCTTCTTAATAGCTAGTCCATATTTGAGAAAAGGGACAATGAGAAACTGGACTTTTATCCACTGCTATAATTATGAAAAAAGATTTATAAAAGGATCACTTTCATATAAAGTCATACTGAATTTGTGTAAAATCCAGCCAGCCTCACACACACAAGCCAGGAATTTTGGAACCAAAACAAGACAGAACACATCAGCTAAGGCATAAAAAAGGCAATTACATGCATACACACAAAAAATAATCATTTTATAAAAACATGAATTTAGCCAGACAATAAGAATGCTAAAATAAGAGATAGAATGAATGACAAAGACATGTATTTATGAAAAATGTGAACATCCGGATGACCAGTGGAGTAGCAATAATGAAGATATATCTCAAATATCAAATGTCTGACTAAGATAGTTACCAAAATGTATTTTTCACGTTTTATTATATTTTTAGTATCCTTCCATTTGAAACAAGAGAAAGGCCGACTTTAAGACAGAAAATTTGATTTAGCTTATTTAAATACTATAAGATCTTCATTAAGTAGATCCAAATTTTACTTGATTTTGTGTTAAATTTTATATAAAAGAAGACAATTATTGAAAACAGCTGGAAGAAGACTAACCATTAAAGAAACTATGTATAATTTAGTACGTTGTATTTTCTAAATCAGTGAGTTAAAACTTTTAAAAAATTTTTTACACCAAGGAAAACTAAATAGTGAATAGTTTCTACTTAATTAAGTTGAACAGAATTTCAACAAAATTGATTACTTCTTCCCAATAGCTTTCTAGGCAATTATGGCTTTTTTTTTTTCTTTTGCCAAGGAAGATTGGCCCTGAGCTAACATCTGTGCCCATCTTCCTCTATTTTATATGTGGGACACCTGCCACAGCATGGCTAAATGAGTGGTAAGTAGGTCCACACATGGGATCTGAACCTTCGAACCCCAGGCCACCAAAGCAGAGTGCTAAACTTAAGTGCTACACCACTGGGCCAGCCCCTGGCTTTTTTTACATTTTAGTAATAGAATTATAAATAAACCTGACAGAAAAATGTAAGAGAAAAAAACTGAGAAAAGACAAACTATCTAGAAATTTCTTAGGAATAAATACTACACTAACTACATCTTTAGGAGCTCATTCTATCTTTCAGTTTCTTTCCTCCCTCCTACCCTCCTCCACCCCCCCACCTCTCCATCTCTCCCTCTGATAGCAATCTTTAGCTTAATAGTGTGAATCTAGACACTTCATATGCTGCCTAGTTAGCTTAGCTGGTTACATTATAGTTAACCCAGGAAGTTAACTATTCAAATTACCATGATAATAAAAAGTAGGTCATGTAGAAGCCAATTTAAAAGTGGTTCTCATTTTTTCAGAGGACCGCTAGATTTTGAGAGAGCAAATGAACCACAAGTTACTTGCAGACATATGTGTATGTGTGTGTGTGTTCTTTACAAATCACAACTAAATTATATTCGTAATGACTTCCATGTATAAGAGATTTCACATATAGATTTTCAGGCAACTTAATCAAATTTCATGAAATAACCTAATGATCAGCATGCAATAGTGTGATTTCCATTCTTTCTTAAATATCTTGAATATCTTTCCTTGGATATATGTTACAGTTATATACATGTTTTTAGCTATTTTGTATATTTGTATATAGTCATATACAAGTTTTCTTTGGCATCTCTTATATAAGTTAGGAAATAAGACATCGTTATAAAGAGTTTCTTTAAAGTACTCACTTGGAATCAGTGGACAATTATTAGCTGGAAGTCTGGTATAAACACCATGAAATAACTTACTTTTTGATATATATACTTAATAAATCAGTTCAATATTTTCAAAATATTTTTATATTATTTCATATTATGGACTCTTCATACAATTTTTAAAGAATAATATGAAATAAGATTTTTACCGAAAAAGCAGAAAACAGAAAAGTAAAATATAATAAAAAAAATTTCCAATACTATGACTCAGCAACAAATAAATTTTAAGTTCCATATTCATCCATTATATCCTAAAGAATGCTTTAGCTATATTTAGTTTTAATTATTTTTTCTCAGTAACATCCTTATCACTTCACAAACACCATAAGTAAAACATTTTAAGATTGTGACATAAAAGATTGTTTTACATGCCACAGTGAAGCGACTATCAGAATCCACTGTCACATTAAAACACACAGAGAACAATCTTTATGAACAATAAAGATAATTCAAGGAAAATTAAATCTCAACACACAACGTACTTAGAAATGGATTTGAGTCCTCAAATTTATTGAAAGATGACATGATTATTTTGTGCCACAGGATCTACTAGTAATCTATTCTCCTTTCTTCATTTTTTTTTTTTTAGCTCTGAATATCTTAAAAATTACCAAAATTTTGAGTGTCTTCACTGTTTTACCCCTTCTTCACCAGAGGACAGGCAGGAGCAAGAAGAGAAATTGAAATTCATATCACACAAGTTTGCAGTTTAAGTGTCTTGGTAAAAACACTAGTGGAAGACAAATCTGAAAGTACTAAACTGGGGCCGGCCGGGTGGAGCAGCGGTTAAGTTCGCACGTTCCACTTCTCAGCGGCCCGGGGTTCGCCGGTTCGGATCCTGGGTGCAGACACGGCACCGCTTGGCACACCATGCTGTGGTAGGCATCCCACATGTAGAGGAAGATGGGCACGGATGTGAGCTCAGGGCCAGCCTTCCTCAGCAAAAAGAGGAGGACTGGCAGTAGTTAGTTCAGGGCTAATCTTCCTCAAAAAAAAAATAAAAATAAACTGGCCAGCAATGCTTTGGGAATGATCCATGATACCCCTATCCATATTGTTATGATAATAAATAATGTGGATCAATGCCCATTTCCTATCTCAGCCAAAACTGGTTTAAATACACTGGTTGAAAATAAGAGTTTATACTACACAGGAATAAAACGTGAATCAGGCTTACAAACAATATTAATTTTTAAAATAACTTTAGTGATCTCCAATAGTAGGTTTAAATAGATAACTAATTTTTATTTTTATCACTTAAACCTTGAATCCTTTAACTCAGTTTAATGGTTTAATTTATGGTCTAATAAGCTTATTCAATTCAAAAAGCCCTCCCCCCCCATTATATTAAGACATTTTCAAATAAATTTTCTACATTGTTTGCAACAAAAACTTAGAAAAAATATATATGAACAACATGAAACCCAATCATTAATAAAAAGTTGGGATATGTACCCAAACTCTTTTGAAAAGTAATAAAATATAAATACAATTTCGATTCAAAAATACCAAAGCAAAAGCGCATGTATTCTAAGGGAAGAGTAGATTTTCTATCATTAGCTGTGACATTACTTGCACAGGCATGTTTCTGCTTCAAGAGTCTCAGAAGTCAGAGAGAGGGACAAGGGAAGAAGTGGTGGTAAGTTCCTGGGCATGCTATGGAGGGATGAAATGCCAGGTGAGAAACTAGAATCAGGTATGGTCACCACGCTGTGGACCCAGACCAGACCAGGATATGGGGTAAAACAGACAAAAGAGTTCACACCCCAGCTCAGCTACTTTCTTGCTCAGAAGGTTAAGCAAGTCATTAACCTTCCTCACAGAGGACAGGAGAGCAGCAGCATTCACTGCTTTGCTCTGAGAATTGGGAGAGGTCTTCCCGGTAACGCGCCTACCAGAGTTCCTTGCACACAGAGAGAGTAACAGTAAACCATTGTTGTTTTCTGTGCTGCTGAAGCTGACTGTTCAAATTTTTTGTTCTCATTCTTCAGTATTCTCTCTTCTCCTACTTCCACTTTTTTTTGTTCCTTTTCCCCACTCTTTCATCGCCCACGTTTCTACTTTTCTTCCTTTTCTTTTCACCCCATCCTCATTCTCTCGTCCAGATTCTCTCTTCCTCTTCAACTTCCCTTCCTTTTGCTTCATTTTACTTCCTTGTAGTTTCCCTTTCTTTCTAGATTCATCACTGTGAGCAAAAAGTCTATAAAAATAGAGAGCTTTTTAGCTTAAGAAACATATTGAAAGTCTGCTCAAGGCCGACTACCATACTGTCTTTAATTTTCTTTTTTCCTGTGGTACATTCATTTAGCAAATAATCATTAAATCCATTCCATCTACATAACACAATGGCCCAGAACACCTGAAGTTCCCTCAGTAAAATAACACTCTTGCTGGTGAGACAAATCAACAACACATGGAACATGGGGAGACAAATCAACCACATATGGAAAATCAAAACACCATATACGAGAACAATGAAATAGATGTCATAACGCCACATATAATTGTCAAACATGAGTAAGTCCTGGGTAGGAGTGCATAGCAGGGAAGATTACTCCGGGTGGCA